>NW_020664447.1:66618043-66752588 GCF_002925995.2 Terrapene triunguis
CCACTGGCCGTGGTTCGCCGCTCCAGGCCAATGGGGGCTGCGGGAAGCGGCGCGGGCCGAGGGATGTGCTGGCCGCCCTTCCCGCAGCCCCCATTGGCCTGGAGTGGCGAACCGCGGCCAGTGGGAGCCGCGATCGGCCGAACCTGCAGACGTGGCAGATAAACGAACCGGCCCGAACCGCCAGGGGCTTTTCCTGAACTACCGGCAGACTGGCTTTGAGAAGCACTGCAGTAGAGGACTGGGCCACCTATGTCAAAAAGCTGGCATAGTATGCAAGATCTAATGATATATGTGATGAGAAAGAGGTTGCAGTTTTACTGACTATAATGGTGGCTAAACCTATAACCTGCTGTGTAACTTAACATTTGCTGACATTATGGAAATGCCACAAAATCATCTAACTCCAGAGCCACTAGAACTTAACAGAGCAGCAGGGTGCATATGTAGCAAGGCCTTGTATGCTTGTATATAGTTAGCAAACATGGTTATTTGGAACCCAACTGTGTCCAGGTGGCTTTCTCATATTCTTGATACAGTAAAAGCAGTGTTATCCAGCACCTTACCAATCAGAAAGCTCTAGAAACTGGCATTTCTGATATCACCCAATACAAATTAAAAGTCCGGTTGGTGCTGGGCCGGCAGAATCCCTACCTGGCTCAGTGTAGCTCCCCGGAAGCGGCGACATGTCCCTGCTGCTCCTAGGTGGAGGAACAGCCACAGGGGCTCTGTGCGCTGCCCCGCTCCGAGCACTGGCTCTGCAGCTCCCATTGGCCGGCAGCAGTGGCCAATGGGAGCTGCGGGGGCAGCGCCTGCAGGTGGAGCAGCAAGGACGTGTTGCTGCTTGTGGGGAGCTGCCCACGGTGAGCACCACCCAGATCCGGCACCCCAAAACTCCTCCCATGCTCCAACCACCTGCCCCGATCCCCCTCCCGCACCCAAACTCCATTGGTAAGTATAACTCTTAATTAACCAGAATTTTGAATAACCTGCATCCTCCATTCTCCCAATATGCCAGATACCAAAGCTTTTACTGTATTGTGTACAGAGGAAAGACACAACAGTTCTATTCAGGCAAGAGATCCTATCTTCCATGTATAAATGTTCACACTAATATAAATCTACAGCAACTCCACTAACTTCAGTGAAGTTACTCTGCATTTACACTGGTTTAACTGAAAGAGAATTTGACCCCATCCCTAGAAACTTGCTTTGGAGTAAAAAGCTACTTTGGAGCTCACAGACAAGATTGCTGGTCTGTTTAATCTTAATCTACCACTGACTTTTTCTGTGTGCATCTGTATGAAGGGTACATTTGTGAGGACAGGAAGGGGCTGGCCATTTTTTTCTAGAGAAGACCTAAAGGAAGGCAGAGACAAAGAGAAAAATTATGTGTGACTGGAAGCCTTACTGTGAGCAATGTTTCATTGCTATCATGACTCAGGATGGCAGGTTCTGTTTTATAAGTCTTGTCATATCTCATCTAGTTTTAAAGCACCTCTTCCTCTGAATTTCAGCTCAGTGAAGTTCTTCAGATTCCATATGTTATATGCAGCACCTAGAACAAGAAAGATTAATTGAAACATTGCAATCTCCTTACAATTGTCAGTGACAGGGCAATTTCCTATGGAACATATTAAACAATGGGGAATCTTTTTCTTGACATGCTATAAAATCTGGATATTTTAATTATAATATGTACATTGCTGGTGTATATTGTTTTTCTAGCCAGATGTAAAACATGAGGTCTTGACTAATGCTGGGCCAACTTTGTAAAGATTCAGTTTGGATTAAAGAAAGCATGCAAAAGTATAGAAAAACATCTCTTAACTTCTCGAGGATGCAAAATTGGCCTGGAAATCTCCCAGAAGCAGCCCCTTTCATGAGATTTCTCCTGTATTTTAACTCTTGTGTTGTGTGTGGTTATTCTGTTGCACATAGTGTAGCATAATGCAAAATTGTGTTTTCACCTAGTGCTGCAGTATTACAGGGTTACAGAAAGGAACAGTATACGCTTTCACAAACTCTCCATACTTTGGAAGAGTTTCCTCTTAGTCTGTTCATATAATTGTGAATATGAGTTATACATGTGGCTAAAGGGGTGAATGGACCCCCATAGTGTCCTATTGATGAAAAAAGATCTGGAGCCTACTGAATCGAAAAATGTGCTAATGGATTTTAATGCTGATGCTGCAGCTACTGTTTTTTTAACTAATATTAGGATTCAGACCAGTTAAAGATGATTTCATTGAGAACATTTTGCCAAAGTAAATCTTCCTTAAAATGAAATGCTTTCTAGGACACACTGAGACCCAAATTTGTGCCTGGGAGAATGCAATTACTTGGTCAAAGCTATTTAATAAGTACTGCATAGTGGGGTCTGGTAGCACTGCTCCTGGTGAAGACTGTTAGTCTTTCTGTTCTAATATATTCCACTATTTTACCACTTGGCATATAAGGTGTTAGCCTGAAATATTTTTTTTCTTTCAAATTTTCTAAAGAGAGTCTATCTTGATGACCAACTGTAAAACCCATAACCAGTACAGCACATTTTGTATTTTATAAATTTAAAAAGTTGTTCCCTTTAAGCACAACAGGCCTGATTCTGATTTCACTTACACTGGTGCAACTCAGGATTTAAGTCCACTGAAGTCAATGAAATTATGTGAGTGTTAATCTCATGTCCATAAGGTCAGAATCAGACCCACTATATGTCTGTCATTTCTTACATAGGCAAAACTCTCATTGACTATGAAACTCAGTCCTGGCTTGGGCTTACATTTAGCCTTGGGCTTTCTGAACTCTAAGGCCATTAAAACTTTCAGTAAGTTTTGACTTTTTTTAATGACAATCTTGCACAGCTTTTAGAGGGAGTGTTGAACAGGAAACTAGGATGCAATGGGACGTATACTATAGACAGAGACAGTGAGCAGAAATGGGCCATGAGAAACTTCTTAGTGTAACAGTCCTATCTCAAGGACAGTACATTTGAAAGGCTGCATGTTCCCTAATACTGCATTGCAGTGGAAAAAGTGGGTATGATTCCAAGACCTGTGCTTAGACCTTTTGAATGAAACCACTTGGAAAAAGATAATACAAGTGTTTTAAATATGTGAACGAATCATCATGTAGGCAAACAGCTGTAGTTTGTCTAGTGGTTAATGCAGGGGACTTAATTAGTTAATGTGAATTATGCACTTGCTAGGTTATATCATTTATAGCCATTAATTTATTTGAAGATTTTTACCTTAAGAATTGGCACAAATCTAGCCTTTTGTGGTCGATTCTGTTCAAGGGTTAGAGTTTTCTTCATTATTCAGAATTATATCTTTAGTAAATAATGCTTAATCAGTAGCTTGCTCGTGAGCTGCCAATAGTGAATATGCAGTATCTGTGCTTAAAGTTAAGCATGTGTTTAATTTGTTCACTGAATCAGGATTGCTTGCTAAATTGAGCCTATGTAAACTGTGTGGGATAATTTTGATTGGACACAGAGGTCACAATGATGTTTTGTTTCCCTGTTTGGATGAGTGTAAAGTGTTAAGCTTGGATTTCTCCTAAAATAATTCAGTTAATAGCTCAGAATTCTTTCTGCAACTATTCTCCAATATGTGCTTAAAATTTCCTCTTCCTATGAATGTTTCTGGCAATAAACACATTCACTAGAATATTCACGGAAAGCGACCATACCATGAACACAAGCACTGCTGAAACAGACTTCTTGACAATTTGAACAATTATATATGGAGAATTTTGTGCACTAGTTTCCCAGTTCTAATCTGAAATCAAGAGGAGTCTTGGTTCTCTTCCCAATTCTGCTACCAATTTGCTTTATGACTATGGGCAGTCACTTCATCTTTATTCATGTATAGAATGGGTCAAATAATATTTAAGTACTTCACAGAGACTTAGTTCACTAATTAGAATAATAATCTCACATATCACTGTGAGGTAACTGTTGGCAAATACTGACTTTTTACTTGTAATCACTGTAGCATATGTGTGACAATGCCTAGATACAATGAAGAGCGAGTGTAGAAGAGTTTTAGCCCTTGTCTGAACTGCTGTGCTCTTGAGGGCTGAAATCAGATGCTTAGCCATGTTGGAACACAACACTGCAGAGTTTAATGCACATTAGCATTTCAATAACCTCAAAAGGGCTCAACTAACTGTCGCACAGATGCTGACAACTTACAGGCTCAGATAGTCTTTCATGATACAACACTGTTTTAGAGTCCTTCTTAGTGTAACAAAACCCATAGCAATCAAAGGCTATGATTTTCTAAAGTGCATTGCTTAAGAAAAAACTCCAAACAGTCTGCTGAGCAAGGTATTCACAGACAGATCTGGCAGAAGTTCAAGTAACTTTGAATATTAGCGCTTCTATTGCCTACCTGTAGAGAACAGTGTCTTTCTCCAAATGAGATTGTTATGCTAACAAGTTGGGAAGCTGGCCCAGATCCAAATTAAACATCCCCTGAAGACCTCATATTTGGCATCTGCATTATACTAAAAACCAAGAGGAGGAAAAAAATAAACTAGGGGAATCCCATGATCCTTTTGAGATCTGACAGAGCTTGATAAAACCCATGGCCTGCCTGTTTTACTGCAGTAAGTGTTAGCCAGAACACTTGACAGTGGGGGAATCAAAGACATTGTTCCCAAAGGTGAATGGGCCTGGCCAATTTCCCTGGTCTGAACTGGGAATAACTGCACAGCGAAGGCCTGCTTAAGATTTTTCTTTTGCCATTTATGTGATTATATATTTAGAACTCTATTAACAGGGACACTAATTCACTGGAATGAAATGACCCAATTTTACACTTTTGAATTTATGGATGCTGCCAGCGATTGCAAGCTTAGTCACAAGATTTTACTGAGCAGACTGTCATTCAACCATTTATTTTTGGTGGCGCTTGGGTGTGGGGGTGCTGGTGGATGTGGCAATGTTAAATCTATATATTCAACAATAGATCAATTTGTACAAGTCCTGCCTGATTGCGCTGAACGTCTCAGCTGCCAGGGGAATACCAGAGTAGAGAACCCATACCAGGCCTAGCAAAAGCTCATTAAGGGGAAGAGAACCTGTTTAAAGGGAGGGTTAAGATGAATAATTAGGGGTGGGAGAAGAAGAAAAAGGTGTATATAAGAGGTTCCCACTTTACTTGGCCCAGACTGGTTTTTAAACATCAACCATCCTTGCTTTCAAGCAACAGAAATCTTAACACTTTATGGGCATAGGTCCTCTGCCTTCTTCAAACACAGCAGAAAGTGAAGGGGGAGCCACTACAGA
Source organism: Terrapene triunguis (assembly GCF_002925995.2). NCBI lineage: Eukaryota > Metazoa > Chordata > Testudines > Emydidae > Terrapene > Terrapene triunguis. The sequence continues at coordinate 66,623,334 of NW_020664447.1, forward strand.
AAACTTTCAGGCATTGACAGCTTCAGGCTGAACCTCATGGGTGAGACTATCTGGGTATGGGATCAAAGCATATTTGAGAGAAGTGGCAACTGTAGTCCAAAATTTTAGGTATCCCTGTCACTCACCTTAGCTCCACGTACATTTATTATTTAAGGACACTTTTGAAAGTGATTATTCATACTATATTGTGTTGTGACAAGCCACTTTAAGTAGTTTTTTTCCTGCTCTTGCTGCTTTAGACCTCTCTGCATAGCCATGGGTACCAGAACAGCTGACCAAAAGAATACCTCATGTGTAAGAGATTTTGTATTAAATTTTTGTATTAAATTTGAGTGGTGCATAGCATTAGGATGGAGATGCAGGTGTTTTACTCTGGTTTTATATTTTCTTTTTCTTTCATTGGACAATGTTCAAGATGTTCTAGTGGTAGAACCTCTATTGTGTGACGGATGTGTGTCAAAAATTGAAATCTCAGTTTCCATGGCACAAATGGAAGATGGATTCTGAAATAGAACACCAAGGCGTGTGTGTGTATATAGTCACGAATGGAGACACATCTGTAGGTCTCCAAACTTGTGTGACTATCAATAGAGTGGATTGGAAACCTATCCAGTAGTTTCTTCAGTGGCACAGCTGGTTAATTTCATGCTTAATTCTCTTCTGTATCCAGATGCCAACCTTCGTCAGTGCCTTGCAAATAGACAGCAGCTATTCTTTGTCGCATGAGCTCATTGCTGAAAATCAGTGCCTCTCTATCAACTCACCCTGCTGCACCTGTGCTGACAAATGGCTCCATCCCTCAGAACAGCTACCCTCCAGAAATATTTATGTTGGTGTTTACTAGGTCTGCAATCATGTGTTTCTTGAAGGCTGCACTTGGTTGTGGATTCTAATATCAATGCAGTGTTAAGAAGGATGGACTGGAGGCTTCAAGAAACTGGGATACGTCCTTTTCTCCTCAAGGTCACTGGAGCCATGTGACAGGAGTTAGATTTCCTATGTAAAAAGGGTTGATGCTGTCAATCTCTCTCTCACACACATACACACACAATACATTACCACAGTTAGTACAAATGGGGAAAAAGGGAATGAAGGCAGAATTTTATGGCCAGATCCTCAGCTGGTGTAAATTGGCATAGTCTCATTGACTTTGATAGAACAATGTCAGCTTATACGAGCTGAGGATCTAGCTCATAATGTGCATACAACATTATGCAACTGGACAGTATGTAAAAAATGCATTTTTTTGTGTGTGGGTTAATTGTATTTTCTCTATAGCCATCCAAAAATCCAGACAGGGCACTTCACCTGCTTACTCATTACAGCTTATTTATGTAATGTGGCCATCAAAATGCTCTTTAACATTCCAAAGAATGAGCTCCCACTGAACTTTGAAGTGAAAACAGAGACATCACTCAGATGTCTAGGCGGAGACAATATCTGAGAGGGGCTCAAAAGGGGCTCTGAATATCAAAGGCACAAATGCAGATAGACAGTGTATTTTGACCCTCGGTTTACGGCTTTTGAAGCCAAAGGATCCAGGTTTAATTTTCAGGCTCTCATGGATTAACTGTTAGTGGCTTTTGTTTCTAAGGAAAGATTAACCTTTCATGTGATATAGGGATGATTCTTTTTCAGATATTGATTCATCTAAAGACCCATAGGATTCAAAACATGCTGATTTAAAACAGCATCAGAGCAATCTGTGGAAATGACTCCACAGAGAAATCAATGCTGTCGTGAAATGATGGCTTTAATTAAACTCACCTTTGTAAAACATTTTGCAGATGCTCAGATGAAAGGAACTTCTTCTTAGCATATGTGCAATGTGCCTTAGGTGACACATGGCCAGGATTCATCACCGAATTTGGTCTGCTGGTTGGATCATTAGCTTATCCAGTCTGGGCCAGGTACTGACAGGGAGTGCGACATGAATGCTGATCCATGCCCCCCATGAAAGGAACTATGTAAGTGCAAAGGATCTGGATATAGATATGTACAATAGTGTAACAAATCTATATGGCTAGATAGTGACAACTGTGAAGTTCCTATGTTGCACACTCTGGTCACTCAATTCTTCCCAACAACCTCAGTGATAGAACTCATATCCTCTCGCTTCAAAGTTACATGCTTCCTTATCTGGCTAGAGTAGACTCTCCATTAGCTGTTAACAATGTAGGGCCTATGACACACGACTGTGCAATTATGGTTCCCTCCAGTGGAGGGCAGTATTACACATGCACAGCAGCTTGTGCATTAGTGTTTTTTAAATATAGGAAATGTGCTGTGGTATGAACTGATGGTTTTATCAGCATTAATTTAAGATGGCTGCATTACTCTTAACTGCAGTTAATCTCAAATGCATGCTAATCAAAGCTTTATACCACAACACACTATCATATATTTCGCATAGTAGGCAGTGCAAATGTTTTAGGGAGTTGTAAAATCTATTTGGGGGAATTTCTTCCTCTTCTTTTTTTAACCTGCCTTTATCAAAAAAGATGTTTTAGTTTTCAAGAATTCCCACAGTTTTACAGGGCTTAAAGCCCTATATGGTATCTTGGGACTTCTAAGGCTAGAAGCAAGTGCTTGTGTCTCACTGGAAATTTCCATTTTCCAAAGGTGTAAAATTCCCTTAGATCCCTTTGCCCACTAATAAGATACTGGGCCTTAAACTTGTCCTTGGTGCAGAATGGAATATTGCCTGTCCTAGGTCTTGGGACAGGGTAATTTTAGTCAGAGCAGGACATTTGTTCTTGGCATGTTGATTTAGAAAATAAAATTGAAGTTTGGAAGCTCCACAGAGGTTTGGAATGTAAGAATAAGCCCTGGGGGAGATGGATTAGTGGGCAGAGTGCAGGAGATGTGGTCAAAAGTGCACAATAAATGCAATTTATCATCTGGCTCTGCAGTTTATCACATCTCTGCCTGACTGTCTCTGAGGTTCTGATCCTGAACTATGAGTCAATGGGACTTTTAAGATTGACTCGAATAGGAGCAAGAGCAGGTCCTTTCTGGCTACGTACTGACCTAATGCTGTCTAAGTGTATGTATTTATACAATGCATATAAACCAACTTTGCTAGCTACTTCTTCTCCTTTGCTGTTTCAGGACTTCTCTCTACAGTGTGTACTATTTTAAATCCACAAAAGATTTTTTTATATGTTTTCAGCCATCAGAACAACTTCCCAATTCACTTCTAAAACTAATTGAGTGGAAGATTCAGAAGTACTTGGAAGGAGTCTCACGGACTTGTTTAAAAGTCTGTGCCATTATTGATGAATCCAGGCATCAGATTTTCATAAGTGCGAGCATGGCTGAAAATAAAATATTCACAAATTAGCCTTATTTGCATCAGATGTTATTGCTTACATCAGCACATACCTTATCTTCAGCAAAAGGACAGGAACCAAAATAAATTCAAACTTGATCAGTGAAATGAGGTTCAATGAAAACTGGTTCCAAAATCCACAAAGACCCCCACTCTCCACTGTGTTTAAATACCTCTCCATAGTGTATATTTTAAAACGGAAAGGCAAACAAACAAACACCCTCCATCCCTTAGTCACTGACTGCTTGTGCCCTATAAGCCCCTGATCCAAAGGATTTAGCAAGCAATTCTAAGAATAGAAAAGTAAATAAACAAACAGGGGAAGAAGATTTACGAAGAATAAAAGGAGACAAAAAATCTTCTTGCTGTGTAAGCAAGTGTGATTTGAAAACTCCATTCCTGATTGCAGCAAAGGCAACTCTTCTCTCCATCATCTAATACAATATTCCATTTTGCCAGCCTTTTTTATCCTCTTTTTCAGCAGCCGGTGTGAGAAGAGACTTGATTCAGCCATGATTAGCCCTCAACCACAGGGAGCTTTCGAAGCATTACCAAATAAATATTTATTAAATCGTACTTTCAGAAAAATGTAGAAGAAAATTGGCTTGAGCTGACGGATGAAAAATCCCATTTTCCCTATGAAGCGGGGTAGGGGGAGAAGTGGGTTTTTTTAGTATTCAGGCAGTAGAGCAGCCATCCAGAACTATTGCCCAGAAGAACCTCTTGTTAGTCATCGATATGCGTTTCCATTCAGAAAGAGATAGAAATTTTAGCACGACTTTTCTTTAATATAGGTTTAATCACTTTACACCTAGACCAGCCAGATTTAAACCTGCTGGTAACAAACCTATAAAAGATAGTGGATTTTTCATTTCATTTTATTATCCCTAATTATTAGGAACACATAATGTATGCCTACACTGTAAAGAAAAACCCCTGGCACCGAGTCTAGGAGTACAATTCAAATGACTTGGGCTTACAGGGCTCAGGCTGCAGGGCTAAAAATAGCTGTGTAGAATTGAGGCTTGGGCTGGAGCCCAGGCTCCAAGACCCTCCCCACTAGCCTGATTTCAGATAGTCCTGTTATCTGGGGCTTTTTCTTATATTGGAGCCTATAATCCCCTCCGCCATCCCAATTTTTCATACTTGCTATCTTGTCACCTAGTTTCAGATGACGCAAAGGCAAATTGCTCAAGGTCACACAATAAGTCATCAACAAAGCTGAGAATATAACCCAGGATACTGTACCCTGTTCGCAAGGTCATGCCACACTCCTTCTGTAGAACAAAGCATATGTTCTCTAGGGGTATGTCTACACTGCTATTTTTCGCCCCACCTTGAGCCCCACAAGTCCAAGTCCATTGAACAGCCCAGACTCAGTGCAGTGGGTTTTTCTTTGAGCAGTTTGTCTGTGCCTCCATGTTCCCATCTGTAAAATGGAGGTAATAACATTTACTTACCGACATTAAGCACTTTGAGAGCTACAAATGACAAATATTTAATGTTATACAACACCAAACCATGGATATTGGCCATTACTGTCCCTGATCCTTTAGAAGAAACTCTCCTAAAATGTGTTTGGCCTGATTCTCCTAAATTCCTCCTGTGCAATTGTTACCTGGGGTTCTTGCAACCCAAAGCTCTTGGTAACTTTTACTCTGTGCAAGGAGGTGTCAGGAAATAAATCAGGGGAGACACGGCCGTCCAACCGATAGATGGCTGGCACAAACAGGACAACGCAAGAGTGCTTTCACTTAAAGCTACACTTTACTTAATCTCAAGCACTTACACACGTCTGCAACAGGTTAGTAAAACACCCCCAACCCTCGATAATTACCAAAGCTGAGTGTGGCTCTCGAGTGGCACAGTGGCAGCCCATCTGCCGGTGGGGAACACAAGATGCATCCAGAGGGAGAGACCAGTCCCGAAGAGTCCCCCATCTCAAGCTTTTCCCCCTTGATATATACATTAGTAATACAATGACATGTCCCTTAAAGAAAACTTGTCAAGCAAGCAGTTCCACTGGGCAAGCAAGAGGCTCTTTCTGATTATTGATTAACCAGGTGTGGGTCTTTCCAGAGCCTGCAGCCTTGAGACCCCAATAGACATTCCTGCTCTTTTAAAATGCATGTATCAGCAACTTCAACATAATTCTTATCAGGAAGGACGCGGGGTCAAGCTGCCCTTTCCATGGCACCCAAAAGCCCCTCCCGTCCTGCCTTGGTCAAGCTGAGATTGCTGAATGGCCAATTTACAGCTTGCTGACTAAGTTGCTTTTTAACAATAAGCCATAGTGGTTTTAGGCACTTTACTGGTTTGCCAAAGTCTCCCCGTACACAATGAAATTTCTGTGCACGGAAGAGACTCCACCCCAGCCCTTTGTCAAGGTTAAGAAAGAATTAATTTCAATCCTGACACCTTCATATGATCATTTTCTGCCCCAAGGTATGAAATCTGATTTCTCTTAATGTAGTTTAACTGCAAATGTAATCAATGGTCATAATATTGTAGCCACCTTCTGTTTCTTCATCCAGCCACAGTAAGTTGCTTGTTAAATCAACTCCTGAGTTTCTCTGAGCCTCTTTGCCATTCTTTCTCAGCTTCTTTTTTTCCCCTGGCCTTTCATTGAACTGTTAGAAATATGGGGAGGGGCAGAAGAGGTGATGATGATGCGCGGAGAATGGGTCCAGAATAGTCAGTTTCAAAAATAACAAAATGCTTCACTGGCATAAAGTATGTATTGTAAAGATCTTGCTCTTAAGGGACCTTTGTCTGAGGCTCTGGAGTCTCCTTCTGTATTGCTTAATTGGAATCAAAATTAGCAGTGGGGAAGCCTGCATCTTATCAGCGTGATCAGGACAAAGCCATTGGCATTGTGGGCAGACTCACAAAGGGAAGAACTGTGGCCTGTGGTGGGAAGATAATGTTGAAACGATACATAAGGACAAAAACTAAATGATTTAGATATAAAATAATCATAACATATTTTTAAAAGAGCCAGCTGAATTCTGATACTGGCTAGATTTTGCTGATTAAAAATGGACTGTTCTGACTCAATTCTGATCCCAGCACAAAGGATTTATCATAATGAATGTGTGGGCAAACCTAAAAATGTTCTGATGCACAGGAGGAAATTACTTTCCAAACTCCAGCTCAGAGAAGCCTTTTGCTCAATATAATCTTTAAATAGTTTCCCCTTATAGTGCTTTCTTTTCATATTCAAAGGAGATGCCAAGGCTTCATGGAAAACTTTAACAAGTGTATTGATATATATCTTCTCTTTTTTTCACAATTAAATAAATGTACTGCTGGTGAATGGTATCATATTAACACCCTGGACAGTAAAATTCTTTATTTATCCATTAAATAGGTACAGCACAAGCAATAGCAGCACAAACTTCCCTTCACATACATACACCAATCCTGGCCAATTTCTCAGCCCTATCCTGGAGGGTAGTTGTGATAACCAGGCCTGTCGATTCACCCTAATTGTAAACTCAACTGTGAAAAGTGAGTGAAAGTTCATAAAATGTCACAATAACCTATAACAACAAATGCTCATGGGAAAAGGTGCAAAATGGAGAGAGAAATACTGAATTAGTGTAAAAGAAAAGCCCTACTGATATAATCCAAAAACTTTAAGATCATGCCCGCTAAACAAGAGAAGTGTGGGATTGGAAATCAATGAACCAAAACTGATTCATTGGAAATTAGGCCTAACTGATGGACAAAATAATGAGGGGGATGAGCTATTATGCTGCCTGTCGTTCCCGTTTGTGGTCCTCAAAAATACTTTGGGGGAATGGACTGCAACAGTGACTTGATGAAAGAAGGGAAAGGAGTGAACTTCACCATCATGGCTGCCACCCCCCTCATCCTCTGGGATCCTGGGATCTACTGTAACATTATTAGGCCTTTGACATCCTGATCTTGAGAGGTGTCCTGACCAGAACAGGACAAGAGTGGGACCCAGATCACATTGATACCCCCACTTGCTTCAGCTAAATCCCAAACACCACTTGGGATGTGAGACTTTGTCACACACTCACATGCATACCATGTGTCCTTTTCCTTCCCCATCTTTCTTGTTCTCTCTCTCGCTCTCTCTCTCCTTTTTCCTTCTGTCAAAGAAGAATCTGTCTTAACTAGCAATGACTGACTACTTTGCAACACTGCTGTCACCCTGTGACCAGAAAGAGGCAGCCAAACAGCTCAATGTTGGGGCATGTTTGCCAGGTGTCAGAGTGGCTGATTGTACTGTGTGCTTGGCCTATGTTTCTCTAGCCATGAGATTGCAAGTGAGAGTCAACACCAGAGACAGAAACTGTATTTTCTGCATTTGTTGTTCTTTTTTCTTCCCTCTTGTGAACATTTGTTTTGTTTTGGCTTTTAGGAAATGGGATTGGACTTTAACAACAAGAGCAATTACACTGGTTCCAGCCCATCTCAACTAACTTTCTCTGTTTCCCTAAATAAAACAGTTATTACCATTTTTAATACCAACTAAGGGTGTTATAAGGGGCTTCCTTCTAAAAACTCTCTCGAGCAAAGAGGGAAAGGAAACAAGGGATATTGTTTAACATCTATATAAATGACTTACCTGTAGGAATAGAGAGCATACCGATCAGGTTTGCAGATGACACGAAGTTAGGGGGGGTTGCCAATACTTTGGAGGATAGAGGTAAAATTCAGAGGGATCTTGATAAATTGGAGAACTTGACTATAAACAACAAAATGAAATTCAACAAAGACAAATGTAAGGTGCTACGCTTAGGGAAGAAAAATCAAATGCACAATTACAGAATAGGGGAAAACTGGTCTGGCAGCAGCACTGCTGAAAAAGATCTGGGAGTTCTGGTGGATCGCAACCACAATATGAGTCAGCAATGTGATGCTGTTGCAAAAAAAAGCAAATGCAATTTTAGGTTGCATTAACAGAGGCATAGCATGCAATCAGGGGAAGTGATAGTACTCCTCTACTCGGTGCTGGTTAGGCCTCAGCTGGAGTACTGTGTCCCATTTTGATCAGCAGAAAGGATGTGGAGAAACTGGAAAGGATCCAGAGGTGAGCTACAAAGATGAGGACAGGGATAGAATCAAGGCAGATGAGCAAAGGCTGAAGGAACTGGGTATGTTTAGTTTGGAAAAGAGGAGATTAAGGGGCAATATGATAGCGTCTTCGAATATTTGAAAGGCTGCCACAAAAAAGATGGAGAATAGTTGTTCTCTTTTTCCACAGAGGGCACAATAAAAGGCAATGGGTTCAAACTACAGCCCGGTAGATTTGGATTAAATCTCAGGAGAAACTTCCTAATTGTAAGAACAGTAGGACAATGGAACAGATTGCCTAGGAAGGTTGTGGAAGCTTCTTCTCTGGAGGTTTTCAAAAGGAGGCTGGATATCCGTCTGTCTTGGATGGTTTAGATACAACAAATCCTGTATCTTGGCTGGGGTTAGACTAGATGACCCTTGAGGTCCCTTCTAACCCTCTGATTCTATGAAAGTCTCACTTAATACTTTACGTTTCAAATGATTTAACTGTTTTTCCCTGGGGTTCTGCTGGTGATTTAAAGGGCCTGGGGCTCTTGCTGTGGCAGCAGCATCTGGGAGCCCCGTGCCCTTTAAATCACAGCCGGAGCCCCAGGGTAGCAGTAGCAGCAGCTCAGAGCCCCAGGGCTCTGGCAGTGATTTAAAGGGCCAGGGGCTCTGTCCGCTGCCGGGAGCCCAGCACATCCCTTGGCCCGTGCCACTTCCCGCAGCCCCCATTGGCCTGGAACGGTGAACCGCAGCCAGTGGGAGCTGCGATCTGCCTAACCTGCATATGCTGCAGGTAAACAAACCATCCCGGCCCGCCAGCGGATTTCCCTGATGGGCCATGTGCCAAAGGTTGCCGATCCCTGGACTAGTATAATCTGATCATAAACCATGGTATGCATTTTTATGGGGAACATGGCAGGAAGGTCAGATTGATATTTTATTCCAGTAGTAATCTGATACATAGGATCCGAATGGGATGCAGGCATTCCCAAGTAGTTGGGTAGGTGTGAGCACTCTCTGGGCCAGATTTTCAGATGTGTAAATTGGCATAGATCCAGTGAAGTCAATGAAACTATGAGAATCCACATAGGCTGAAGATCTGGCCCTTTCTCTGAATGAAGAATACCATACAAGATGTCTCTACCAGTACTGTGTTGCTAGCTGACTAATTTCTCTCCCGACAGAGTAACCAACCCATTCCAGAGTCCCAAACTCTACCTACCTCATGCCAAATAGGATATTACATTAGTATAGAAACAGAATCTTTGTACAGTAATTAGATGTTAAGATGCATCCGCTATTTATTCACACGGGGTAGACAGATATCAGACACAGTCCTGTTAATATTCATGCTTTTTTCATACATATTTCTCTTCCTATGAAGAAAAAAGAGAAACTATCTTAGATGTTTGGCATTATACTTCAGTATTTTTTTAATGGGTGAATTAGAGAGAAGCACAAGAATCTGACATGTTGAATTTAGCACACAGCCCCCTTAACGCTAAATCCCAGGTAAAAATCAAGGATGGAATATATTCTGGCACTAAAAAGAAACAGCACTCAGCAGCACTAGACATGTGCAAGCACAGGTGTGGGCAGTGAGCCATGTGTGCAGCAGTTTTATGGAGGCAATTCAGCTAGATTTGGGATTACTTAGAATTAAGAGCTGTTTTAAATCAGGAAACATGCAGGAAATGTAAAACTAGGCTAAGTGCATCATTACCTGGAGCTGTTGCAGCTGCCTGTAGCATCTCAGGCAGAAAATGAAATCTAAACAAGCCAGAATTGCTGACTTATAAATGGTATATAAAACAATATGATTAGAAATTAGCTGTGGGGGAGGGACAGAAGGAAGACTCTTGTAATGATATCATAAAAAAAGTTCACAGCTTGAACACTTTGCAGTAACATTCCAAGCTTCTGATGGATTTTTAGAGTGCTCATTTGTTTAGCCTCAGACATTACTTTCCACAAGAGATGGAAATTATTTAAATTGTATACGAAGGGGAGAAAAACATTGTTTTTAAAAAAGCCACCCCCTACAAAATCAATCATACTGTAAGGATAATTCTGTGTTTTTAGTATCACCTGCCATCTGAGGATCCCAGAGCAGTTTGGAAACATCACTTAAATCTGTGACTTAGGACAGTGTTGTTATCCTCATTCTGTAAATAAGGAAACTGAGGCGCAAAATCAAAACTCTGCCTCTCTCCCCATGACTGTTTAATTCCTTTACTAGACTCATGTTAGGAACTTTTTCAAAGGCCATTTGAAAATCCAAATAAATTATGTCAACTGGTTCTTCTTTAGCCACTACTTTGTTGACACAGTCAAAGAGTTCTAATAGACTGGTGAGCCACAATTTTCTTTTGCAGAAATCATCCTGGTTAGACCCTATTGTATCAGGATTTTCTAGGTTATTTTATCGTATTTTTAATCATCTTTAAATTAGCTGTCTTGCACATTTTCTATTTATTATACACAATGCCCCATTGCCTAGAAAATTGGGATCCACTAAGCCTGAGTTAGGTGCCTAGGCTAAGAGATAGAGACGGGGAGAGATAGACGCCTAAACATGAGATCCACAAAAGCCAGCATGCGACATAGGAGTCACCTAAGTCAGTCAATGGGGGATGCCGAGGAGAGGTGTCCATCCTAAGCCCTGCCGCCTCACAGAGATAGGCTCCTAAGTCTGAGCTACAGAGGTGCCTATCTCTGCTTGTGATCCACAGCCATGAAATATCTCTTCTGTAGTGAGGCGGTTTAAGTCATTCCTCATAAGAATGAGTTAGGTGCTTGCCCTGCTTCATACAAAATAGCCACCCAAAGAGAAAGAAGTGGTGGGGTTGATGCCCACCCTATAAATTTTAGCCCAGTGGTTAAGAGACCCAAGTTCAATTTGAGATGTCGGAGACCCAGGTTCAATTTCCCCCTCTGCTTGATGGAGAGAGAAGATTTGAAGAGGGGTCTCCCAACTCTCAGGAGGGGGCCCTGACCACTGAGCTATTGGGTATTCTGATGTGAGGCTCCCTCAGTCTCTCCTATGCAAACTCTTCCACTGTCTACAAATAATTAGGGGCGTGGGACAAAAGCGAGTGAGAATGACTCTATAACCTGGTGGTTAGAGCATCTACCTGGGAGATCCAGTCCCCCTTCTCTAATGACTTTTTAATTACTTATCCACAGTGGAACAGCTTCAACAGGAGAAACTGAGGGAGCCCCTCCATCAGGCTATCCCATAGCTCAGTGGTTAGCGCACTCTCCTGAGAGGTAGAAGACCCCTGTTCAAATTCCTTCTCTGCATCATGCAGAGAGGGGAGGAATTGAATGTGGTGCTCCCACATTCTAGCTGAGTGCTTTAATCACTGGGCTAAAAGTTAAAAAGTGAGCACCTCCTCCCCCAGCCTGATTTTTGAATTGGACCTTACTCAGTAGACAGGCACTCTTCTGCTTAACTCACCTGCGAGGCCTGATCCACTATGCATGCTCAGAGGCTATCTTCCCTTGGTTTGTGACTCACACTGAGGCTTATGCAGGAGTTAGGCATCTGACTGTCTAGAATGAGGCTGAAATCCTCATGCCCAAAGGCAGTAATTTAGGTGCCTAGGGAATTTTCACAGCAAAAATTTAGGCACCAAGTGAGTTTAGGTGCCTATAGGATTGGGTGGCAGCCAAGTGGGGATTTTGTGGATCATAGTGGTGCCTAAAACTAGGACCTAGGAGCCTAAATCTGGGGTTTAGGTGTCTAAGTACTATTGTGAATCCAAGCACTAGTCCCCATCCATAAACTAGCTAGATTATATTTATGCAGATACATTTGCTTTCAACATGTCTTTTTGCTGAGCGCAGCTAGCAGTATATTCTAGATAGGTTTATTAGTTACTTAAAGACATTTTTAATATGGAAGTGAAATATTAATCATGTATAATATTAAAAACAAATTCTGACGTGATTTGTGTTGTGATTTAAATTTAAAAATAGGTGGGATTTTTTTAGAACTGACGAAAAAGAAATAACCTACAGTATAATTAATGCATGGATTCACTTCTATATCAAATCAAGTCAGGTAGCTGACTGGGATTTTAAAGAGATGGTTATGTACTACAGACAGTGTAAAATTATTAAAACTTCTTGTTAGTTAACAATGATTACAAGAAACAGGATATTAATCTTGCGTATATCTCTCAAAGTGAGAGAGCAAAAACCTATAAAGCTGCTCAGAGAGGAATCTCTTTAACTAAGAGTATAAAATAGGATGAAATCTGGAAAAGGAAAATTCAGGCTGAGATCAGGACAATCTTTTAAACTAAGTATCTATTTTTTTTTCAAATAGTATCCTAAGGAATGTGGTGGAAGTCCCATTGCTTCAGCCTCCTAAGACAGTACAAAACAAAACAAAACATCACAATATACTGCAGGGAAGAGCCCTGCATTAGCAAGGCAGAATGGACAAAAGGTTTTTGTCTGTTTAGTTTCAATGTGTCTGAAAGTGAACCTCAAGTTTCAGAGTATGAACTGAACAGCATTGGGGACTAGTGAGAAATTTTTTCTCCCCACTAATGCTGCACAATTTACCAAATGCAAACTACTTTATGTTCTCTTTCCCATCACCCTTCAAGTCCCGAAAACAGCAATAGGGAAGGTACCCGACGACATGGGACATTGGTGTGCTCTGCTATGGCAAACTCTGTTGTTCATTTCAGACCAGTCAGAATTGGGCTTCCTAATCAGAACATTTTCATTTGATGGTTAATTAGTGTGTGTCCATGTAGCTATGCCAATATACACCAGCTGAAGAACTGCTCACTGTATTGTTACTGCTTTGGGGTAGTAATAGAGTCAGAATCTTCAGGAAGATGTATATGACTGGAAAATACAGATCTCTGTCTACATGGCTGCAGCATGGATGTACAATCCATTATTATTTTACGTGGGACTGATAGCACAACCCTGTTATTAAGGTTGCCCAAGAAACTTCCCATTATAAGAGTGTGTCTTCAGTTGCTTATAATTGTACCAAATGTAACTATTCTAGCTAAAAATTTCCTTGCTGGCTGTCTGCCCTACGCTGAAGGATTTTGGAAAATTTCAGCCAAAACTGTCACATCATTTCTGAGAACAAGGCTTGGGGAAAATACATTGTTTTGCCCATGTTAAAAAATTCTGTTGACTTTTCACTCCACCAGAGATCCATTGTATTAGGTGTTGTGCTAACACTTGATAAGACACAGTTTCTTCCCTGAAGAACTTGAATTTACATTTTAAGGAAAGCATCTGTATTCAGGAATCTATGCAAAATGGGTTTAAAATACAACTTTTATGATCTGGTAGTGTTTGCACTGGTGTTAATGCATATACAAGAGTAGGGCATTAGAGAACTGGGTTCCAGATATCTGCGTTGTGCTTTATCTAAAGATCAAACTAATTCTTATCACCTAAGAGTTAACAATAGGCAAGATGTTCCTGAGTGTTCATGTACAATTTTGTGTGATGTGTGTGAACTAGTATTTAGTAAGCAGCAAGGAGCTGTTTCTGCCAGGAATCAAAAACCATGGCAATGTCTGAACCAGCAAAGCTCAAGCTCCTTTTATGGGCTGGTCTGACCTTGGTATTGGTTCTGTTTTTACCCACTTGTCTTTTAAGCAACTATTTTTTATGGGACTTATTCTTTTTTACTTTAATGAATATTAGAGTTGACATCTCTCCAGTTCAGGTACTCCTGGTAAATATTAAATTAGAATGTCATATAATAAATGTAATGCACCTCGAAGACATGATCACAGTATGTTCAGATCATTTTGCTTTTTATCATTGCTATACAAGAGGGACACATTATTCAAGCACAGCTTTGATAAATCTCCACTCTCACAACAGAGTGAAAATGGGAGGTTTATCCCTTATGTGATCTCCTATATTAGAAGGAATAATTTTGAACTTTGGGAAATGATGGGGGGAAACAAAATAAAACCACCCCAACAACACAAGCAAGATCTGATTAGGACAGTGGCAAGGAGCCCATTTTATTTTAAAGATAAGATTGATAGATTTTATTAAGAACAGGCACAGTTCATGAAAGGGTTTTAACCAATTGCAAGGCTCCAGGAGAAGCACAATTGCATCCATTTGTCTGAGATGTAGAAGCCATAGCATAAGCCTGGAATACAGTCATCCTATGTGAGGGAAACAGAAAGCATAATTAAATTGCTTATGTATTGACGTTTTCAGGCAGGGTTTTTTTTTTTTTTTTTTTAATCTGGATTAAATATGCCTCCATTTAGTGAGATGCCAGAGTCACTTCCTGTTATGTGTCTGAGTATATTTTCTAATAGAACTGTGGTCCAGTAGGGATTCAAGGTCATCAGTATGTTACGTCCACATGAAAATCCATGGTGACAGCAGGGAGAAAACTAAGAATCTTGTGCTCTAAAAAACCAGACCCCTGCAGTTGAGCTAAATTAGGCTTTTCAGTAACCACCAATAGTATAGATTCAACGATATTCCACTGAATAGTATTGATTCCATTCAACAAGGGGAAGCTGTATATGTACTCCCTATACCAGTTAATTACAATGTGTCTGTACATTGACATCGGAAGAATTACTTTTGATTCCCAGGTAATGCCAGTTCACAGTTTTTATAATGATGGGCACACCCCATAAAAAAGGTTCAAAGGTTCTGATATAGCACCCAAATGTTTAGAATTTTTTTCAAAGCTTACCAGAATCTCATAAGCATACAAAAATAGGCTGAAATCTCAAGAATAGTCTTGTCCAATTCCCTGTATTTTCTGCATCCAGTTACATTAATCTTTGGACAGTAGGCAGTTGTTTCTTCAGTCATGGGATCTTCGATCTGCAGCCTAATAGAACATCAGTATCAAACTTATGCACAAAACAGCAGGAGCTTGTGCAGTATGACTGATGAGCTGAGAGAAAACTGGAGAAGAGAATGTAGGATAAGTCTCCTGATTTCTTTAAAATTCACAGGGTTTTGTTGGTGGTGGTGGTTAATGTCAGTTCTGGCTAGGAGAGAATTTCCCTTGCATGAGGGCACTCTCAGCTGGTGCAGAGTTGGCATAGCCATCCTCTGTGCAACCACCTTCTCCACTTGATCCTCACGCAGGGTGTCACAATTACAGAGCTAGCTGTACCTCTGCCCCCTTCCTGGTCTCTCTGAGTGCACCCCCCGAGGTATCAGGCCTTGTGCCTTTACCTCTCCTGGAGAAGAATTCTACAATTCCCTCACTCTTAAACTAGGCTCTGGGCTACAGAACCTTGTGTATAAACCATGCTTGCTTAGCAGGTCTCATTGGGTTCAGCACCTGTGTTTCTTCCCTGTGGAAGTCTATGACCAGTAATGACCAGACAACCTCTTAAACCAAAGTATTGTTTAATCTTAATGGTAGGAACAAAGCATTTAGAGATAAGGACTTTAAAACAATAGACCATCTTCAAGGATGTCCATCTTACGTAAAGCCTTACCATCCAGTGGTGGTGGGCCAGGCAAACCTAACTTTTTCAAACACCCCACCAGGTTCTGGGTATCAGAATGAAAAGTTCCCACAACTGCCTGACCTTTGGAAAGAGGTAAATAGTCCTTGTGCTCTTCTGACTTCCAGTATTCACTCCAGAAACTTGGCTAAAGTTTGCGGTAGAATCGTCAATGCTACTTGCTCAGGCATGGTCTCTTAACAACCCTGATGTGTTAACTGGAGGATGGTTTATCTTGAGCTATTCATTCTTTCTTCTTGCTTTCCCGTACAGCCTGCTATTATACTAAACCAACATCCCAATAACCAGGTCACGTACAGTATTAATAAATTATCACAGAGCAGCCCCACATCCATCACATAGGAGTATGCCAAGGTCAATTGGTGTGGACCAGAAGACATTGCATTCCAGCTGTGTTCAGCTGGTGTTTGATTCCTTAGGAATTGTAGCCAGCTGGCAGAAATTAGAGCAGCCCTCTGGCTGATCTAACCTGTAATGAGAATGAGATCAGTGCACATCAATAAGTTCCTTTGTTTTCAGTTTAATACTTTGTGTAAAGCCCAGGAATTTTTCGATAAAAATTGATTGTCAGTTTTTTCTGATTTTCACACTACTTTTGTATCATTCAAATATATAAAAGCAACTTGTTTTATTACAAAAATACAATTTAATGCATGAGATATATGTATTACCATAATACATTAGTTTGTGTGTATATGCAAAGCTGCCTGTTGAAGTACGGCTATGTATTAGTCTAGAAGATACACACAATCAACAAACAGGCACTCATTCAAGCTCTGAAGTGCATGCACATCTGAACGTACTAATGAATCTCACACCCACCACATACACATTTCAAGCTATTGTTAGCAGATAATGGTTTAAAGATTTGACACACTAAAACGGGAAGAAAACAAAAAATTTGTATCAGAATACGTTCCACAACACAAGGAAGTATTTAAAAGTTTTAAAAAGCAAAAACAGGAGAAAAGGATGAAGTTGAGTGTATGTGCTGCAAATGGTGTGGCCCAATTATTAAATGTAAATATTTATATGCTAATAGTTCTAAGTCTACGACAGTAAACTGTTTATTCAACTGAAAAGTTTTATTTGGGAATTAGAGATATATTGTTTTCTTAAACAGAACTCAAAACACAATGCCACCTTTGAGTTTTAGTATAACTTGACTAGCCAAGCAATGTCCTTCTCTAAGAATAGTCTATTAATGTTTACCAAAGGGGAATGGATAACTCAGTGGATCTGAAATGTATTATTAATCTATTACTATTGTAGATCTGAAATGTATTACTAATCTATATCAGGGATCGGCAACCTTTGGCACGTGGCTCGCCAGGGTAAGCACCCTGGCGGGCCGGGCCGGTTTGTTTACCTGCCGCGTCCGCAGGTTCAGCCGATCGTGGCTCCCACTGGCTGCGGTTCGCCGCTCCAGGCCAATGGGGGTGGCGGGAAGCGGCGGCCAGCACATCCCTCCGCTCGCACTGCTTCCCGCAGCCCCCATTGGCCTGGGACGACGAACCGCGGCCAGTGGGAGCCGCGATCGGCCGAACCTGCGGACGCAGCAGGTAAACAAACTGGCCCGGCCCACCAGGGTGCTTACCCTGGCGAGCTGCGTGCCAAAGGTTGCCGATCCCTGATCTATATATTATCTCCTTTCCTGCAATCTCTTTGGACCACATCACTCCATTCTTCAACGTGGCTCTTGGCTCCCCCTCACCTATTGCAATCATTATATGGTCCTTCTTTTCTTCCAGGTTTCATGTCACTCTCCATATGCATCTCTGCTTTTGTCACTTACTTATCTCACCCTTTTGCTCTGCCAGCACCATTGCTTATGGTTACCCTCTTCTCCTCCCATCATTGTTTTAGCCATCTTCTTGCCTAACTTGAGACATCTGCTGCCTAGTGTTCAGATATGCACCTGCAGCTGCTATTGGTTTCAGCTGGATCTATTGGTGCTTAGCAATTCTGCCCAAAAAGTGAGTCATCCCAAATCACTGAAAATTTGGGGTCTAAATATTCCTATATTGGCCATCAGGCAGATATTTGTAGGTATAGTTCTGATAAGGCATTCAAAAAATCCTTTAAAACTAAGGTCTCTTACTCAGAACAAGGACTACTTTAGGCCCAGATTCAGCAAAGTAATTTCAGCATTGAGGTCACCAGGACCTAACCAGGTGCTTTAAGTGCTTTGGTGAAATAGGAATGGACTTTTAAGAGTATGAGGATTGGGTCTTAAATTAGTGCACAAATGTGTTTTGGTTTTAAAAACAAACAAACAAACAAAGGAACTAAAACAAGATTCTCAGGTTACTAGGAGAGCAGTGTATTTTTTTTCACTCCCTTAAGAAGAATTTTTTCTTTGGTGGTTGTTCAAGAGCAGGAAATACTAGGGTGAGATAGCCAGCATGTGTCAGATATGTTATTTGCATCATGGGGTTATAAAAAGTTCCTCCTCCTCCAGAATAGCTGCTAAGATGATGGCTAGGTACAGGCCTCCATGCTGGCTTTCATGCCTGTCTGGAACAAAAAGAGAGAAAAATCTGCCTGCAACTCTTTTATATACTGCTTTAGCTTGAACTGTTCTCAGTCTTTTCAAGTGTGGTTAATAGCATAACCCATCATAAAGCAACACCCAGGGAGTGCTTTATTTGAGCTGAAGGATAACATGCCCATTTGAAAGACAAAGGCAAAGAAAGTGGTAATTTTTTTCTAGAAAATTGTTGAACAGGTTGTTTCTGAGCAAGTTATTATTATTATTATTATTTATTATTATTATCCCTCAGTATCACATGCTCTTTAAGCATAAAAAGAGGAAAGCTATTGTCTAAAATGTATCTTTATGAACAACCAATAATTCCTGACCATGAACTAACTCCATAGATTTGGGTAGTCAGGAGTTTTGTTAAACCTGCCACAAAAATCTTGTATTTTAGGTGTTGAGAGCCACTTGTTCACCCTTGAATTTCCTTAAGATTCACGTACTGCCTAAAGCCACAGACTTCTGGGATTTTTCCAAGTGCTCCACTTGGGATCATCTTTGTTCTGGCTTTCCATAATCATTCCATTCCATAGCAGAGTTCTTCATATTTCACCATATTCTCTTCTTGTTTCTTTTTTATATTTCTGTCTGCTGGTATGGCAATATCAATTAACATAATCTTGTTTATCTTCTTTTCTACAACAACTATGTTCAGTCTGTGTTCCAGCACTGTTTGATCCATGACAATTGCCAGATCCCATGATACCTTAGCTTTTTCATTCTCTAGAAAGCTTTCAATTCGGTGGTCATAATACCACAAGGATAGGCAGGGGAAGGCTGTGCCTCCCCAAAGAGCCCGGCATGGCCCTGCCCATGCTCCATCCTCTCCTGCTTGACACTAGTTGGCCCCAGCCCAGGCAGGCTGCTTCTCTTCTGGGAAGCCTGCTGGGAATGGGACTTGGGGTGGCTGGGGATGCCCAGTGCAGGGGGGTCCCTGGCACAGGGGCCATGCAATCCAGAGCTCTAGAGCTGTGGGGGAAAGAGGGCTGTGCGCTGCCCATCCAGGCTGGGGGTGGGGCGCGCGCTGCCTGCTGGGTGCTCTGGGGCTGGAAGCACCCAAGGGAGGGGGCTGGTGGCTGTGGGAGGAAGGGGGGCTCTGGGCTTCCGCAGGAGAAGGAGAAGGGAGGAGGCGTGGGGCCTCAGGCGAAAGGGGTGGGCTGGGCTGGCTGCTAGCCTCCCCAAGCCTGTGGTTTACTCACCACCCATGGTACTTGCCACAGAGGCTCCAATGCAGACACTTGGTGACCTCATTGTGTTTGTTCATATATTCTCTCCCAGCATGGCTCCTGCATGTGCTCAACACATGATCCACTGTCTCTTTCTTTTTGGAAACATGTTGTGAAGTTTGGGAAGCAGTTCTGTTAGTCAATTTTTGTGTCTAACATAATTAAACATTAAGGACTTCTCTTGTGCACTCATAATGAGGCTCTGTCTCTCTTTTAAGGTATCCTTCTACAAGCTATGGATTAGTTACTCTTCGATCACTAATAGGTTCGAGCTCGAGAAGAGAAGAGTGAGGGGGGATTTGATAGCAGCCTTCAACTACCTGAAGGGGGGTTCCAAAGAGGATGGAGCTAGGCTGTTCTCAGTGATGGCAGATGACAGAACAAGGAGCAATGGTCTCAAGTTGCAGTGTGGGAGGTCTAGGTTGGATATTAGGAAAAACTATTTCACTAGAAGGGTGGTGAAGCACTGGAATAGGTTACCTAGGGAGGTGGTGGAATCTCCATCTTTAGAGGTTTCTAAGGCCCGGCTTGACAAAGCCCTGGCAGGGATGATTTAGTTGGGTTTGGTCCTGCTTTGAGCAGGGGGTTGGACTAAATGACCTCCTAAGGTCTCTTCCAACCATAATCTTCTATGATTCTATGATTCTCTCTCCACCCTTGTCCATGCATTAATTTCTGTGCAATTTTTGAGTATTTTTTGGCAATTTGCCTTCTCCCTTCTTTTATGCTTTCTTGGGGTGGGATGCATGGTTGGCACTCATTATTGCAACCTGATGATCTTTTACTCTGGCTGGCTCTTCATATATTATGAAGTTATATTATTCATTGTCAACTGCTTCCTCCACAGATAGAAGACCTTTTCCTCCATCACATCGTAGGATATATCCTGTCCACATCTTACTCGATATTCATTACTGTGTGCATTGCCAGGAGCTTTCTTGTTTGGATGTCAATTTTTTGTCTTCTTTTGATTCCACTTGATCACTCCAGCAGTTCCCATACTGCTAGTATTGGCCATATTAATTGCTCAGATCAAATTCTTCAAGTTAAGTTTTGACTTTAGAATCAGTCTTATTTGTCTGTAATATTCTTTCCTCCCGTCTTCTTTGACTTCCTTATGTTGTAACTCTAACAGTTCCCTGATTCCAAAGTATTTGTAGGGGCTATGCTGAGAGATACCTTAATAATACCTTTGTTTACTTGTACATCATCTAATTGTATCAGTTTGCTCTCTTTTACAGATCCTGGTGCACAGTTAGCTAACCCAACCTATAGCTTTATATCTTCAGCAAACTTTTCTACATGTCATCAATCTCTTTTACCTCCTTTTGTGTCCATCCATAAAGTTTCAGATGATCCATGTATAACCAATAGTTAACTGGCTGTTGCTTTTTGCTGATATGATAACCACAATTTATCTAATGGAGCCCACATGTCAGCAGCAGTATCGCTACCACTAAGAGCATTGGTGATAAGGAATCCCCTTGAAAGCTTCCTCTTTCCCATCAATGAGAGTGTGTTCCGGGTAGTTTCGAGTGTTCCAATTAACCACAGAAAGGAAATGTGCATTTTCAGTGTCTCAATGATCCATGAATATGGGATGCTCTCATATGCTTTTAGTTTATCCACACCATCTCTAATTTTTTTCTTTTTTTGTTTTGCCTCTTCTGTGATTCTCCTGTTCAGCCTGAGGTGGTCTTTTGTCCCTTTTGTGTATTCTGTGCAGCTGTTTTGCTCAGGAAACAGCATTCCATTATGAGGTAGCACTTATTTATTATTATTATTTATTTATTCTCAACTAATGGTACCTAGGAAAATACATCTGCAGCCTCCCGAGTTCTGTAAGCCGCTCAAATGCCAGGAATGGTGGCTCTGTGTCAGAACAGCCTGTTCAAAGAGAGATGGCCTAAACTAACTGTGCTTCATGGTAGTAAGTTACAGAGTTCCTCATATCCCACAAAGCCCTACTTCCAAATGTCTGCACATATTCTCTTGTATGCTCCATGTCACTTACCTCTGGCACTCCAGTCTGGTCATAATCTTCCTTTGTGGCACCAAGATAGTGGGGTTTTTGTTGTTGTTGCTTTTTGCCCCTGTAGCCCAGTGGACTAGTTTTTCTTTATTATATTTACTGCTTTGCATTATATTCTGCTTTGTATTATATTCAGCAGTAATGCAAGAAACCTACAGGCCTGTATCCTGTAAGACAGGGATCGGCAACCTTTGGCACGTGGCCTGCCAAGGTAAGCCCCCTGGCGGGCCGGGCCGGTTTGTTTACCTGCCGCATCCGCAGGATCAGCCGATCGTGGCTCCCACTGGCTGCGGTTTGCCGCTCCAGGCCAATGGGGGTGGCAGGAAGCGGCAGCCAGCCCATCCCTCGGCTCGCACTGCATACATATGTTTGGGACCTTTCACCTAGATAGAAGGTGATGAGCTAAAGCATAAGGTCCATATAGAGCTGTGACCTTTAACATACATGATATCTTAAAGCAGGTTGGCATAGGGGCTTTCCTAAGTTCATACCCTTTTAAACTTAATAGGTACAGCACAACTTGGAACTTGGAAAGAACTGAAATAACCAGTTAAGACAGAAATAACAAATGTGATACCTAACCACAAAAGGGCCATGGTAATGAATGGACCTATATGATAATAAGTTGAGATCACCGATATACTGACCTATAGGAAAAAGACACACCAACATTAGTAAGGTGAGGAAATACAAATAAGGAAAAGGGGAAAAAATCCCCTACTGAATATGCATTGAATGTAGCGGCGTCATCGTAACGGATTATAAAAGAGACCTCCCAGCCTAGGGGCAGTAGGAGAGAGAGAGAGATATAGTCCTTGGGAGGTGCCACAATGATGGCCAGTGGTGATGATGGGGAAGGTAATGGTGATGAGGAAGACAATGGCTAACATTTCAGGTTGTTCTACAAGGGATGATGTAAGTATATGGAAGTGCAGAGGTACATTATGTACTTACTTACTTAAGTAATCAATATAATTAATACATAATCTAAAGATCAGGCAACACCCTTTCTGTGTATTTGTATTTGTGTGTAGTATGGATGTGTGTGTGTGTGCAAAGTTTGTGTTTAGAGTGTGCATCTATACATGCTGTGTAACATGTGCAAACACACATTAAATGACTTGGATCCAGAGCCACTTACCAGCTTATAGGCAATGTATATATATTTTAATTGCAGTTGGTTGACATTTCAAAAAGTTGAATCTTTTATCACATTTTAAATTCAAATTTCAAATTCCAACCAAAAAATCAACAAAATAATTACCCTTTTTTGCTGAATATCTGTATTTTGCCTACCACTTTTGAACTTTAAGATGCAATGTAAATGTCACCAAAATTCCAAAAATTCACAAAGAAATGAAAACATATATGCACATATTAAATTGTATTGACTTTTTTAAAAATAGAGATGATCAGAAATGACAAATAATGTTTTAGCACATCTCTCTCTCTCTGTCACTCACTCGTTCACGCACACACACACACACACACACACACACACACACACACACGAAAAATGTGCCAACTTTTTATATGGCATTTTTCAACCATCTCTATCTAAAACAAACACCATGATGGCAAATGTCTGAAAAATGTGTATTAGTTTGGGGAGTTCCTACCTATTCTCTGTTGTCCTGTGAGGAGGAGCAGCGGGGACAATTTTGGGATTGGGAAGATTTTCCTTCCTTAAGTGTCAAATCTAGATGTGAGTCTTGAAGCCCTTGGGCTTATTTACTTTCTTGTAAATGAACGATCAAAATAGTGTTTTAAGTATCTATCTATCTATCTATCTATCTATCTATCTATCTATCTATCTATCACAATTGCCACCCTAGTATCTTCAGACCTCATCAGCTGTGAAGTTTTCTGTCATCTTAAGGCATTCTCTCTGGTTTCATCTTTTCACTCCATCCCACCTCCCTTTCTCCCCTCCTTATACCTTTTTCATGACAGCTGATAAAGAACGTGAATTTCCATCTGTTCAAAACAAAGAGAGGCTGGACCAGATGTGACCTGCGATTTACCGAATGGGAAATAAACACAAGGAATGCCGTCTACCATCTGTTGATGCAGAAACCAGTAGAGCTGGTCTGGGATTTCAGCAGTTATCCCAATGGGAAACTGCAAGGGAAATTCATCTGTTTCATTTTTTCTCCTCTCCTGACCTGACAGTATTTTGCAATGAAGCTGTGACAGTTTACATCTAAATGACTGAGCTCTGAAAAAAGATTTCTACAGTGTGTATATATATATTTCTACTGCAGACAATACTTCAGAGGTGCTGCTGCTCTGTACAGCAAACTGGACTCTCGAGCCAGTTTTTTAAGTAGATCGGACAGAAAGACACAGTAATCTCCCCCCCGCCCTTTGTTTCAGCACAAATGAAATGTTCCGGGGAGTGCTGAAGGAAATGAGGCAGGTGTTAGTAGCAGTTACAAACAAAAGATTCAAGCTTTTACTTCCAAGTTACACCACTACTGAACATCTGGTTCATATTTTTTAAAGGGTGAACATATAATGTAGCCAGTGGCCCTCATGCCATAACTTTAGCTCAGACGAGAAAGTTTTGGCATGATCTTTGCTGTATCCTTATGGTCTGATCCAAACAACAATGGTACAAGCAGAGAACATATGGATACTAAACTAAAGAGCCCTGAATGCCACTTACATTCCAAGCTCCAGCTATCCAAAGTGTATTCAGAGGCACTTGGATGACACTAACTATTGGGCAATGGACTGCAGAGCCTTTCACATCTAGATACCTGTTTAAATCTAGCCCAGCGAAGTGATCAGAACTGAAAGTTGTTATATACTGACAGCTTCTCAGTGGCCAACAGTCTGTGGAATGAGCTGCCATGTTCAGTCTGTTACCTAGTGTATGGTTGTGTCCACGTGAATCCAATCACAAGTGAGAGTGGTTTCCTTTCCCCCCCCCCCCCCATCCCCATTTGTAAGCTGCCTGAGTAGAGGATTGAATGAACTACCTGCTGAATTACCTGCTTTCCCTCTTATTGGTCAGTCCCTCCATATCGGGAGTAAAGTTCTTTGATGGGACACATGTAAAGGAAACTTTTACTGTCACTGATTGGGTTTGGAACAAAATGTCCCCTCTGGGCATTATTGCATGACAGTCTTTATATGAATTTGCACGTACCTCTGAAGCAGTTGGTACAGGACACTGTTGGAGGGAGGATTGTGAACTAGACACTTAGATTGTAAGTTTTTTGGGTCAGGGATCATCTTTGTCTTCTCTGTTTGTACAGCACCTAGCACAATGGAGTCCTGGTCTATAACTAGGGCTAACAGGAAAACACTAATTGCATTTCACATTTTCCCCCCAAAGCTTGTTTTTTGTTCCTCATTGGAATGAAAATGAACCCTTTAGAAAACTTGAACACAAGTACACATGGTAGTGGGGAGAGAAATAGATGGTCAGGAAATTCACCTGGGATGTAGAAGACCCAGGTTCAAGTCAGGTATAGCAGGGACTTGAAACTGGGTTTTTCACATCCCAGTGAGTGACTTAACTACTGGACTATTGGCTCTTCTAGGAGCTTGTTCTGTCTGGTTTTGACCAAACCTTTCCAACAAAAGTTTTGTCAAAACTGATATGTCTTGGTTTTGATGGAATCAGCGTTTTCTGATGAAGAAACATTTCATAAAAAAAAAAAATCCCCACCAGCTCTAATAAAATAATAAAAGTAGATGGAACTTAGTCTGATCTGATATGGCTATTCCTGTGCTTCTATGTTAACTATTTTATGAACAGAGTTTCTAATGTTGTCAGTCTGTCCCTTTTCACGAGCATTACATTCTCATGTATAAAAAATAAAGCACATTCTGAAGAGCCAGTAAGATTTCTAAAAATATTTACAGCCCTGCATTCATGTTATTTCAATTTCCCTAAACGATTAGGAGAAGTAAGGCAGGTTCAGATTTGACACCCAATTATTCATCCACCGTGTTCAAAAGACAAGGCTTGGGCAAAGCATCAGAATGATTGAGTCCCTCTATGTACAGTGTGGAAGGAGAGGTGCTGTCAGATGGGTGTGAGGAGGAAACTAAACAGCATTACTAAGTGCACAAAAAAGATGCCCTTTTAAACTATGCACCTGCAAAATCTCCAGGGCTTAGTCCAGTCACTTCCTTTCAGTCTCCTTGTTGGTTTTTTTTTTTGTTTGTTTGTTTAGGATGACACTTAGAGCAGGATACCTGAAATGCTGTGTCAGAAAGGGAGACATTTCACAAAAAATAAATCTGCCTGCTTGTGCCCTGTTTCTGGGTTGAAAGGCAGCGATCAGTCATTAGCAAGCATGCTGCCAAAGAAACTTTTGCAGAGGCAGGAGCCCTTCCAAATGGGAATTAATGGGGAAATGAAAATGATCTTTTCATACTCTCGGCCCTTATAATGTATTGCAATCTGTCTTTAGGTGGGGCTAGGAATCAATTAAGCATGACTGATGTATAGGAGGGTGGAATGTGACCTTAACAAGTTGTCTTGTCTCTTGCCTTGATGTTTCCATCTGTTTTGTGCAAAGAATATTCCAATAATGTAGTAAAGAGGCAGATATGATTTCCGAGGGAACAGACATTATGGCCCACTATCTTCCTGACCTGATAAGTTTAATCCAAGTTGCCTGGGAGGTAAGAACTCATAAAATATTTTATCTGAAGCAAGTGCAAAAATACTCATAAACTCAAAGGTTAATCACTGCACCAGGAGAACAGATGAAGGAGACAGGGCAGTTTTATGTGTCTCAGTGTGGTGTCCTTATTAATCATGTTGCTGGTTTGCTTTAAATATGTCCATGCATTTTCTTTTGAAAGCCAAATGGATAGACAGATAGACATAGAAAGAGAAGGCCTGATACTATCACATGCTAAATGGTTCTCTCAGTTTTGTAGGGTATGTTTAGTCAGGATTGTTTTTCAGCAAGGACCAAAGCAAGGACATATTTTAATTTGTTCGTTGTTTGACTGAATATTCCTTTCACTTGCTTAAAGCTTCCCGTTTTGCTGGATTATTTTTTAAGGTTTTTGTTGGAAGTGAAAATAATTTAGTGCTAATAAAAAATGCTGCCTTGACAACTTTGAAGGCTCAAGTCCTCCCTTTATTCACAGAATGGGTACAGCACAGGTAGCGGCAATGTACCTCTACTGTAATTTGGAGGGACTGTTTCTCTAGAGCAGGGGTTCCCAAACTTGGTTAATGGCTTGTTCGGGGTAAGCCCCTGGTGGGCCACTAGACCCTTTGTTTACCTGAGTGTCTGCAGGTACGGCCGCTTGCAGCTCGCAGTTCACCGTTCCTGGCCAATGGGAGCTGTGGGAAGCAGCGCGGACCGGGCCACCGCTTCCCGCAGCTCCCACTGGCCAGGAACGGCGAACCGCGGCCACTGGGGGCTGCGAGCGGCCGTACCTGCGGACGCTCAGGTAAACAAAGCGTCTCGCAGCCTGCCAGATGCTTACTCTAAACAAGCTGGGAACCAAGTTTGGGAACCCCTGCTCTAGGGCAGGGGAGCCAGGACTGGAATGACAAGGACTGTTGTACTCAGGATTGATGTAAATTAGCAAAGAAATTTGCATAATATTTGTCTCCATTATGGCTGGTCAGAGGTCAAATTGGGGGGAAAAGGTGGTGGTACTCTTCCAAACCTTGCCCACAGAAAAGAAAAACTCCTTCCACGTGAGTTGCCAGAATAAGACATCACTCACAGTAGGTTGCGCGTGTTGTTTAAAATATGATCGTGCATGCTCTCTTGAATCTATTGGTCTTCTTGAGCTTGGCTTTCTTCCCCTCCCTTCCCCCTCCCAGTACTCATGACCTGTATAGGCTGCTTGGTTTGGCTCCTTCTTAAATGGGGGAAAACAGTGCTGTCTCCCAAACACTACCCATTTGAGGCACCAAAATGAGATGTAACTCACCGGAAAAGGTGCTGATCTCAGATCCTCTCTCCTCTTCTTCACGAGGATTGAAATAGTTAGTGTCGATATTTAAATGGTCATCACTGCATGTCTGAGTTAATACGTCGTGGAGAGGAACGAGGCAGTTCACACTCTATTCCAGGCTCTCTGCAGACTCCTGTCTGGATTAGTTATGTATGGTTCACATTTTTGAAGTTTTCTTCACAATTATAACAGATAGAGACCTACTTTTGCTTTTCAAGGAAAACTGAGATTCTGTAGAACAAGATAGCAGCTTGAGATAAGTGCCAGTACACCAGACCACTATGTTCACTGGCTCTAAGCTCCCTGCCTGGCTCAAACCACTATTACATCCACCAGATTTACCTGCAGTATACTTATCAGTATGACTCTTTTGGATCAGTGCTAAAGTTCAGGTGGTGGAGAATTTGCTTTATGAATTAAGAAGAGAACTTGTCAGACAGGCAGAACTCCTCTCATAAACTAGTAGGCAATTTCTCACAGCCCTTGCTCTGAAACACTTGGGAACTCAGATTTAGTGTGCTGGGGTGCATATGAAGAGGAACTGGTGGTGGGCAAGTGCGTGTGAGGTAATAGTACAAAAACAGTTGAGAATTCCTGATATAGAGAATATATAATTGAGACAAGATAGACCGGTTCTAGTAGTCTGGACACAAGACTGAGAGCAAGGACCTCTTGCTTTTTTCGGTTCCAGTTCAGACACTGATAACTTCTGGGGCCTTGGGGAGGTGACAAACCACTCTGTGCTTCAGTTTTTTCCATCTCTAAGGTAGTGTGGAGAATATTCACAGATGTATTATGAGCATTAATTTATATATGTGAAGGAGTATGAAGATTATATGGGCTAAATATTGTCACTGCTATTATCTATGGTACTCTGCAGGTTTGGAATGAATAGTTCCTGACAGATTTACAAGCAAGTTTCCAATGGCTGCATTGTTCCTTTAATATACAGATCACAATAAGGGGTAATATAGAGTCACACTGCCCCAGTGAGAGCTGCTGGAGGCAGTGGCCTTGGGTAGGCCTCCAGGAGTACAGACAGATTTCAGCCACTGTGACATCTCATAACAAAGTGGAGTGTGACACTGATCTATTCCCCTCTAAATCTCTCAGACACTCTAGTTTGCAAGGATTATAATTATTCCCAGTCTCTTTAAAGAGATGCAAGTGGGGGGAAGGTTTTCCGCATCTTTTACCCCTTTGTACATAAGTACAGGGACAGACACAAAGAGCCCTCAGCCTATTCTGGCTATTCTAGAAAGTTAATTATTAGTAGTATTGATTGTTCATTGTATGTATTATTTTTATAATGCACCATCAATGTACATGCTGCTATAGGTCTAGTATGTCAAAAAATTCACAGCTCTCTGTCCTGGTAAATTTATCATCTAAGGGCACAGCAAATAAAATACAGTGCAACACAAAGAAAACACATGATTTGGTTGCATTGTACTCATAATGATTCAGGGAATAGGTGGGTCTTCTTAATGTAGGCTGAAGCCCCAGGGATCTCATTCCTTTAGTTACTGTTTAGATATAGATTCAAACTACAAAACTGGGAGCTGAATGTTAAGTTCCCACTCTTCCCCCCGGCACCCCTCATCCTCTTTTTCCATGCACCAGGGATGTTTGGGAATTAATTTCCCCCCCATGTCATAGAGATAAGCACCAACTGAGAAGTTCACGCCCAGCTTTCACTTCAGATTCTGAACCCCCAAACTTTGGAGATGTTTTGGGTTTTGGTTTGGAGCCATCTCTATTTGCCATCTGCCATGAATGTAGAAATCCCTCTGAACAAGGTTCAAAATCCAATGTCAATAGAGCCCTTTATATTTCATCTTAAATGTAATCTGTTTGTTCTGGTTATTCTCTTCGAAAGAGCACAATTTGCACTTTTGTATTATGTTGTTACTGTAAAGAGCCATGGGCTGTGCACACCAAGAGGTATTCAGGATGATTTTCTACATTAACCTAACCATAACAAATAGCTCTTTTGTGTGTGTGTGTGTGTGTGTGTGTGTGTGTGTGTTTAGGATTTAGTATTCTTTTGTCTATGTACTAGAAAGTAATTGCATTTATTCCCCCCAACATGAGAACGCACAGAGACTGCAGATCTCATTTCCAGTAGTGGCCTGGAACAGGGTTTGAGTTACAGCAGTTCATAAATGACTTCATTTATATTTTATACAGCTATATTGAAAGGATCCAGCAACCTCTATGGGGAAAGGCTAGAAAACAGTCTCAGACGCATTACCAAGCTTGTTACATTATCTGCTTTGTGGTCCAATGTCCTAACAAGAAATCAACAATACCCAATCAGAAAGCTTTCATTAGATTTATTTTTAAAGAGACCTCCACTGCATTGTAGATTTCAAGAGTCCAATAATTATTTTCTGGAGTTCAGCAATGGGTTTCATAGAAATTGAGGTTGGAAAATGAATTGTAGGAAATGGAAGTTGAGAGGCTTACTCCATTTGGCTGCCGGTTCCTATAATCTGCAGTTGAAAAGAATATATTTCCTGGTACTTTTAACATCAGGCCGTCCCATAAATTTGCAAAGCTCCCTTTCATGTTAATAATAAATGCAAGCAGATTGAGAGTTAAAACTACTTTACTCTTCCCCCCCCCAATCAAATACTGTTATTCAAAATTTAATGTGTCTATGTGGGAGAAACTCAGACAACCTAAAAGCATCCTTTTGCCAGGATGTTGATTAAAAAAACTACCCTGTATATATAATTTTTGAGACAACATTGTGAGGAGAACAAAATAAACCAAAAAATTGTACCATCAGATCTAAGAAGAGCCACTAAAATTAATCTTTCCAAATTAATTATATGACAAATTTAGCTCCTTATTTTATGTATGACTCATCTCTGAAATAATCGTGAATATCTATACTAATATGCTTGGTCACAAGTAGCTGCCTGCATGGGCGTGGAGATGCCCAAGTAGCAGAAAAGTCTCTTGCCTGGAGATCTTTTGTTCCATGTTCCAACCTCAATTTGTATCTGGGTGTCTGAAGTGTGGTCAAACATTAAAACAAATGGATGATCACCCAAGCACAGCTGCCCAGTGATTTGTTTGGGCACTTTCCTGTTTATAAATGTTTGGGGATCCAATTGGAGAATAAAAATTATACCATGTGATGTTAGTGATCCAGTCACACATCTTGAATATTGAGTATGAAAATTGATGTTTGCTATGAGCAGTTCATGAAGTAATCTGGGATTGAAGACTAAAGAAGCTCTTGAGGTTAAAACACTGTTCAGGGGATCTGAGTTTTATTCCCATCTCTGCCCCAAAACACTTAATCTTTCTATGCCATAGTTCCTGTAAAATTGAAATAATAATAACATTTCCTTTCCACCATCCTTTGTCATCCCTATTTAGACTGTAAATTCATTAGGGCAGGAACTGTGTCTTCATATGTCTATGTGCAGCAACTTATTCAAATGGCACTTGATCTTGGTGGAAGCCTTTAGATGCTACTGCAATATAAATAATAATAGGTATGTTTGAGAAAATATTAAAATCATTTAATGCACAAATTAGTGACAATCATAATCTACTTGCACTTAATTTGAAAGCTTCCCAAAAGTGCTCTATTTGTGGATCAACTGTTTTCATTGAATAATTGGATACTGAAAACCTCTGAGGGAGAAGGGGAAACTTAGAACAATCCCTACTTTTCTGAAGCCTTCCAGCACATCATCAGTATTCATAAGCAGCAAACAGGACAATGGGATTTTAAGGTCTAATATAAAAGTTCCACGGTGCAAACTTCAGCAACTCAGTTCATGCTCCTTGGAATGATGAGGGACTAGTTTAACCCTGCTTTGCTTTACTCCATTCATAGACTATTGAGCCACCCTACATATAGATGGTTGGGATTTTTTTAAAACTTATTTTATTATTGTTGATTTGTTTTCCTAATTAGTTATTAATTATCCACTATTATTATTTTATCAGCTACTTGGATTGTACTTACTTTTTTCAGTGGAAACTCAACTAGCCACCTCCTGCCATTTTATCAGCCCTAGCAACTTCTGCCTTGTTGCCAGTCACAACAAGGGGAATCAGGGCAGGCTCCAGACACCAGCCGACCAAGCATGTGCTTGCGGTGGCACCTTAGAAGGGGCGGCCAATGTTGGGGTGGCGGGGGGCTCTCACGGTGGGTTTTTTTTTTTTTGTTCGGTGGGGCGGCGCTCGAGGGTTTGTTTTTGTTTTTTGTTTTTTTGTTTGGGCCGGGCAGTGCGGGGGGTGTTTCGACGGTGCGGCACGGCACTGGGGGGGGGGGGGGGGGGGGGGGGGGGGGGGGGGGAGTGTTATGGCGGGGCGGCGCTCTTCTTTTTTGCCTGGGGCAGCAAAAAAGTTAGAGCCGGCCCTGAGGGGAACCACAGCAAATGGTAACCTACACACCTATTTCCAAGCTTTCTCTCTCTGGAAGGAGGACAAAACCAATGCTCTCTCTATTATCTTTATGATGACAGTTTTGGTGGAGTGAGAGAATTCATATTAACAATGGCAACATTTATTATTGCGCTGTGCTCTTCTCCCTTTTCAATTTTGACTTAATATTACCATGATAATTCACGACTGACATACTTACTGTTCAGGCAAACCATCCTTTGACCATATGGGAAGACGTTGTCTCTGCTCTTGGATAAGAGGTATATATTCCAGGGTGCAAATCCAGACTCCAACACCAGCACCGTTTAGTGGGAGTTTGAATTATGGTGGTATAGCTCATAGAGACAGCTGGTATTTTTTACAGACTCCCATTTTACTTCTCCGCACATTAGATCATTGATTTCACATTGCTAGCCCCCTCTGAGGTTTCTATACTCACAGCAGTTGGTAAACTTATCACCTCAAATGTTCAGCACTTTTTTAAGCCGGTGATTGAGGCACTTTTGCTGCTGTGCCAAAGGGAGTTTTCTATTATTTAGAATGGGAATTGCAACTCCTCTAGATAAATGAGGGAATGTCCACAGTGCATTGGGACTCTAGAGGTTTAATATATTTACTTCAGCCATCATCTCATTCTGTGTCCAACCACTCCCTGTACTCCATCATTTCTGATTGCTTCACTCATTTGTTGCTTTCACTCATTTATGACTTTGCACCTTCTTTCATGACACTCTGGATACTTAGATCAGCCTTCCAATTAATTTTCACTAAGCCTCAACGTTCCCCCTCCTCCTAGAGACTCCTGAATGTGTATCCTGTCTGTGAAATATTCTGGATGTAATGACACCTGTCATGCTGTGTTTGTATTGTATCAGAACATCTGGCTTTATCTTGAATTGTTCTGTGCACATGATGGGGCCAGACAGAGCTATGCTCATGCACCAGTTGAGGATGAGGCCTTGGATACCTGCAATTATAAGTTCCTTGGAGCAAAGACCTGATACATGTTTCGCACCTTTCTTCTGGTGCACAGTGCCTTGTACAACAATGATGCTGTATCACTAATAGTAGGTCAAATTGCAGGCACAGAAAGTGGTGGGTGCAGTTTGTCATTTATTTGTCTTGGTTCCCAACTCCATCCAAAATGAGGCACTTAGAAGTTGACGTGTTTTTGATTGCACCTGCAAATAATTATGAATGCAAAACTGTATCTAAAATTATTTGCATGTGGAATTTTATGGGCCCAAAACTAGAGATCTAGGAATGTTTAGATTGAAAATCTGACCCAACAGTTCTACAGCAAGCATAATTTTGAAGTCCCTTTGCAAAAAAGGTCACACTCACTAAAAATAGTCAACAACACATTGTTCCTCTATAAGTCACTTTCAAGATTTTGTAACAATGTACAGAATAGCATGTAGCAGCTGGCTTCAATTTACAAGTACTGGAATTCCAACAATAGTGCTTTCTGCCATCCTCTTTTGAGCTTTAGTCACGCAATTCTCCATACCCCATCATTCTGTTGCCATATTTTTCCTTAACGCAGATTGATCAAGCTGTAGGATGTTAAACAGACATTTTCCTTGACCTCCTGCCAGAAAAACAGAACT
Organism: Terrapene triunguis; assembly: GCF_002925995.2. NCBI lineage: Eukaryota > Metazoa > Chordata > Testudines > Emydidae > Terrapene > Terrapene triunguis. The sequence continues at coordinate 66,656,979 of NW_020664447.1, forward strand.
AACTACAAAAAGTTAAGGTACTTTATTTCCTCATAGCAGAATACCCAAGATTATGAGGATTTAGATATTTGCAAGACTTGTCAGCAGCACAGGCCATCTCGCTGTTACAGCCCATCTCATAAACAATCATTATACCAAAATTCTTACAGGTAAAACACCAAATGCTGACCCAGGAACATTGGGTGGGAAATGATTTCTGCATACTTTGTGGCCTTGATCCTGCAAATCTATTTGGAGCGGGCAGCAAAGAATGCAAACCTGTTGCCCTCCAGCACAAATGCAGCAAACAGGTCCCCCACTCACTCTCAGATGTGAGGTCTAATGGGTTGGTACTTTCCACTGCAGATGAGAGTTTGGCTCATTTTGGTTTCTGAAATTACTAGTATATGTTTTTATAGCTTTTCTATACACTGTACATCAACTCTGGCATATTTTCTATTCTGTAGTTTGCTAGAATTTGATTAGTGACAACAAATAACTTTAAGCAGAATGAAGAATAATATGCATGCACACATGTACATACACACACACGTGCACGCACACACACACATATACACAGAGCTGATTTATTTTTAGATGCATTCTATAAGTTTTGGAGTTTGAGGTAGTTGAATAAAGCCACAAGTTAAAATGCCTAGGTAACAAGAAGATTTTATGCAGCATGAAACAATCTCTTATACTTCTGAGATCAAATCCTGAGCTTTTTACTCAGGCAAACTCTCCTAAAATTAAGGAAGAAAATCTCAGGATCCGGCTTTTTTGTTATGTTTATTATAATTTTGAATTTTTCCCTATAGGGTGAAATTCATCCTTGTGCCAATGGTCAACCCCAGGCTCACTTAATGAATTCCACTTAAGGGTAATTTGAGGGTTTAAGTGGTGCAGAGTTTATGGGAAGGATCTCTACAGGGTGAATTTCACCCATGGAGAATATTGTTTTAGGGTGAGTTATTAAGTAGCACTGGAATCAGCCATAATATCAACAATCAGTGGGGAAGTCTTTAGGAAAAATACACTCATTACCCTCAATGCTGACTTGCTGAATAAAATGTCAACAGCAATTTCTTGTTGTTATTTATGTTTGAGTTCTTGTTCATTCTGTCAATACAGGAAAGTATTTGATACACCCACAAACAGCACCATGGCTATTCATTTTGTTGATGACAGATCTGTTAATCAGTGGCTGTAGTGGTCCCTCGCTCTCAAGTGGGGAGGGAGGCAACTACACCTCATTGTGTCAGGCATCAGCACTCAGGCTTTTCTCCTGCTGGTGGGGCCGAGCAGTAAGAAGTCTATAGCTCTGTAGTCGCCTAGCAGAGACAAACCATCAGTAAGTTTGGTTCTGTAGCCCCCTCGGGCTAGAGCAGTGAGAAGTCTTTAGCCCACAGTCTCCTAGCTGGGGCTGGCAGTAATTAACAGCCTAAGGCTCTGGCCCTTTGGATGGGGCAAAGCAGGCAGCAGGCTTTAGCCTAAGCCTCCTGGCTAAGGCAGTGAGCAAACACTCAGTCTAAGGCTCACCATTTCCTGAAGGGGGCAAGCCACAAGCCAAGCACAGGCCTTCTGGCCTACAGGTGCAAAGGCCACCACCCCAGGGGTGGGGTTGGAAGCAGGGGGAAGTAGGGAGATTCAGGCCCACCCGACTCCACCAGGTCCCAGCCCAGAGCCCTAACAGTGGTGGAGTGTTCTCCCACTGGGTCAGCGGGGAATCCAGCTGCAACACGCTGACCGCTGCTCCGGCAACAAAACTGGACTAAAGTCTGGTTTCTCTGGGCTACTCCCTACCACCGTCTGGAGAGGGGATTCCGTGGTCCAAGGGTCCTCTGTGTCCTCAGGGTACACTGTGGATGGCAGTCCCGGCAACTCCTCTCCAGGGTCAGTCTCCTCAGGAGGCAGGGTACTGCACAGCGCGGGCTCAGCTGCAGTGGTCAGCCGCAGATTGGAGAGGTCTGTCTCCTTCTGTGGCTCTCGCTCAACTGAGCTGTAGCCCCCCCCCCTTATACTTCCTGTCCTGCCCTGGTATTTCTGGCAAGGGGGTGCGGGCAGGTCTAGTTCTGCCTACCAGGGGGAGGGTAGTGGTCCCTCGCTCTCAAGTCTAGAGGGAGGCCACTCGGCCTCACTACAGTGGCACAGCTGTGAAACATGCACAAGGTGGAAGATCATTCTCTGCATTAACTTCCAATTCGACACCACCCCTTTGCTTTTGAATTCCTTGAACCTATACGTTTACAGCAAACATTTTGAGTACCAAAAATGGGTTTATTAATACAACCATAGGCCAGTTCCTGCCTGTGATGTTTCAAAATCCAGCACAGGTGGTATCGTGCCATAGGACGCCCATTTGGTCGGTCTCAGTCCCAGTGAACAGGTGAGCACATCACAAAACCTAACACAACTGGTAAACTTGTTGGCAGTCTCAGCAGGAAGACCAAGGGTTGAGTAGACTCTGAGATGGAAATCCCACTCACACTTAGTGTTTGTCCCTTCAGGGGATGGTTAAGTCATGTGACTGGGGAAGTGGATGTATTTACTGTGCTGTATATGTCCTGTGAAAAGCTGGATTATTAGTCTTGCCTGGCATCAATAATTACCATCTGCTTTCCTACCAAAGAAGGGGAGGGTAGAATAATGGCTCATTTGAGAAACTGTTGTCCAAATCTATCCATCCAGCTTTAGGAACATAAGAACTGGAATATGACCCAATTGTTTCTATTAAAATGGTCTTTAAAGCCTGATTAAAACAGACTCAGTTGGTGAACTACCTATGTGACTCCCGCAGGGAGTCCCAGAATACTCACAGTTCCTAGATCCCAGGATGGTTGCTTCAAATATTCAAACAGGATTTAACACGGAGATTAAATGGCAGCATGGATGAGATTTGGACTCCACAAAAGGAAATATGTTATGTAAACCCTACTGTGCAGTTCAATGGGAATTATGTTTCTTTAATGTGTAGAGTTAATAACTGCCCTGTCAGAAAAGTGGCTTTCTTAGATCGGAACAAGTGCAAGATCTACCAGCACAAAGAACTGTGAAGAATGTAGGGCCTACCTGGCACAAAAGACATATAAATGAGTTTAAATTACACAATAAGTGTGCCCAAAATACAGGTGTTTAAACACAGACACTCTGCCTAAGGTTGTGATCCTACTGATTGTGATCATCAGAGATTCAGGTTAGGGATGTTTTCAAGGGTCGTGATGTTAATCCAAGTATTCTGGGCAGATTCCAATTTGGATAATTATATTCTGCCTCCCTAAATTTCACCTGAAGTTTCACTTGGATGTTGTTCTTTACTGCTTATTCTACACTGCTGTTCAGAGTTGTTCTCCTCCCTTGGTGTTCACACCTCAACTGCTAGCAGAGCACCTCATCCTCCCTGATTGAACTAACCTCGTTATCTCCATACTGATTTATACCTGCCTCTGGAAATTTCCATTATTGCATCTGAAGAAGTGAGGTTCTTACCCACGAAAGCTTATGCTCCCAATACTTCTCTCAGTCTTAAAGGTGCCACAAGACCCTCTGTTGCTTTTTACAGATTCAGACTAACACGGCTACCCATCTGATACCAGAGTTGTTTTGTCACCCTAGAGGTGGCTGCACTGAAGTGGCTGATGTATCTGGGTGGGTGGATGAAAGATGTCACACTAACATCATAAGATCTTAATTATAAAGAGATCTGATACTGGGCGCTTCGTTTGTACCTCCCAATAAGGACCTCATGTGGAAGTCTAACTACCTGATCTGTGGGTGCAAGCACATACTCATTTTTGCTGGCCAATAACTCAACTTGCAATTATTAGCAAGTGCAAATTGACAAAAGGGAGCATGGATTTCAAAAAATAGGGCCAACATTTTCAAATGTATCTACCAAAATTTAGGCAACTAAATCCATGTGTAGGCACCTAAATAAATGGCCTGATTTTCAAAGTGATGAGGACTCAATAATCCCATCAAAGTGAATTGTCGGGGCTCATCACCCGTGGGAATCATGCCACTTGTTCAAATATTTTAAGATTTAAGGGCTCAGGTTTGAAAACTTTGGCTCAGGTTTATTAGTCTTGTAAGGCCCTGATTTTGTAAAGACTTATGTGCATGCTTAGCTTTATACAAGTTACCACTTGCACAGCACTTTGCACAATCAGGGCCTCAATATTTTTGTAATCATTTGCTCTAAAGGGTGCTATATGCATTCATTCATTCGTTATTATATGTTTTATTCATTCAATACTCAGAATATGCAACGTGCTGTAGAGATAATGCTGGGGCTTAACAATCAAAGGCTTTGATCCTGCAAACTACTCCAGGTGTGGAGCTCGTTGCAGAATTTGGACCTAAGCAGAAAGATTAATTAATTATAGGGGGATCTGGTGGCAACATCTGTGTTTAAATGGACTAACACCTTATATTATCTTGTGACTTCTTGGAGAGTCTCTCTCCTCTCCTTTGCAGTGGACCTTTGAAATTTGGAAGGAAGAAAGGCTGGGGCTAGAGACTTGATTTTGCTTTTCCCATGGAATTCTGGTCTGGTTTGGCTGAGTTATAAAGCATTAGAAATCCTTGTTTCCATCACTTGCATTGTCAGCAAAAATTTGGCAGCAGGCCAAAATAATATATGAATGGAAGCATTCTAAAAGTCTGGGCTCATGTAACTGTCAAAGCAACAACAGCAGCACACACTGTGTGCTGGGAGCAACCTCTTATAGAAAAGGAAAGGGGGAGCCAGGCCAGGCTCACTTCACCTTGAGTATACACCTTTCCAAACTCAGCATACAGCTCCAATAGTCCATCCCCACCTCTGGGGCAGGACCCCCATTCCCACTCCTCAGACAGTACTGAAGGTTCAGTGTTCAAATTCTGCTGTTGATGCATGATAGAGGGCTTGTTGCAGTTGTATATAATAGATTTTGTTTTATACTTAGTCTTTTAAAAACACACAGGAAATTGTATACGATCAAAAATATGTTGAAAGAACATTATTTAGACTGCAAACTCAAACAGGCAGACGTTAAGAAACACTAGATTAATGATTGCTTGTGCTGCCACTTTAATTCTGTCCTCTGTGTATGTGTACGCATCATAATATGCTCTTTAGTTCCAAACTTGTGTACTATTCTTTCCACAGGATTCCTGCCTCATTCAGTGCACAGGATAGCTGCAAAAGGGGACAGAAATAAAATTATAGGAACAACCATTAATGTGGCATTTCCTAACTTTCAAATGCTTCACTATGCCACCAAGTTTTTTGCATGTAATAAACATACATATGTAAGATATTTATATTGTTGCATAATAGCGTAGGATATTTGCGAATAGAATGAGGCTTTACATATCTTATTTTAGCCAGGCAGTTTATGCTGAGCCTGCTTCTAAGTGACGTCTATTTAAATGCACACAGAAATCTTACGGTGCAATAGAATACATTAAATAGGATTGACATATGCCATTCCCATTGTCCATCTTTATATCTAAAATTAAGGAGCGAGTTGGTTGTAATAGAAAGAGACTCTGAGATCCTGTATGAGAGACCTGATGTGAGGCCTGACGCCTGAACTGAAGTAGGGGTCAAGCATTGCTAATATAAAGTAAAGTTAGCAAGAGACAGGCTATGAGCAGAAGCCGGGCCCTGTTATAAAACATGCCCGCGTGCAGACTCACAGAATCTGGCAAGAACACACACATTCCTGAGAAGTGCTACGCACAGGACACTCATGCAAATACATCCAGAAAGTTGGTACCAGAATACCCCGATGCCAAGTATGGTACCAACACACTCCCCGAAGATGATACAAGGACACACTAACTCCCTCGTAAAGATAAGATCAGGATGATGGTATGGTGGATAGAGATATTTTGATCAAACCAACATGTACAAGGTAAAGGGTGATAACTAATCACATCAGAGGGACAATACATAACTTGTTTGTATCAGTGTATAAAGAGGGGTCTCTGAGGGAGTGTCTTTGTCTAGCCTAGGGGGGAATGGAAAGTCCCACCATTCACTGAGCTGGTCCATTGTCATGGGTATACATGTGTTAGTGGTCCTGTAACCATTGACCATGATGCTTCATCAGCAATAAACCTGGCCTTCACTACTAATCAAGTCTTGCAGTCTTTGTGGACAGTTTGACCGAGATCTGCTGTGTCCGCTATCTGCGCAGAGCTGGGACAGCATACTGAAAGAAGACACACATGCAGCCAACATCTGACAACATTGATCATGCAATGATGTTTTCTTCTATCCCTGTATTAGCAAACTACAAAGACTCCTCCCTCTCCCCAGTCAAATTGTTGTAACTTTAACTTGCAATTACTTTAAAACAACATGTCTTCCCTTAATGGAAAGAAATAGCAGTAGAAATATTTTCATGAGATTTTTTTTCTAGTCTGGATTTCATTAATCCATCTGATTATTTAACCAAAGAATCTTTCTAGTGAAATCATTTGTCTTTAGATTCAGTTCAATTTGATTCAGTTCAATTTGATTCAGTGAAATAACGGTGAAAAGATGCCCTGTTTGCTTCTATTCATCTGGACAGCAGGAATGTCACAGGATAATTAAAGCTTCCTCCTCCCCCAGTTTGCCTTCAAATCTCAAAGGTTTGGATCTCACTAACAAAAGATTTCTAAGCTTTTTTTTTAACAGTTCCACACAGCCTTTTTCTGGTGAGACTCATAAACCATGTTGCTTTTATTTAGTGCTCAGAGTACAAGGGAGGAAAGTGGGGAGCTGCATCACTGATTTGAATAGAGGAACATGAGGGAGATGGGAAAGCAGAGGTGCAATGCTGCAGAACCGGTCTGAACCATGTTCTGAGGTAAAGAGCAGTCAGCAGGGCCTGATTCTCCACTGCTTTGCACTTTGTGTCATCATTTACACCTGTGCTAAACAGGTGTCAAATGCTACCCTTCTGAGGGTAGCGTTTTTACACCCTATTTGCAGTGGTGTAAATGACTATTTGAAGTGCAAAGCACTGAAGTGTCAATTTACTCATGGTGAGAGCAGGTTGGATAACACAGCACTTTTATTCAGTGCATGAATATCCAGATCAAATGGGTTTGGGGAAAATGTAGTTCATAGGCTCCTAGGCCTGTTTCCATGCTAAGGACTTAGGTGCCTAGAAAATCACAGGAACAACACTGTGATCCACAAAGACTGAGTTAAGCATCCAGACTCCCAATACAATGAATAGGAGAGGTAGGCATCTTAGGGCTTGTCTTCACTACCATGCTACATTGGCACCGATGTAGCGCATATGGCAAAGATACGCTTTTTCGATAGGAAAGCGCTTTCTCGTCAACATAATTACTCCAACTCAATGAGAGGCAGAAGCATCTCCCCGCAACATAGCACAGTGCAGACACCGCTGTAAGTCAATGTAAATTATGTCGCTTGGGGGGGGGGGGCGCGATCCACACCCCTCAGTGATGTCAGTTACATCGACTTAAGTGGTAGTGTAGACAAGCCCTTAGACTGTGATCCACTCAGCCAGCACAGTAGGCAGGGAGCTGCCTAAGCTAGCCAATGGGAGATGCTGATGGTAGGAGTGTGCCTTAAGCACCACACGTCTCTTGAAGTTGAGCACCTAAGTCTGGGCTGCAGGGAGATGCCTATCTCTGCTTGTCATTCACAAACTGGGGAAAGATAGCTGTTTGGCTGCCTATATCATATGCAGAGCCCAATGTGGTGGGTGTGCTTGGAGGGAAGAGTTGGGAAGGAAGAAGGCCTCCTTGATAGCCTTTAGCACCTGGGCTATGGGAGCTCCCTGGTTCAAGCCCTCCATCCTCCTGATGAGGTGAAGGGATTTAAACAAGGATCTTCCATATCACAAGGAAGTGCTCTAACCACTGGGGAAATGGTTATAAGGAAGGACTTCCTCCTCTTCCCCATTTTGTGTGGAGTTAGGAAGCCTCTGAGCATGCCTACTGATTCAGGCCCCAAACACCTATCTTAATCGACCAAACACCTATCTTCCCATGGTTCATGAGTCACACTGGGGTGTAGGGTGGGAGACAGGTGCCTGGACACTTACTGGGAGGCAGAAGAGTACATGCTCAGAAGCAGAAACATAGGCAACCTTTACTGAACCTTTACTGAAAAACTTAGGTGCTGAGTGAGTTTAGGCACCGATAGGGTTCGGTGGCAGCCGAGCAAGGGTTTTGTGCATCACAGTGGTACCTAAAGAAGGGACTTACACACCTAAGTACCTCTGTGGAGCCTACCACCAGGCTCAAATCCTCAGGCATTAACATGTCATTCTTCTACTTGACTCCTATCCTTACACCAGGAAGCGAGTCCTGTCCCTTTATCTTAGCCTCAACATGAATAAGACAGCACAGTCTTGTTATTTCTAACATTGGAAAGAAAATCAAGCAGCTTGTCTTTTATTTTTTTTATTTTTTCTATTTCATATTTTCTATATTTTTAACTAGAGATTTTCAACTTTTGTGTTTTTAGATGAGTGATATTTGTGTGTAGGACAGAAGAAACGTGGTGGGCAGGGACATGTGCAAGGAAATCTGAGTTAAAAGGACAATGAGCAGGGGATTTAGAAGAGAGCAAGTATAATGCTACAGCATGAGGAAAGCCATCAGAGAAATGAGACTTCACATCCCAAAACAAAGACACCTCTCTGTTTCTGTAGTGAAAAGAAGGATTCCACAGAGGAGCTGGCAGTGATGGGGGTAAATTCTTTCTCCAAACAATCAACTTTGCTAATAGGGATGGGTGGATCTGCAGGTGTCCCTTGTAGGAATGCTAACAGGCCTGATTGGCACCAGGTTTTATTAACACATGAAGGCTTTAATACAGCAGGGTCTGAAATGGAAACAAAAGATGGGTATTGAAAGGCGATGATGGCTCTTCTTGTATTCATGATTTCCAAAGCTAACATTGTCTATTTGAATTTTGTTTTGTCTTGTCAGGGCAGTGCAACGCTACTATGAATTTACAGATAGTCTCCCTGTGATTGAAAAGCATCCTCCCAGGGTGATTCCATCCGGGTTATTTGTTTTTCTTTTTAACATGTTTTTCTAGTTAGGGATGAGCTTGCCCTATCTAGTAGGAAGAGAAGAATGTTCCCCTCAAGAATTATGTTGCCCACATTTGGTCTCTATATTATGATTCTCTACTGAAGGCTTATGGTGCGGTACAGACCACAGAAAGACTAGGTTTCTCCCTTAAGAGCCTTAAATTCTAAATAACAGCAACTATGATACATTCCCTTCACTTATTTTTTCCTTTTATTTTTTTCTCTTTGTTCTTCTCCCAGGCTGAGAGACTGAGAAACCAGAATGTGAACTGCAACATTTGCATTAGAAACAAGCTTTCACGCATAAGTATTTGAGAGTGTTCAAAGTTAGACATCACAGCTTTTACATGTCTTCTCACTATGACTGAGGGAAGCCATTTGTCTCAGTTTAGGCCTTATTATTTTATACACTTCTGAGATGCCCAAAGCTGCAGTATCAGAGCCTGAATATATACATTAAAAACAGCATCAATGATCCTTCAGGAGAAGAAACTAGAGAATCCACTTTCCTTTCTTAGACAGTCAAGGCCACATTGCTCTCATGTTGTATTTTTAAATAAACATAGAAAATGAGTTAGTTAATATTGGTACAGCACTCTGAAGTAGCAAAGGGCTATATAAATGCTAAATATTAATGATACTCATTCTAAGCCAGCCATGCAGAGATCAGTGAAGTTGCTACTGCCCTTTCCAGTTTGTTAAAATTACTGCCAATAATGCCCCCAAAGTTTCAGTACAAGGCAGGGGTGGTAGAGAGCCAAGTGAGCAGAAATACTAATGACATTACATTGCACTTAGCACCGTTCATCTGAGGATCCGGAAGTGCTCAACAAACAATAAAGTTTTGCTACACTTCTATTGAGTAGCTAAGTTCTACCCATTTTACAGCTGGCTAAAATGAAACCAAAGGAAATTAAAGTCAACATTTTCTGAAGAGACCACTGATTTGGGGTACCTCATTTTTGAGTGCCCAACATGAGACTGTGTCACCTAGAATTTGAGGGTGAGACACTAGATCGTTTAGAAATGGAAGTATCCAAAATCAATGGCCATTTTTGAAATTCTGTCTGTGAGTGGCTTGCTCAGGGTTTAAGTGACAGAGCCAAGACTAGAAACCAGGATCCCCCAATACTAGTTTCTTGATCCAACCACTAGACAACACTCCTGCTACTGTAATGAGTCATATTTCTGTGGCAATGATTCTCTTCCTGCCATATGGAAATCCAAGCACCAGGAGTTTGCAAAACTAGTCGCTATAGTGTTCTTTCAAATTCTCTCCACCACTCACTTTCTTCTTGTTGTCAGGACAGAGAGGTTTGAATAAAACAACAATAAACTGAGCTTTGCCCCAACCAGAATCTGTTTTACAATCCGAAAAAACTTCAGGTAACTTAATTTTCTCCATTTTTTTTTATTTTATTTTTTAATCCATGTCTCTGAACTTCTTGTGCTGAGACAGAACTCAAAGAGACAAAATACTATGGGAAAGGCTGTCTTGGGACATTCCCTAACTGACCAGGGTTAGGACATAGTGAAAAACTCACAAGGAAGCCTGTTCAGTTTTACAGGTCAAGAGCTTCACATAAGTACCCAAAGATGAAGATTCTTATCTGAAACTAAACCTGAGGTTCACTCATCATTGACCATTTTTAAGTTTTGGCTTTTGGTGATGGCTGTGAGCCTTGGACACTGTAATCCTGCCTGGGAAACCGGGATTCATTTGAATACGGGCCATGGAAATTGAGATAAATAGAGAACCTGCATGTTGGGTTGTATTTTCGAGGCTCCAAAAAATTTACACCTACAACATGCTCTTCAATCCCCCTCCACAATTACTTCTTCAAGGATGACTGGAGGCAGCCTAGTTTAGTTCAGGGACTATGGGCTGATGGAGGATTTTCTAGGATTGTTGCATATGAAACCCGAGTTCTACAAACTGGTATTTTTTTTTCTTTTTGCTCTTTCTTTGAATCATTCTCTTGGATTGTTTTCGGAAGTCTGTGTACCAAACCAAATGTAATAATAAAGATTAAATACATAATATAACAATTCTGTGGCCACCTTGGAGCTTAACTGTTATCACTAAGCTGCATGTCATGGCCACTCTGAATTTCAAAAATGACAATAGAGGTAGATTGTAAACCCACCTTCTTCAAAAGCATAGGCCCCTACCATTTGAGCTATAGGATAATCTGCCTTAGCTGTTGCAGTAGATGGCCTGTGGCACAGAGCTGAGAAGTTCTGGTTCCAGCTAGCAGAAGAAGGGGTGTACATACACACCTTTAACTTATACTGTACTTGGTAACCATTACAGAAAGTACCATGCTGTTCAGTAACAAAGCAACACCTACTCCTTAACTACTGGGTTCCACTGGTTTGTGGCACATCAGATAGTAGTCCTTTGAAGCATTTGACTAAAATGTCAGCACTTAAAATTGTTGAGACCCTAAGGACTTGGGAAGGAGTTTAAGAATAAGGTGTATGTTTTAAAGTAGTCTTATCTTATTATTTTAATTAAGAACAGGCACATCTCAGAAAAAGGGTGAATTTGGACAGGAACTACAATATCAATGCAGCATTAGGAGCAGAGTCAGTTGTTCACCCATTTACAGGACAGAGTATACAGGCAACAAATGCATTTAATATGGCAACTTGTGTTCTTAGAGGACTGTGAGTTCTGTATGTAACTTGGATTGGATCCAGGGGTAGATAGATTCGGGTCACTCTCATTGTAAGAAACCTGGACAGAGAAGGACCTGATCAAAATTGTGACATATTACACAAGTGACGTCCCAGGTACATTGTTCAGGAATCAAATCCTGCATGTTACACCCCAGGATGTCTAATGAAAACTAAAGACTGGAACCCGGTAACACTTTTAAAAACAAAGTGGAACAGTCAAAAAAGCCCAGCTGACAAATAAGGCTTAAAAATATCCACATTTCCCCTTTCCATTAAATCATGAGTGTGGGGACACTCCAGCCTGAGCTAGTGCAAAAAACCAGGCATGTTTGGAGTAGAAATCCCCTCTAGATAGCAGCATGTTACTGGAAGTGTGAACTAAACAGAAGAAAATTCCAAGCCCATCCATTAGCAGAAAACAATGACAGTGCCTAATAGTGACTGTTGCATATGAATATGTTCAACTATTCTAAACTTCAGAAACTGAGACACAAAACAGGCTTTCCCAATCTTAAATCTTCAAATCTTACTGTGATAATAAATGAGGGCATCCGGTAAGGCCAATACCAGCTTGTCCCATGCATTGGTTTTGGTATCTGTCTTGGTTCAGGACTCTGAACAGAAAAGCAGTAGAAGATCTCAAGAAATGTGGCAGAGATCCAAGTTCAGAGTGGTTGATCTATCGGGCAATTAAAGCTGGGTGTCATCATTATATGTACCCTAAAGATGAGAATAACAAAAATATAAGAGTTTGGTTGTGTGCTGAACATCTCCTTAATGTAGCTCTTCTTCTAACATGAGATGAGAGTTTATTAATCGCAGAAGCATGATCGTCAGTATTTGCAGATTGTATGTGATAAGCACAAAAAATACAATTAAAATCTGTAAAATCCTATGAAGGTGAAGGATGATTAGAGAAAGAGCTAAATTTCTCCAAATAAGTTTGGGGAGTTAAATTACCTGTGCTGGTGGTAACCTACACTGAGAGGACAGATTGCAAACTTGCTTACATAGAGCTCCTGACCTAGGTTGCTAATAGATGCTTCTTTCTGCTTTGATATCAGGTTTCAAAGTTAAGATAGATCAAATGGTACTTGGTTGCTGCAGAGGTGGTTTTATTACAGTGATGGCCAATGTGATTCCTATGCTGTTTAGTCCTTACTTATATCAATGGGGTGTTGGAAGGGTTAATTAGTTAAAGGGGTAGCTTGGAAATAATAATTTTATATGGACCTTTTATACCTATTGTTGCAAGTGTAACCCTTAAGGTTATTTTAATTGTGAGAAATTAAGAAAAATATACCTTTCTTTGTGTTTTCAGTTTGCCTGAGTTTTTGGAATCACTTTGTGCATCACCAGCTTCACTCTTCTGTGCACGTCCTGTCTCATGCACTACCATGGTGACATCACTCTCATGCAGCTCTCTAGCAGAGCTCACATACATGCTTTTCCCTAGGGTGTGCAAAATGGCGTTTACATGTAACAGCAGCAGCAAAGATGAAACTGAACAGGCAGCAGGCAGGTTTGTGCACAGATTGGAAATGGAGGCAAAAATATGGGTGGTCATGATGGGCATGTTTAATACTGCTTGTGGGAACTCTTTGCATGCAGTGTTGACAGCCCCAAACATTCAAAAATCATGAGAGGGGCTTACAAATCATGAGATTTCAAAATAATAAATAATTGGGTTCTTTTTACTTGCTTTCTACTGTTGTGGCTTTTAGGATTCACATTCTCAAGCTTTTCTCTGAAAACATAAGGGGTCAAAATTTTCTGAGGTAATAATCTGATTCCAGAAGCTAGGGCTGCAAGAACAAAAACAAATATCAGGAGATCTGTGACAAAATCATGAAAATTAGGAGCACTGTGCTGAATCATGTAAATATTCAGTACCAGACCCTCTTCCATACTTATCTTACACCACAGACACTTTTAAAAATGGAAGGGTGACACAGACCTCAGCTGCTGTTGTAGTTCTGCAATAGGTAATTTTAAACTTATATGGTTGAACCATCCATCTATCCAGCTATTCTGGAAGACGATTATGATGTATATATTTGCAATAATTCCTGGGGGCACCAATCAAGAATTAAGGTCCCTTTGGTTCTCGTCCCCAAATACACACATATATATAAAAAGCTGGTGCCTGCCCGAAAGATCTTACAATCTAAGTGATTATCTTACAATCTAAGACATTATCTGAATGTTCCCAGTGCATTGCTCTGAACCAATAACTCTCCACATAAGAAAGATCCTTTTGTTAGATTCCTTTTGATAACTGTGGAATGACGACACACGATCGTCAATTCTATAAAATGTAGTATATTCTAACCCTAAGAAATAGTTGGAATTTTTTTCTGCCCATAACATATTATTTGGCTACTTTCCTGTGGTTTGTGTCAATCTTGTTATTGCTGCTACTTTGAGCCTGAGTCTCCCAATGCAACTTTTGAACCAACACAGAAATAATCTAAAAGTAATCAGTGATCTACATTAGCATGACTATGTGAAGGCAATTAGTAAATTAGTGTATATATATATATATATGTGTATATATGCACTGTTTAGTGATTACTTGCCAATCAGCCAACTTGTAATATATTGCTTTTCCAAAGTATTTTCAACCATTCTGAAGATCAGAATAAATTAAATTTGAGCTCCTGATGTTCCAGTAAGTGTATGATAATAAAGAAATAACTTAAAAAAAAAAACTGCCTCCTAATTGCAACCTACTTTTCCAACATGCTTTTCCAGCTTTGCCCCTTCCCACTGCACAACAAGAACTCTGTACTGAGGTGATGTGTGAAAGAGTTAAGCCTGCTTGCTTTGCACTGGGCACCTAGATCTTCACTAACTGCTCACTCCACAGGTTCCAGTGGGATAAATTACATGGGAGGGTTGTTAAACAACTCATGTCTTTTGAAGACTGAATGCTGGCTTGCTAGCAGAATATTAATGATATGTACAGTTGAAATATGATGTAAGAACCTGAAGTGCTCAAACCTGGGCCCAGGGGCTATAGACACCACCACATCACCACAGAAGACTTATAGCAAAAGCCTCTGGGAGGACCGTGTGAGGCTGGCCTCAGCAGAATGTATCACCCAGCAGGACCTAAGTGGCGTCCCCTCACAGCTCACTGATTGGCCAGTACCAGTACTTAAACCAGGAAGGCCTGAAGGGATGCTGTCTGAGCAACAACCTAGACTGCTTGCCTGTCTGTGCTTCAGACCCTGCTTGCAATAGACTTTAGACTCTGTCTTCTGACCCTAGTTTGTCCTTGACTTTGTTATTAAATTGCTCTCTGTAACCTAGTGCCTGACCCTGATCTCCTGGTAACCTGACACTGCCTGAGTCCTGATGTCTGATTTTCAGTCAGCCCACTGGCCTGCCTCTGACCTCCAGATACCTGAGTTGCTCTGACTCCTGCTCTGACCACTAGGTATGACTGACCATGTCCTGGTTGTGACAGGTAATGATTAAAAGCTGTCCAGGGAATAAACATGTGAGTTATCTAGGATACTGGTCAAGCATCTTAGCTACAGCCACTTCTTTAGGGGAGAGAACATATGTCACAGTTCAGGGCAACTGCACCTGCATTCGCCCTCTGTGATCCCTCGAGCAGGGCCAGCCCACAACATTTTGGCACCTGAGGCGGGGAGCTCAAATGATGCCCCCATGCCTCCTCGTTTGGGCCAAAACTTTGAAAGGTCTCAATTCTTCCTTCTTCCTATTCTACTCCTCTTATGGTACTGCTCTGCTACCTACCCCAATAAAGGAGAACTAACAACTTAAAATGCCTTGTTCAAAAATTTTTTAAGTAACACTTAACTTTCAAACGCCTGAACAGCAAATGTAACTTTTCTTGTCTGCATAGTAAACACTGGCATTTTTATCTGTTTGAATAATCAAAGTGATGCTTTCCGTGCCTTCTTGGTTGCAAAGATTTGAACTGCTTCCTGAAGGACCACAGTCTGGGCCAGCCCTTGCTTTATTGAGATGGTTGCAAGGCCGACCAGCCTCTCCTGTGTCATTGTGGAGCGTTAGAAGTATGCGCAGAGCTACAAAAGCATTTGGAAAAAGGGTGGTCATCTTATTTGTGCACATATATTCCAGAACAGCCTTTGGAATTGATCCTGCTGAAAGGGCTTTCATTTCATCTCCTAAATCACTTGCATCAATATCGCGCATGTCATCATGTGTCAACACGGTCTCTAGTGCCCTGCATTGCTGATGTAGGTCTTCTTCAGGTATAGTGAGGAGTTTTGGAATGTCATACAATTGTTATTTGGGGTCTCTTATGGGATTATTCCGTGCCTCGTAATCAAAATGTCTTCTTCTTGGGTGACTCTTGTATTCTTAAATGGGTGGGAAAATAGCTTCAGTGTGAAGTTTTGAAATCCCTCATCTGACAGATAAGACTATAGGTATGACTTTGCTTTGTCCAGTTGTTCCATTGCTCCAGATATATCAAGGGACAAAAGAAGCTCAAGGGTTTAACTCTTGGATCCGTGTCTGCACTCCTCTGTTCTTTCCTCTCATGTTGGCACCATTATCGTAGCCCTGACCTCTCATGTCAGCTATTACAATTCCTGTATCTTCCAGCTTTTTAAGAAGCACCTTTGTCATACCAGCTCCTGTAGTATCATCAATGTCAATACATTTTAGAAAATACTCTCTGACAGTCATCATTGCAGGGACATTTTCACTAGGTTCTGTTGTTGGTACAAAATGCACCATTAAAGTCATTTGTTCCATATGGCTGATGTCAGGTGTGCAATCCAGAATAACAGAGTAATATCTTGCTGACTTCAGATCTGCCACAGTCTTCTGTTGACTTTTGTTGCCAGTAACTGTATGATCTCATTTTGAATTGTTTTTCCAAGGTAGTGATGTGTGTACATTTCTTGGGTGGTGAGTCTTCTTACATGCTCCTGGAGTACAGCATCAAACTAGCCATCAGCTCCACAATTTTAAGGAAGTTTCCATTGTTTGGCACATACAGCTGATCTGAAGTGCCATGCAGTGCTAGGTTTTGGGTAGCAAGCATTCTCACAATGGAAATGAGCCTTTTCAGAACATTTTGCCAGTAAAGAGACTCTGATGCAATCTTCTCTTGATGCTGATCATCTATGGTGGCCTTTAACCTTAGTCTCATCTCAAGCTCTTTCCACGTATGGAATGCTCTCTGGTAATTTGCTGCCTTCTCATGGCATGCCAGATTTCTAGCCAGATTTTTCCAGTCCTTTGTTCCTGTAGAACCCAATGTGGCTGGAACATTAGACTAGAAGAGTTTGCAACAAAAACAGTATGCAGCATTCTGGGTTTTTGAGTACATAAGCCATGGCCTCTCCACTTTGTCACCATTGGGGATTTCACGCCAGTAATGTGTTGGATGGAAACTTCTATTTTCATTGTCTTTGGGGAACATGAAGTTTTTCACTTGCTGTGGTCCATGCAGTACAAGGAAGTCCCTCAGGCTACTGCTCAAGTGGGTCCAAAGTCCTGGATCATCTAGACTTAAGGAACTAAACTCAGCAGCAGCTGTTTCTTGTGCCTCCACCACACTCTTCTCTGATCTACACTCTTCTTCAGGAATATGCATGGTTACATCCATTTGAGATGGAGATATGGGTGCTGCAGTAGCTGCCAGGTCACCTGCACTCTGACTAACTGGAAGATCAGGCATCTCCTCACCATTCACATCCTCACTGGGGCCAGAAGACTCACCGTGAACATTTGTGTTTATGTATCTCAGGAGGTTTATGTACCTTCCTGCTTAGATAGAAAAGCTTCCTTTGCTTTCTTTCTTTTTCTGAATGCTGCCCCAGAGGGGCGTTTTCTTCTTTCGTTCACAACTGCTGTTCTGTGTCAGCTATAGTGGTTCTTAACACTCAATTGAAGGGGACAAATAAGCAGGCTGGTAGCAGGGCCTGAGTGAGGGAAGATATCAGCATCTTGAGGGCCTAACTGGCTCCTACTACTTCAGTTGACTGCCTGTTCTCCTCAAGTAGGTTCAGGGAAGCAGCAGGAAACAGGGAGCTCCCTGAGAAGCTGGTGTTAATCAGTCCAGGCTCCTGGGGTTGCTAGAGAGGTACATAAAAGGCTCCTCCTCCTCTCTCTCCCTGCAGCTCCTGCTGCTCTCTGTTATTCTCTCTCACCTTTTCTCCTGCCTGCCTGTTATGTCCCTTTTGCACTCCTTCCTCCAGCACAGCACTCCACCATCTCTATGCATCTAGAGCAGAGAGAATACATATGCACCAGCAGCAGACACAATTTTCTACACTCTGGGTCCTAGTGGTGCCCCCCTACAGTCTGGCAACTGAGGCGGCCAGTGAGGAAACCCACTCTAGGCTCCTGACTCCTCAGCTCTCACCTACCTTGAGCAAAGACCTATGTCTCTTTCCTTCTGACCAGGTGATCTTTAAAAGCTGCACAGTTACCTGCCTTACTCTGATATTTCCAGAAAGCCAGACTGCCTAAACAGGCTACCATCTGTGCTTTGCTTTTTCTCCAAAGGCTATGAACTACATAATTGCCAGCAGTTACAAGTTACCATACAGCCTTTCATAAGCATGCACCCTTATTCTTAAGGTGAAAGCACTACAGAGAAAACATGTTACAAATAAAATTACATGCATGCTAAAAATCTTATCATAGGTCACCCATCAGACTTATGGAGTCCTAGTAGGTCAAGTCCTTCCAATTCTTCCACAAGGATCGGTGCACAGAATATCCTATCTGTTTGCTGGATCAGAAAGAAGGCTCAGAGTCAGTTTAATCTCACACTGTCTATCGAAAAGTCCGTTCTTTGTCTCTTGGTCTTTGGAGAATTTAATATGAACCTCCCCAGGAGGTTGGGGGGCGGGAATTTACAACCTGCCTGATTCATCTAATCACGATCGACTATTTTTATTTCCTGGAGGAGCTGTGGTAGCCCTCCCCATTCATTTAAAACAATGGATCCTGAAGATACTTCCTGGGGTTCCAATATCTGTCACATCTCTCCCGTAGAGAGGTTACAGACAATCCCGTCCCACAATAATACATACCCTTAATACAACAAGGGCTTACAAGGATATTGCAGGAAATGCCCATATCTGTCACAGTAGCAATGTTCCTTCTTGAACAACTCAACCCTGGTGGACAATGGCATAATTTTAACTCTGTTTAAATCCTGCCTGCATGGTAAATCTTGCTCTGAAACACATGCATTCTTTCACTGAATATTAATAATCTGAGTGTGTTTGAAACAACTACTGGGATAAATTAACAATGGCAGGTATATTATATGATTCCTGACATATATATGAGGAACAGGTTTATTCACTGAGCAGGTTAGGTGATCCATTATATTTCATAATTTGGTACTCTGGGTTTGCACATATTTAACCCTTCTTCCCTTCATCAGGCAGGATCGCTGCATGTTGTGGAATGCAGCTTGAAACGTCCCTCCTTACTTCACTGATGAATGCTTGTCTATTTCCATCCCCAAATCTATCTTAAATTGGAACCTCTGTTTCTTCCTCCATCAATCATTAATTCTAGACAGCTTCAATGTATAGAGTGGATTTGTATAAATCAGACATCAATAGACATTGGCTCATTTAGCTGATTTATCCCATCAACTAGATCAGTTAGTTTAGATTCAGCTGTAATCTCTTTAGTATCTGATGTGAGGTAGTCTGGTTAGTGACATAAAGCACATGCAGATCAGACACAATGCTGGCTGGAGCAAACAGGGCTGCTCCTGTACTACCGTGCACAGCACTTGGCATGGAACGGAGAGGGAATTACAGTTCTCCTAGCACTGCTGCAGCACTGCTTTTCCCCTTAATTAATTATATGTGCTCTATGATTCTTTAGGGAAGTCCTTGATGGTCTTAAGACACAGATTAGTGACTCTTAAATGTCCCAGAAAATGTTACATTTTGAATCACAGGAGACTACTTGAGTTCTACAGTAGTTCAGTCATTGATTCTCAGCTACTTAACTGAGTCTGAATTTTCCTGAGACTACAGTCATATGCTTTTCACTGTTTTGTGAGTTGTTTAGGCACAAACACAAATCCGGGGGAAAGTCACATGTAAGTCCTCCCTTCTTTTTTAAACCAACCTCTCTGGGGTGTTGTGAGGCTAATCTAATTAATGTAAGATCACAATGTCCGATGCCCCATTAACATCAGTATGATACCCAAGGCAAGATAAACAGGGAAACAGCTCTGTTCCACTTGGAAGTGTACTAAGGGAAAATTCTGAGAGGAAGGGGATGAGAGATTCATAGCTTCACAGGACTCCCTGCCTATGTGTCTATCTACATGTCTTAAACTTCAGGGGCAGAGACCATGTTTTGGTTCTGTATTTGTACAGCACCCATCATGCTGGGGTCCTTGTCCATGACCAGACCCCACAGGTAATATCAAAATACAAACAATGCTGATAATAATACAAATAACAACAATACTGGAGGTGTTGAAAATTCAGAATTTCCCCTCCAGAGGAAAGTCTGACACATCCAAATTTCCTTTTGTCCAGAATGGGAAGAAAATTTTCATAATTTCCTATTAAATGAAATTTGGGGTAGAAAGTAGTCTCAGAAGTCTTGAAACAACATTATCAAAACAATCTATTTCCATAATGTTGAAGTACTTTATTAGTTATAGTATCATATAGAAGTCAAAACAATCACAACAAAACAAAACATTCTCATGTTATCGAAACAACGCTCTTTGATACTTTTCTTTTCAGATCAGCCTTTTCTGATGGAAAATTGTTCTGTCTGAAAATTTTCAACCACTTTTAAATAATACTTCTATAGCCCCAGCACTGTAGTATCCATCCACTCACTTTATTGCCCCTTTACAAAGGAAGCTCAAATCCTTACCTGAATTTTCATGCCAATAAGTTACCCATACAGCTCCCACTAGTAGATTCACTACAATACATAAAGTGCTTTTAGATCCTTGGATGAAATATGCTGTAGAAATAATACCATATTACCCCATTGGTGGGTCTCCTGATCTCTGCTGATGTCTATCTTTTCTGGAAAAAAAGAACAGACATATTTTAGTTTGTAAAGCATGTCCTGTCACACTCTGTGGCAACTATCAACTTATGCCAGTATAACTACATCACTGTGGCTACATCTTCACTACGGGGGGGGGTCGATTTAAAATACGCAAATTCAGCTACGTGACTAGCGTAGCTGAATTCGACGTATCCGAGCTGACTTACCCCGCTGTGAGGACGGTGGCAAATCGACCTCCGTGGCTCCCCCGTCGAAGGTGCTTACTCCTACCTGCGCTGGTGGAGTACAAGCGTCGATTTGGGGATCGATTGTCACGTCCCGACGAGACCGATAATTCGATCCCCGAGAGATCAATTTCTACCCGCCGATTCATGCGGGTAGTGAAGACGTAGCCTCAGTGATGTAGTTATACCAACCTAACCACCAATGTGGACAGTGCTATGTCTATGGGAAGGCTTCTCCTGTCAACTAGCTACCGCCTCTCAGGGTTGTGGAGTACCTACACCAACGGGGGACGCTCTCCTGTTGGCACAGGTAGTGTCTTCACTAAGCCCTACAGAGGCGCAGCTGCACTGGTGCAGCACTGTAAGTGCAGACAAGTCCTGAATACCGAGGCATAAAGTGCATGATATTTGCCACACATATAAAAGTTGAAAACAACTAAAAAACATATTGATCAGATAATTTCAGTGGGAGTTGCATACACCGAAATATGCACTGCAAGTGTTTATCTATGTAACTGTTCTGACTTTGTTTTCTGTGTATTGCACCTTGAATTCTCTGAGGAGCCTACAGAACCTGGCAGTCATTTTATATTCAGTTCAGTGCAGACTGTCACAGAGGAGATACACTTATTGTGTGCTCTCTCTCAGAGATTATACTTTTGTTCTTTCTAATGGTGGTGTTCTTTTATCTGAAGCAAAAGACATTCTGACTGGAAGTGTTGATTATGTCTTGGGAAAAAATAAGACAGATGTCAAAGGGATTTCTTCGTGCAGACTGAGTGAGTATTATGCAACAAAGGAGACAGTTACTCATTTTTATTCATACTTCATTTTTCTTTTAAAATTTGTTCAGTGCTCACTAAAGGGTTGATCCATTGAAGTCAATGGCCATTGGATCAGCCTCGAAGAGCTCAGATGTATTTGCTTTTCTTTCGCAGCCTTTCCTCACATTGATGAGCACTGATGTGTAAGTAATCCCACTGAAGACAATTGGACCACTTGCATGAGTGAGTGCTCACCACTGTGAATAAGGGCTGCACAGTCAGGCTCAGTGAGGCCATTTATGAAGCCCTTACTCACGTGAGTAACATCATGGATCTCAATAGGAAATTGCTAAACTGTATATGGTCTCTATAGTTGCACAATGATGCATGAGCGGGAACAGTCATGCCGTCTCTCAGGATTTCATATTTCTGATCATTCCCCCATCAAAAATTGAATTAAAAAATTGTGTCTATTTTTTTTTTACTTGAACTGTACAAAGACACCATTGGATTCACTGGGGGCCTGATCCAAAGCCCACTGAAATAATTGAGAGTCTTTCCATTGACTTGAGTGAGCTTTGGCTCAGGCCCTAATTGTTTTAGGTATCATTTGGATAATGAACTCAATGACATTTTCTTTCTATATACAGTTTGTAGGATCTAGAAGGTCCCAAGGTTTTTTTTTTTTTTGCTTTAATCTGTGTGATTTTGCATCAAAGAATATTTGATATTTCAGTTTGTGTTATGTTGTTCCAGACTCAGACAAGGGGGAGAAATTATTTTAAAGTGTTTTGTGTTCCATTCATACTGTTGTTGAGCAATAATGTAGTCTCCAGATGTAACCAGTAAGGAAATAGCATTAAAGGGGGATAATATATGGTGCCTGTTACTTTAGGGAATGCTAGATGAATTTAAAATAATATAGCATTATTAAACTGGCATCTACTCAAGAAGGTGTATTCCACAGAACTGGATAACAATGTTACACACAGCTGTGGTGGCTGGCATTCTCATGTTTTTCACCATCTGTAGAATGGCGCTTCATATTTAACATCTATTTATGGGGGTGGAAATGAACATTAGCGCTAAATTTATATTTTCTATGCTTGATTTAGGAATATTGCATTGTTTCCTTGCTGTGTGTGGTTTTTTCTAAATACACTCACTACATTATTTTTGATTGAAGTTCAAGCAACAGAGAAAATAAAGGCCAAATGAGCAGTCATGTTGACTGGCAACGGGACAAAAGCAAGCTGCGTCAGGAAGACAAACTAAACATATAGGGCTTGATTCCGCTCCCAATGAAGTCAATGGCAAAATGCTTAGGATACACAGCAGTTAAACACCTGCTCCTGGCCCATGCTAGCTAACTTGGGCTCATGGGACTCAGGCTAAGGGGCTATTTAATTGCGGTGTAGACGTTCAGGCTTGGGCTGGAGCCCACGCTCTGGGACCCTCCCAACTCGCAGGGTCCTAGACCCCGGGATTCCAGTCCAAGCCCAAACGTCTACAACACAGTTAAACAGCCCCTTAGCCTGAACCCCATGAGCCCGAGTCAGCTGGCACGGGCCAGCCACGGGTGTCTAATTGCAGCGTAGACATATCCTTAGAACCTGGATCAACTGACTTGGTCTTACAGGGCTATCCTGCAGGACTAAAAACAGCAGTGTAGGCATTGGGGCTCAGGCTCAGTGTAGGCATTGGGGCATTGGGGCTCAAACTCTCCCACCTTGCCCATTAGGTTTCTGACTAGGATTTTTAAAAGAAGTTATGTTCACAATTCCTAATGGAAATTGTACATCTAAACTCACTTAGGTGGCTTTGAAAATCCCAACCCACAATAACTGGCCAAAATATTGTGGGATAAGACGAGGGAGAGGCGGAAGAAAGAGGAGTATTAGTATCAGAAATAGTACTATCACCGGTTGGTAGGCCATTGGCAAGGCTACAATTATGTCACGGAAGTCATGAAATCTTCTGTTGACCTCCGTGACATTTTCTGTCCCGGATCTGGAGCTCCCAGCCAGCCCTGCCCTCAATCACCAGGGCGGCTCCAGGCACCAGCCCACCAAGCTTGTGCTTGGGGCGGCACTTGGAGGGGGGCGGCGCGGCGCTCCACCCCCGGGGAGAGCGGGGCCACGGCTGGGCTCGCCGCCCTCCCCCCGGCGCTCTGGCCGCCCTCTCCCCCGGCACCCTCCCCCCGGCACCCCCCCCCCTCCCCCCCCCGCTCCGCCCGCCCCCCCCCCCCCCCCCCTGGGGCAGCAAAAAAGCCAGAGCCGGCCCTGTCAATCACACCTGGGAATTACAGCAGAACTGACAAATCTTCACATATCTTCACCTTGGCTGTAACACTTATAAGGAGATGGCTAATTAATGATGGATAGGCTGAGGGAGCAGATGGGATAGTACATACATACTGCATCTAGTCCTAACAAAGTGGCTTCTGTTATATGCATACATAAACGGTATATATTGATTCTATCATTTTCTTTGTCACCCTTTGGTGTGTCACTTGCCTTAGATGACAAGATGTATATGAAGGAGCTCTGTCTTTGTATGTTCTTATATAGTGATAACACACTAGGGCATGACCCTGCCTGAGGCCACTGATTGCTGCTATAATACAAATAACAATCTTTCATTGATGGTGATGTTCATTGATGTCACAAAATCCTGTTTCTTTCTACCTGCACAGTAAGATCCACCTAGACAATGGAGAAGGGAAGAGGATGCAACACATTCAGTGCATAAGAAAATATGTCCATTATATATTGTGGATGTTTATCCCATTGTTTAAAGTACAGGCCACAGAGTTTATAGGAATCAAGTACTCTACACAAATCTTACCAATGAAAGTGCAATCCAGGTTTGGGAAATAGCTCACTGTGTTTTAGGAACCTTTTGTAGGAAATCTGGGCCTAAGCTGGAATGAATCTGCACTACTTACTGGCTTCAAATGACACTGATGTAAAACCAGATGAAAATTGCCAGTTTTGCCTGAGACTTTTGTGTTTCAGTCAAACACAAAACTTAAAGCAAAATTTGAATTTGTGAATCCAATGAGAATTGAAATTGTGGGAAATATTTGCAGTCACCAGAAATTTATGCAGATTTAAAGACCGATTCTTTGTGTAGTTATTTACGCCTCGTCAAAGTTGGCGTAAAATGCTACCAAGATGTAAATAACTACACAAGGTGCAAAGCTGTGGAGCATGAACCCACTAATTCTCCAAGTCTTTAATACTCGCAACTAATGCATTAACTAACTACACTGGTTCATTCTGGATGTGTAACTAGTTTCACTATATAATTAAATCAAATCTACTCACGAGCTGAACATTATTGTTTACAATTTTGCTGTACATGATTAATCTGGGTATTTATGTGAATGTTGAGTCTGTATGTCACAAATCTGATTTTGAAAAAGGTCAGTTCCCCATTTAGGCAACAAAATAAGTTGCATGCTTTTCAAAAGTGCTCAGAAAAGTGACAGTGGGAGCCGCTTGGTTGCTGAACTCTTTTGAGATTCTGTCCTGTGTTTAGATGCCTAAACAGGAGCTGAGGTCTTTTGAAAATCTAGTCCCAGTTGTGGGTACTGAGCACTTGGAAACTTGGCCCTGAGATTTTTTGAACATTGGACCTCCGTTAGCATAGAATAGCACATTATTGCTTACATGGAAGCTGTTCCATAATTAATATGACTAACAACTCTGGGGGCAAAATTTTAGCTCATGAGAAACTTCTTTACTTATAGTGAAAGTAACAACTCTCTGCAATCTAAGCAGCTCCATGGATAGCAAAGGCTTGGTTTAGATAATGATGCCACACAACAGACATAGCAGGTCCCCACATCATGGGTGCCCAGCCCAACAGGGTCACACTGAACTGCAAGTGTAATATTCATTTCTCATACTCTAGTGCTTCTTGAAGTGCAGTATAAGTTGTTTCATGCTCACTCCATGGCAATAACTTGAACCTCTGAAAAAAAACATTTCCTCCCTATCTAAGTCATGGTTGTGGCAAGTTGGAAGATTTCCATCTTCTGTTTAATAGAAATCCTTCTCCACACTATTCAACAAACTTTCCCCACTAGCATACAACAATTCTGGACATGTCAGCTATTCCTCTGAATCCCCCATGCGAATGAACTACGTAGCTCTCATAGAAGAACATGAGAAGCAGTAAGGGAAGTGGATGACCTGTATCTTGGGCCTTGCAACTGAGGTGATTCAATCATATGACTTCACAGAGAGCCCTAGAATTGTTCAAATTGACCCAGCCATCATGTGGGACCCTGGCAGGCACCCCTGTTGTCTCCAAGAAGAGCAAAGAACAGAGAGAAAAGCCACCAGCAGCTGCAGCTAAATGATCTGCGTCATATTTTGAGAATCAGACAGAGACACTTTAATCAAGAGTAAGGCGTAACATAAGATGACCATTTTCAAAGGAAGTCGGGCTACCAACCCCGCCACTGAAATTAACATTAGCACATAATTCTCAGACCGGGCTCTGCTCTTGATAAAAGATTGATATTTTCACCAATCCGTGCTCTTGGGGAAAGAACAAAATAAAAGGACTGTTATTTTTTAGCAGGCAGTGCTCTCAAAAAGAACACTTAGTTTGTCAATATCCTTCTTTCCCCATCAACTCTCTTGATAGGAAAACTTTATATCCACCAATTCCAGAGAAAATGTTATTTTCAACAACAAGACTTTCTATGATAAATATTCTTTTCAGAAAAACCTCTCCCTGTGTAAAGGCAATTTTTGGCAAGGTCTCCTTTTGAAAAAAATGTTTTCTTTACCTGTTTTTGACTAATATATCTATAATGTAGTGTTCTTGTAGCCGTGTTGGTCCCAAGACATTAGAAAGACAAGGTGGATGAAGTAATATATTTTATTGATCAACTTCTGCTGGTGAGAGAGACAAGCTTTCCAGCTTACACAGAGCTCTTCTTCAGGTCAATGGAAGACCTGAAGAAAAGCTCTGAGTAAGCTCAGAAGCTTGTCTTTCTAACCAACAAAGTTGGTGCAGTCAAAGTTATAGCCTCACCCACTTTGTGTGTCTCTTTCTATAATCATATATATCAAACCTACTTTTAATAAGACTTCACCTCTCTCATTGCCGTTCCTGTACTGATGATATTTCCCAATAAGCATTTCTTAGAAAGATGATAATATATTATGCAGCAAGTATGTAACATCCTGGTCTTCAATCTGCTTATCAACTTGCAACATGCTTAGATGGTCAAAACAACTTCAGTTCATCATGTTGGTCATAACATTTCTTTGACTATAAACACAAATTAGAGAGAAAACCCTTCGGGAGGTTCAGAACAGAGTTTTGAAGAGAATGGAAGTTCTGTTTCATAAAGGTTTTTGAGATGTGGCTTCATTCTGAATGGGAGCAAAAAACCTAAAACGTGAAAGTTCTCCATGAAGGAAAATTCCAGAAAAAAAATCATTTGGGGTCAATCTAAATGTTTAATTTTGATTTTGCCTATATATATATTACAAAATAACCAACCAAACAAAAAGTCATTTTGAAATGGAAAATCAAAATATTACTGTCTAAAAAAATGTTGAAACTTGATGTTCAAATGTATTGGAATTTTATTCTATTTTATTTTTGATTGTTTTCCTCTAAAATGAAATTCAAGTGAAATGAACCCACTTTCATGAAGCATTTCTATGTTGACAGAACTTCATTTTCCAACAGACCACGACTTTCTCAAAATTTCTCTGACCTAGTTCAGAGGTATGGCTTGGGAAAGCACTTTTTTATGCTTCTCTGAACATATCCCTCATCCAAAACAGATTTTGTATGGGAGGCAGACACTTGGAAAGCACTAGTGTTGAAAGACACATAAGGAGTGATAAGTGGAACAACATATCAGATCTGAGTTCACAATGTGATATGGCAGCCAAAAGAGCTAATACAATTTGGGTTGCATAATCATAATATTTAGCACTTCTGTAATACTTCCCATTTTCAAAGAGATGGAAGTGGTGAGAGACTGTAACCCGACACATTTAAAACTGGACTGGACAAATCATTGGTGAATATATTATAGGGCACTATCTTGCACAGGTGTGGGAGATGGTGGGGTAGGAGGAATGCATAGATACAGACTAAACAGAGAAGAAAAAAATGTAATGATAGACTGAAGAAGCCTGGACTAATCTCAAAGTGCTCTCTGTTTCGGTTTCTCTTGGGCTGTTAAGTCACTTGAAACGAGGAGAAGAATAACATGGAACTGGAGTACTGTACCAAAGAGTCATGAACTCTAAATGCACCCCCACTCCTGGTTACTTGAAATGAATCAGTGCATTTTGCCTTTGTTATTCCTTTTTACAGCTGCAGTTGGCTCTCTGGGTTGGTTTGATCATTTGGCGTAATTGTGCAGAGAGAGGAATCAGCTGAACATTGTTTGGTGACAGTATACGGGGAGCAGCTAGAAATGCTGTTCTGCATTTAATGGCATCTTGCATACAGCTGTGAATGATTGTACCCATGCCAAGCAGTCTGTAGAGTTACCATTTCAGAAGGGGTATATTAGCCAGCATATATTTAGAACCATAAATCTTGAAAATAGCAACTAGAGCCGTGCAGAGCCCTTTTCAGAGGTTTTACATTCTGGACCCAGTTTCTCTATTTACCAGTTTTGGGACTACAGGCTGGGAAGAAGTAACATTAGTATATTCTTTTAAATAAAGAGTGCTGCCTTTGCTTATAAGAAAGCCTCATCCCATGCTCATACCATCAAGATTAATGGTCACAATAGAGTAAACATTTGCATAAGACTGAAGCTAGGACTTGATCATGTTGTTTGAGGCTGCAATATGCAATGGAATTCTGTAACTCACCCAGAATACTAATGATTTTACTGGTGTGGGTGGAATGTCTTTAATCCACATGGAAGCTAAGATCACCATATGGTGATCATATCGTTTATGTGCTGTGTTCTACACTTGCACATGTAACTGAAATGAAGGCCATGCTAAAATCCTGTCTCGATTGAAGTCAGTGGGAGGGCATTCATTTTGCAAGAAACTCAATAGGAGACAATCCCTCCATTCAGGACAATTAATGCTGCCAAGACTAGAGTTCTAGGTTCTGTGTTTGTCACATTACTATCAATTGCACCAATGTCACAGCACAGTCAATTAATTCAGCTCCTTTCTGTACTGACAGAAGAACACTTTTAATTTGGGGGTGGGAGAGTTGCCCATGAAGCAAACCATTGAAACTGTAAAGCTTCCTGACAATAAAAAAACAAGAAAGAGACCACTCCATACAGGACTCCACGCTTGGACTTCAGTGACTCACTCTGCCAGAATAGAGTAGGGGGACATGTATTTCCACACTAAAAAACAATTTAAAAATAGCCAGCCTTTTGTCTTGCTTTTGGAGTGTGTGAGATTTCTGACATAGACATGAAGTGGGAGCAAAGACAAACATCTTACAGATCTCTCTTGCTAGAGAGAGAATCCCAGAAAAGTATCTGATAAGTTTGGAAAACTGAAAAGCACAAAACTAATTACAGCTGGATAAGGCTTCTGCTAACCTTAATCATTGGGAAGATCAGCCTAAATCAGTAGCAACTTCCTTGTATATTATAGAAAGGAGGAAGAGGAAAATGGGAACACAAGAACAGCCATACTGGGCCAAACCAATGGTCCATCTAGTCCAGCATGCTGTCTTCAGACAGAAGCCATTGTAAGGTGCTTCAGAGGGAATAACAGTACAGGCAATGATTAAGTGTTCCACCCCCTGTCATCGACACCCAGCTTCTAGCAGTCAGAGGCTATGGATACCCAGAGAATGGGGTTGCATCCCTGACCATTTTGGCTAATAGCCATTGATGGACGTATGCTCCATGAACGTATCTAATTCTTTTTGGAATTCCATTATACATTTGGCCTTCAAAATATCCTGAGGCAATGAATTCCACAGATTGATTATGCATTGTTTGAAGAATCATAGAAGATTAGGGTTGGAAGAGACCTCAGGAGGTCATCTAGTCCAGGTATCAGCAACCCTGGCATGCGGCCCATCAGGAAAATCCACTGGCGGGCCGGGACAATTTGTTTACCTGCAGCATTCGCAGGTTTGGCCAATCGCGGCTCCCACTGGCTGTGGTTCGCCATTCCAGGCCAATGGGGACTGGGGAAGTGGCACGGAGCAAGGGATGTGCTGGCCTCCACTTCACGCAGTCCCTATTGGCCTGGAACGGCGAACAATGGCCAGTGGGAGCTGCGATCGGCCGAACCTGTGGACGCTGCAAGTAAACAAACCGTCCCAGTCCACCAGTGGATTTCCCTGATGGGCCGCATGCCAAAGGTTGCCGATCCCTGATCTAGTCCAACCCCCTGCTCAAAGCAGGACCAACCCCAACTAAATCATCCCAGCCAGGGCTTTGTCAGGCAGGGCCTTAAAACCTCTAAGGATGGGGATTCCACCATCTCTCTAGATAACCCATTCCAGTGCTTCACCACCCTCCTAGTGAAATAGTTTATCCTAATATCCCACCTAGACCTCCCCAACTGCAACTTGAGACCATTGTTCCTTGTTCTGTCATCTGCCACCAATGCGAACAGCGTAGCTCCATCCTTTTTGGACTCCCCCCGTTTCAGATAGTTGAAGGCTTCTATCAAATCCACACACCCCCTCTTCTGCAGATTAAATAACCCAAGTTCCCTCAGCCTCTCTTCATAAATCATGTGCTCCAGCCCCCTAATCATTTTTGTGGCCCTCTGCTGGACTCTCTCCAATTTGTCCACATCCTTTCTGTAGTGGTGGAGGGCCCAAAACTGGACGCAGTACTCCAGATGTGGCCTCACCATTTCCGAATAAAGGGGAATAATCACTTCCCGCAATCTGCTGGCAATGCTCCCACTAGCCTTCTTGGCAACAAGGGCACACCGTTGACTCATATCCAGCTTCTCATCCACAGTAATCCCCAGATACTTTTCAGGAGAACTAGTGCTTAGCCAGTCGGTCCCCAGTCTGTAGCAGTGCATGGGATTCTTCCATCCTAAGTGCGGGACTCTGCACTTGTCCTTGTTGAACCTCCTCAGATTTCTTTTGGACCAATCCTCCAATTTATCTAGGTCACTCAGGACCCTATCCCTATCCTCCAGCATATCTACCTCTCCCTCCAGCTTAGTGTCATCCGTGAACTTGCTGAGGGTGCAATCCATCCCATCATCCAGAACATTAATGAAGATGTTGAACAAAACCGGCCCCAGGACTGACCCCTGGGGCACTCCGCTTGATACCAGCTGCCAATTAGACCTTGAGCCATTGATCACTACCCATTGAGCCCAACGATCTAACCAGATTTCTATCCACCTTATAGTCCATTCATCCAATCCATACCTCTTTAACTCGCTGCCAATAATAGTATGGGAGACCGTATGAAAAGCTTTGCTAAAGTCAAGATATATCACATCAACCACTTTCCCCATATCCTCAAAGCCAGTTATCTCATCATAGAAGGCAATCAGGTTGGTCAGGCATGACTTGCCCTTGGTGAATCCATGTTGATTGTACTTGATCACCTTCCTCTCCTCCAAGTGTTTCAAAATGGATTCCTTGAGGATCAGCTCCATGGTTTTTCCGGGGACTGAGGTGAAGCTGACTGGTCTGTAGTTCCCTAGATTCTCCTTCTCCTCTTTTTAAAAGATGGGTACTATATTTGCCTTTTTCCAATCATCCGGAACCTTCCCTGATCACCATGAGTTTTCAAAAGATAATGGCCAATGGCTCTTCAATCACATCAGCCAACTTCCTCAGCACCCTCGAGGGCATTAGATCTGGCTCCATGGACTTGTGCATGTCCAGGTTTTCTAAATAGTCCTAAATAGTCCTTTCACCACTAAGTGCTGCTCACCTCCTCCCCATATTGTGCTGCCCAGTACAGCAGTCTGGGAGCTGACCTTGTCTGAGAAGATTGATGCAAAAAAAAAAAATTGAGTAGTTCAGCTTTTTCCACATCATCTTTCACTAGGTTGCCTCCCCCTCCCTGACCTTCTTCTTGTTGCTAACATACCTGTAGAAACCCTTCTTGTTATCCTTCATATCCCTTGCTATCTGCAACTCCAATTGTGCTTTGGCCTTCCTGATTACACCCCTGAATGCTTGAGCAATATTTTTATATGACTCCCTCGTTATCTGTCCAAGTTTCCACTTCTTGTAAGCTTCCTTTTTGTGTTTTAAGCTCACAAAGATTTCTCTCTTAAGCCAAGCTGGTCGCCTGCCATATTTGCTATTCTTTCTGCGCATCGTGATGGTTTGTTCCTGCACCCTCAAGAAGGCTTCTTTAAAATACAACCAATAAGGCTTCTTTAAAATACTCTCCTGGACTCCTTTCCCCCTCATATTAGCCTCCCAGAGGATCCTGGTCATCAGTTCCTTGAGGGAGTCAAAGTCTGCTTTTCGGAAGTCCAGGGTCAGTATTCTGCTGCTCTCCTTTCTTCTGTTTGTCAGGATCCTAAACTCGACCATCTTATGGTCATTTCTGCCCAGGTTGCCACTCACTTCTACTTGTCCTACAAATTCTTCCCTGTTTGTGAGCAGCAGATCAATAGGAGCATGGCTCCTAGTTGGTTCCTCCAGCACTTGCAACAGGAACTTGTCCCCAACACTCCAAAAACTCCTGAACTGTTTGTGCACTGCTGTATTTGTATCCCAGCAGATGTCAGGGTGATTGAAGTCCCCCATGAGAACCAGGGCCTGTGAGCTTGAAACTTCTCTTAGTTGTGCGAAGAAAACCTAGTCTACCTCATCCTCCTGGTCTGGTGGTCTATATATATCACCTTTGTTGCTCTCACCTCTAAACTTAACCCAAAGACTCTCAACAGGCTTTTCTCCAGTTTCATACTGGAGCTCTGAGCAATCATAATGCTCTCTTAGATACAGTGCAACTCCTCCACCTTTTCTCCCTTGCCTGTCCTTCCTGAACAGTTTATACCCATCCATGACTGTGCTCCAGTCATGTGAGTTACTCCACCAAGTCTCTGTTATTCCAATCACATCATAGTTCCTTGACTGTGCCAGGACTTCCAATTCTTTCTGCTTGTTTCCCAGGTTTCTTGCGTTCGTGTACAGGCACCTAAGATAACTAGCTGATTGCCCTACTTTCTCAGTATGAATCAGGAGGCCTCCCCTGTTGCACCCTCCTCCTTGTGTTTCCTCCTGGTATCCCACTTCCCCACTTACCTCAGGGCTTAAGTCTCCATTCCTCCCTGAACCTAGTTTAAAGCCCTCCTCACTAGATTAGTAAGCCTGCCTGCAAAGATGTTCTTCCTTCTCTTCAATAGGTGGATCCCATCTTTTCCTAGCAATCCTTCTTCCTGGAACAACATCCCATGGTCGAAGAATCCAAAGCCCTCTCTTTGACATCACCTGCGCAACCACACATTTACCTCCAGAATTTGATGGTCCCTACCTGGGCTCTTTCCTTCAACAGGGGGCATGGATGAGAACATGACTTATGCCTCAAACTCCTTTAACCTTCTTCCCAGAGCCATGTAGTCTGCAGTGACCCCCTCAAGGTCATTCTTGTCAGTACCACTGGTGCCCATGTGGAGAAGTAGGAAGGGGTAGCGGTCCAAGGGCTTGATAAGTCTTGGAAGACATTCATTCACATCCTGGTCTGGATGGCAGATGGATGACTCCATCCCCTTAGGAGGGAGTCCCCGACCACCACCACCACCCATCTCCTCCTCTTGGGAGTGGTGGTCATGGAATCCCCATCCCTAGGACAATGCATCCCATGCCTTCCGGTTGATGGGGTCTCCTTCTGATCCCTTACCTCAGATAACTCTTCCAAACCATTCTCTTCCATAGTACCTGTACAGAGAGCCTGAAAACGGTTTCTTACCTCTATCTGCATTGGGGATAGATGAGTTCTCCTCTTTCTTCTTCTGGAGGTCACATGCTGCCCATTTTCTTCACCGTTCTGGACTGCCCTTCCTTTATGTCCTTTTGTTTGCTTTAAACTAGCTGCCTCTTAATTTTGTTAGGTGACCCCTGGTTCTGGTTTTTGTGAAGAGGTAAATAAAACTTCCATGCTCACTTTCTCCATACCATTCATGATTTTATAGACCTCTATCATATCCCCACTTAGACATCTCTTTTCTCAGCTGACCAGTCCTTTAATCTCTTCTCATACAGAAATTGTTCCATATTACTAATATTTTTGTTGCCCTTCAATGTACATTTTTCAATTATAATACATCTTTGTTGAGATGGGACGGCTGGAACTATGTTCAGTAATTATGGTGTGGGCATACAATGGATATATATATAGTAGCATTATGATATTTTCTGTCTTATTATCTATCCCTTCCTAGTGGTTCCTAACATTGTTAGCTTGTTTGATTACCACTACACATTGACTGTATGTCTTGAGAGGACTCTCCACAGTGACTCCAAGAGCTTTCTTCAGTGGTAACAGCTAATTTAGACCCCATAACTATGTATGTATCGTTGGGATTATTTTTTCAATGTGAATTAGTTTGTACCTCTCTATATTGAATTCATCTGCCATTTTGTTAACTTGTCACATATTTTTGTGAGATCCCTTTGTAACTCTTTGCAGGCTGCATTGGATTTGACTATTGTGTAATCTTGCCACTACACTGCTTAGCCCTTTTCCCAGATCATTTATGAATATGTTGAACAACACTGGTCCAGTACGCATCCTTGGGGGATCCCACTATTTACCTTCTCTCCATTCTGAAAACTGGCCATTTATTCCTACCCTTTGTTTCCAGTCTTTTAACCATTTACTGATCCATGAAAGGACCTTCCCTCTTATCCCAGGACTGCTTTCTTGATTAAGAGCCTTTGGTGAGGGACCTTGGCAAGGGCTTTCTGAAAGTCCAAGTCCAAGTACACTCTATCACCTTTGTCCACATGTTTGTTGATCCTCCTCAAAGAATTCTAATAGATTGGTGAGGCATTATTTCCCTTTACAAAAGCACTGTTGTCTCTTCCCCAACAAATTTTATTATCTATGGGTGTGATAATTCTGTTCTTTACTATAATTTAAACCAATTTGCCTGGTACTGAAGTTAGGTTTATGGTTCAAAGGATGTATCCAGAATACAAACTAAACAGGGGACAGCCAGTTGGGTCCATCCTTCCTGAGAAGATAATACTGTTTTTTATTAACATAAGTAAGAGGAAAAATGATTTAGCTACATTTTCCGTGTTTTTGCTTGCACTGCTTAATTATGTTAAAGGTTGATGACTTCATCATCAATCTGTTTGTCTTTTCCTAAACAGCAGCCTTTTCAAACTAAAAGGCTTAATCATCATATCTTGTGTTTACAGAAGTGTTAGTTGGTGGGACATTATTTTTCTGACATTGGGCATTTCTGTATAAACTGAAGCCTGGGCACAACATTAATGAGAAAAAGAGTTCAAGATGTTTCATTCCTGTGTGTCTGTATGTATCTCTGTCCATATCTAGCTTCAAAGATTTCTTTTGTCGGTGTTTCCAGCAGCTAGAAATGTTTCTGTCTTATCTTGTTGTCCCTTGCCATATTTTGAAGTTGCTTTTAACTAGACAGTTTAGATTTCGTGAAACAGATTTTGATCATGATTCTTTTCTCTCTTGTTTTTTCCATTTTTGAATAATCATACTTAGTGCCTTTCTCTCACAGATCTAAAAGCACTTTATAAAGGAAGCAACATATTGTTATCTTCATATTACAGACAGGAAAAGTGAGCTGGAAAGGGGATGTGACTTGCTCAAGTTCTCAGGCAGAGCTGGCTGCGAAATGGAAAACAATGTTGTGAGAAGTTTTACAAATTTCAAAGTTATGTTTGTTCTAATGGTTTCTAAAATTAGTATTTTCATATATTCAAAGTTTGTCACAAAACTGTTTATTTTTTATTTTTCTCTCTTCAATTTTTTTGCAGAGTTGGTTGTCATGATTTCCGCTCCCCCCTGATTTTCTGTTTTTATTTTCTGTGTCCACCCTTTTTCTATTTTGTCACTAAAAACATGGGAGAAAGGGTAAAAGTAGTTTAAAAAAGGAAAAACAAAAACTGGAAACTGGAAAACTAAAACCGAGAGAAAAAAAATCCAAAACCAAGTAAGGCACACTTTTGTTTTTCAATTTTATAAAAAAAGAAAAAAACTTTTTCTTTAAAAATAAACATTTTAAAGAAAACATTTGATTTAGAAAAAATGCAATTTTTGGACAAAAAGTCACTTGGAAAGTTTCTGATAGCTCTGTTTATATAGCAGATAAGGGACAGAACAAGGAATAGAACACAGGTTTCCTAAGTCCTAGCACAATAGCTTGACCACTGGACCAAGGTGCTTTATGTATGTTAGTGATTTTGGCAGGTAAAGCTTCTTTTCAGTGTGTCACTCCTAGCTATAAGAATTTTTCATTTACATCCAGTATCATCTCTATCTTTTTTATTATTCTCTCTTTTTGAACAAATAAATACTGTTTATCAAATAAATAATAGAATAAATAGCACATCCTTCCTGCCCCAATCACTGCATACATCTTCAAAGATTGGTGTTGTTGGTGCTAGATCTCTTGGAAGGTAGAAATAAACTGTAATGAAAAAAAAGAGAGAGACAGTTATATATCTGGTAGTTATCACCCTTTGCAGCTTTCTAGGACTGACCTGATTTGTACAGGAAAAAATCTTGCAACTAATTTGTAGGATGCTAAAGGTGTGGATTATGTAACTGGGAATACTGTTTTCGGTGTACTGCACCTTTAAAGGAATGAAGTTTGCCTACTTGTGGGGGCCTAGAATGTGAGAGAATCTGCTCGTGGATGTCCCAGGGATTCTCCCTGAAGTGGGATCCATTGTATGGAGGTGGAGACCATGGTGGTTGCTGGGATGGGCATGGGGCATCCCTCTAACCCTACCCATCCCTTCCCCTTTTGCTCCAGCCCCAAGTGTGGCTATCTTCCATGGAGGATGCTCCAGAACAAAGGAAGGATGGTATACAGTGGGCTGGGTCCTCTCTGTGTCTAGTGGTGAGTTCAACATGTGGCTGTACAAATAATGATTCCCTCACCTGGTGGTTGTGACTTAGAATTCTAGAAGATTAGGGTTGGAAGAGACCTCAGGAGGTCATCTAGTCCAACCCTCTGCTTAAAGCGGGACCAACACTAACTAACTAGTGGTTCTCTTCCCACTATATAGCACAGAGCCTCTGCTTTGCTTATTCTTGCTAGATATTACCAATTATTAAAGCAATGGACGCCCAATGAAAGTCAGTGCTTTCTACTCTGGTACTCCTAGCTACAGTAGCAAGTGAAAACACCAGATTTCTTGAGCTGCAGCAAGGCTCATCATGTGGTTACAGTGGTGTAATTCCTGCATAGTCCCAGCTTTGACAATGACTTGATTTTTTGGGTAAGTCACTTAACCTCCCTGTTTTTATTTCCCCATCTCAGGATTGGGGGAAAACAAAATACCTACTACATAGAGCTCTTGTGATGAGTGATCAGTTAAGGTTTTCAAAGATGAAGAGCACTAAGCACTGTATTTCGGCAAAATTGTGTTCAACTGTTAGCTCCATTAGTGTCTGCAATGGTGTGATCACTACAGGACTCTGATAACTTTGAAGAACTTTGGCAGGAAATCCAAGGGTATAGAGTACAGTACAGGAAAAATAATCCAGCATTTGGAAGTTCAGCCTCAAAGTCTATATAAAAATAATCACAATGATTACAATTATACTGGATGCAAGCTAATATACCATCTGTATGCTGAAATTTGCTGCTTCTGCATCATTGCTTTTTCATTCAAACAGAGATAATGAGATTGTTTAATGATGATCTGCATGCCACAAAAAACATTAATCTGCAGCCCCCTGTCCCCCAAAAAAGTCTCCCTCATCACTTAAGGGAGAATGGATGATTTCCTCAAATATATCAAGTTAGTATTTGCAGCATAAATATCCCCATTGACTACATCCCAGAGCCCATTTCTAATTATCTTATAAAGAGTTTGTTTGATATTTTTATTCAAAGAACTCCCTATTTTATAAACTTTAGAATAATCTAATTTGTATGGGATACCCATAAAGCATCTAATGTGTGTTTTCTTTTAGTTAAAAAAATTATGAGGGGCAACACCTGATCTGGGCAAGCTTGGGAGGAACTCGCCTGCTTGACAGAAGATCACCAGGCTTTTGAGGCTAGAAATTTAACAGAGAAGTCATTTCAGAACTGACTTTCTTTAATGCTTGAAAATACCAGTGCGTGAAATGTCCAGTTACTTCTGGACAGGATTATTTGAGTGATTTTGAGTCTCTGAGGTATTTGAACATCCTGAGCTGCCTTAGCCCATCTAATTAAAGCTCATAAAAAAGTATCAGGAATGCCAAATTATGTTGGCCAAAATAAAAGTAAATCTAGTTAGGTTTTGTATATATAAACACTATATTAAAAATGTGTGTGTGTGGAGGTGGGGAGATTGGAGGAGGAATAGGGAAATACAGGTACATATTTTTTGACAAAGCTATGTTTCTCATTAGGCCTAGGGTAGATCAATCAGGGGTGAAAAGAGTTTGTTTCTTTGGAGGCCTGTGTGAAATGAATGAGTTTCAGTCCTGTTCCCAGGGGACAGCAGTCACATCACCACAACATCCCACCACCACAGTTAGAAACCAGCCGGAACCCTTGCTGGCTTTCTCAGCAGAGCAGCCAAGGAGTGAATAGGTCATAGAGACTGAATGGCCATTCTGTGCCCTAGAACAGTGGTTTCCAAACTGGGGTTCGTGAACCCCTGGGGGTTCACAAAATGTTACAGGGGGTTCTCGGGAAAAAAATCCCTAATGGTGGACAGAGCTGTCCCTAGGGACCCCGGACAGCACAGGGCCAGCAGCCTGGAGCCCCTGGACTTCCAAGAGCTAAGCAGATCAAAGCAAGCATATCTATCATACTGAGGAGATTTAAACTTCAAGACTCCTTATAAGAAATGTAAAGGGAGGTGGATATTTTTTGCTGTTTTTAAAATTAAATAGGCAGGTAATATTGTTTTTAAAATTATTATGAAGAGCAAGTTTAAGCTTTGTTGTAACGTGAGGTATATTGACAGTTCTGTAAGGAAGCTTGTATTGAACCTGTTTGGTGCAGGCCTGATCCAAAGCCCACTGAAGTACATGGAATGATGCCCACTGACATCAATGAATTTGGATTCCAGCACATTTTGCCAGTACTAAATATACACATTATATTTTGTCTTCATAGTCCTATCTCCCCCCCCTTACTGTTCAGTTCAGGAGGTTGGAGATGGTGGTACAACTGTTCTTTTCCCTTCTGCTGCACATTTCAGCTGGTGTGGATCCCCCAGCAGTCACATGTTTTGAAGTTATAACTGGATGCCCCTCATGACTGTGGGTGACTGTCTATGTTGTAAGAGCCAATCTATGCCAGGGCTGCTGTTTTGCCCCTTTTCACAAGTATTGGATTAGGGCATGCACCTCCCTAAACTCCACTTGGGGAATTTATCTCCAGAAAATTATGGTCTTGGCAGAGAGCAAAAAGTAGAAAGAGTGTCCCAGCTAAGCCTGTATCCTGCAGCTCTCTTTTTCCAGCAGAATGACGTGAATAGTGAGCATAATTTTGTGTCCTACCTTTTTATCATTAATTTATCCCAAGATAACCCCACAACTTTAAAGGCAGCATAATGTGAAACTCTCCTGACACTGCATTTCTGATAACATGTTAATTTAACTTTCCCAATATGTGTGACTTTCATTCTAATTAAGAAGCAAATAGTAAAACCTCAATCTCAGTTACATTTGCTTTAATGACACAAAAGATGAATCTGCTTATTAAGAACCATAGCATTTCAAATTAATTGTTTCCTCCAGCATAAAGCTGAGGCAATTTCTTCATTTATTTTTCAGCATTTTAAGGATTTTTGTTTTATGCAGAGTTGATAAGATCCTTAAGATATATTAAAAGATATGTATCTTCTTTGGGGAAAAAATAAAACCTAAAGTTTGGAGATTTAAAACAAAATCAGATCTACATATAACACGAGTTAAGAGGTCACATGACTACTGTAAAAAAACATTCACTTGCTCTGTTTGAACATATACTAAATACAGAAATATTTAAGAACCACAGTTATAACATTTTATACCTAACTTTTATGTTTTCCTTTGATTGTTCACCCTCACTCTAATACTTGCTACTCCATGTCTCTTTTAGTTTCTCTATTCTATGGTTTTACTTCAGCCTTTCTTGTGTATAGGGCCCTACCAAATTCACGGTCCATTTTGGTCAATTTCACAATCATAGGATTTTAAAAATAATAAATTTCATTATTTCAGATATTTAAATCTGAAATTTCACGGTAATTGTAATTGTAGAGGTCCTGACCCAAAAAGGAGTTGTGGGGTGGAGTTGCAAGGTTATTGTAGCTGGGTGGCGGGAGAGCGGTGACTGCTGGCCAGGAACCCAGCTCTGAAGGCAGATCCATCTCCGACAGCAGTGCAGAGGTAAGGATGGCATGGTATGGTATTGTCACCCTTACTTCTGCACTGCTGCCTTCGGAGCTGGGCCCTCAGTCAGCAGCTGCCCCTCTCTGGCCGCCCAGCTCTGAAGGCAGCAACGCAGAAGTAAGGGTGGCATGATATGGTATTGTTTGGTATGGTATGATATTGCTGGTGGGGCGCTGCCTTCAGGGCTGGACACCCAGTCAAGAGCCATTGCTCTCTGGCCACACAGCTCTGAAGGCAGCAAAGAAGAAAGGGTGGCAATACCACGACCCCACTACAATAACCTTGCAACCCCCCTGCAACTCCCTTTTGGGTGAGAACCCCCCAGTTTGAGAAATGCTGGTCTCTCCCGCCATGAAATCTATATAGTATAGAGTAAAAGCATACAAAAGTCCAGATTTCATGGGGGGGAGACCAGATTTCATGGTCTGTGAAATGTTTTTCATGGCCAAGAATTTGGTAGGGCCCTACCTATGTACATTGTCTTATGTACCTTGTCTGTGGTTAAAGCCAGCAAGAATAGCAGAAGAGAAGAAAAGCTAAATTGAAGCTTGAGCAAAGAAAACAGGCTGTGGCAAAAACTTGTGGCCATATCTGCCTGATGTTCAGATGTGGGTTCCTCATCGGTATACATTTACACAAGAAGATGTACTGAAACAAAGTGACTCTCAAATGCCAACTAAGATGGGAGACTCCAATAACAGAAGCAGTTTTAAGAGCTTCCATCCAGTCCTGGGCTAAGGATCTGACATCTACCCTCTATGGATAATAATAAAGCCTCTTCAGTTAGGCTTTTGCCTGTGCCTTATTCTCTGAGGCATTTATGGATGGAAACTGTTCAGTCCCCTGCCAAAGTGTAACAGTTATCCATCTACTCGTGAGATATAGCCACCCTATTATTCCAAGAGATACAATATACCGGTACTTAGCAAATCAACTCATCCTTGGTCAAGTCTAAGTGCCATCGAAGCAACATACCCTCGGTACTACTGCACAGTTAACTTATTACAGACAGGCAGCATCTTCCCCAAGGAGAGTGAAGAGAAGCATCACTTCTTAAATGCATTCAGTCTCTGTTGGTTGTGAGCCAGGTGGGAACCAGAGTTTTTTCCTCTAAGCTGAACCTCCAAAATGATAGCCTAGTGTCTCACTGCTGCAAGACAGGCTCAGCCAAAATAACTCTTATTTCTTTCTTTTCTGAATTCAATAGCCAAGTGTTTCACTTTGAGCAATTAAGCTCCATATTCAATGCAGGAACCAAAATAGAATAATCACTGCATAATTTGACTAGGAATCATGCCACAAAAGAAAAAGCTATTGTGATACTCCTGGAAGCAAATGTGCTGTCAAATTCTTTTTCTTTTTTTCCTTTTATATATGAATGTTTTCTTGAGTCGAATGAGTTGATGAGCATCCTCAATTCCCGCTGAAAGTGTTCAACATCTTGCATGATCAAATCCTTGCGTAGAAATGATGTTATTCTATTGTGTAGCATAAGTCCTGGTGTAACTAACTTGGAGCCCTGTTAGAAACATCTTCAGTTTTGGAGGTCACGATCAAGTCACACACATGATAGGGAAGTTGGTTTACATCCAGATGATTGTGAATGGGTGAGAAGTTACTTGTCTAAACCTGAAGAATGAAGAGAGCTCTTTTATGGTAGGGAGAAGGCCAGTGCTTAATTTGTAGTGAAAGAGGTGCTGGGGCTCAAGCCGTTTTTTTACATTCATAATTGATGCAGCAAGGCCCGAGCGGCTGAGACTTTGACCTGCCAAGCCTAGAGGTGCCAAGGCTCAGCACTGGCACAAATAAACCACTGGGGAAGGCTTACATATAACACATCATTCCCTTTTAAACAAATTGCCTTTTAAATCAGTGTCCCTTCTACTTCTTTACCTGCAAAGAGCTGAACTGAGATTTGGGCATTAGGTGGCACAGTTGTTAGTGCATTAGCTTTTCAGTTTAAACCTTGATTATTTCACTAGGAAAAAATGTTGGGCCTGATTATTGGGCTTCTTTGCATCATTCTGGCAGTGTAAAGGATCCTTAATTAAACACTCACATTAAGGCCCCTTTACAATGCCCGAATGATGTAAAAAGGCATTCGTGCCAAGGAGCATTAGGCCCCTTGTTCCTGATCATAGTCTAAACCATGTCACAGTTTGGCACCTGATCAAAAGCAGCCAAAGACTGGAATAGAAAGTGTTGTTGTGAGTTAGGATAATGTACTAGAGGAGTCCAGGACTAGAATAACCAAGCAGGTTGCATTAGAAATTGGGTGAACTGAAATAACAGGGTGGGGGTTCCAGGGCTGGAACAGCAGGGTTGTGCTTGGGAATGAGGGAGACCCATAAACTGCGTGAAATGATGGGAGGGGGCATTGCTACATATTAGGACTGAGATGATTTGGCAGTGCCATGAGAAAAGTTAGACAAGTGCCTGCCTGCTGGATAACCCCTCCAGCCAGTTTATTCTTCAATTTAATGGACAAAGAGAAACACTAAAAAAGGACCAAAATGGGGGGGAAAATAAAATGTAAGGCAATTTTAAAATACTTAGTGTCTATAGTTTACATATTTTAAAATATATTCAGTATAGTTTTTGCTATTCACACAAAAATGATCTTGATAAATTGGAGAATTGGTCCAAAATCAACCAGATGAAATTCAAGAAAGACAAGCGTGAAGTGTATTACACTTAGAAAGGGAAAATCAAATGCACAATTGCAAAATGGGAAGTAACTGGCTACGTGGTAGAACTGCAGAAAAGGATCTGGGGGCTATAGTGGATCACAAATTGATTATGCCAAAAAAGGCTAATATCATTCTGGGGTTTATTAACAGGAGTGTCTTATTTTGGGTTGCACATATTAAGAAGGATGTGGACAAATTGGAGAGAGTCCAGAGAATAGCAATAAACATGATAAAAGGTTTAGGAAACCTAACCTATGATAAAAAGTTTAAAAAACTGTCCATGTTTACTTAAGACTGAGTGGGGACCTGATTACAGTCCTCAAATATATTAAGGGCTGTTATAAAGAGGACAGTGATAAATTGTTTTCCACGTCCACCAAAGATAGGACAAGAAGTAATCTGCCTAATCTGCAGCAAAGAAGATTAGGTTAGATAGTAGGAAAAACTTTTTTACTATAAGTGTAGTCAAGCACTGCAATAAGTTACCAAGGGAGGATGTCGAATCCCTGACACTGGAGGGTTTTAAGACCAGGCTGGACAAAAACTGTCAGGGATGGTCTAAGTATACTTGATTCTGCCACAGAACAGAGGGGTGGACTAGG
Source organism: Terrapene triunguis (assembly GCF_002925995.2). Taxonomy (NCBI): domain Eukaryota; kingdom Metazoa; phylum Chordata; order Testudines; family Emydidae; genus Terrapene; species Terrapene triunguis. The sequence goes on from NW_020664447.1 coordinate 66,700,508, forward strand.
TGACCTCTCAAGGTGCTTTCCAGGCCTACATTTTTATGATTCTATGATTTCACAATATGCACACTTCTCAGCCTCTACTTCTTTTCCAGTTCTACTTGCAGAGTGTTGCCTCTGTCTCCCATGTACATATAGACAGTTCATAAACACACGCCTACAAAATAGTTAAGGTAGAAGCACAGTATCCATTTCAAGTCTTATTTGCCCCTTATTCCTCTGCATACCTAGAATCCTCGAGGAATGGAATATTGGCTTCATAGTATCTATCTATCTATCAATCTATCTATCTATGCTATGAAGCCAATATATATATAAGAAATGATGTTAAAAGAAAGTTAAGGTGGCAAAGTCAAGCCCAGTCACAATATTCTACCTACCCCAGCTCCCAGTCACATACTCCTCCTCTGTCTCCTTGCCTCCATTGTCTTGCCTATGCAGTCTCAGTCCCAGTGTCTCTCCTTCCACCAGTTCCACGCCCCATTCTCCCTTCTGGGTCCTTGTCCCATTCCATTCCCCGTCCACCCAGCCCTAAGTCTGGCTCTTGGCCCCTCTCCATTTGAGTAAGGGAGTTTCCTCCTCCATGTTGTGTTGGCATCAGGAGGAGAAGATGAGAACACAGGAGAGATACAGTCTCCCTGCTCTCAGTTCTCATGTTCAGCACCATAGCAACTGTGAACAGCAATTACAGGGAAACTCCTGCTCAATCCCTGTAGGTCTGGCTGGAGCATGCTCAGTGCAATTGGAATCTTCAGCTGCCAAACTCTAACAAGTCTCTATTGACCATGTGCAAAATTCAATTTTTCAAAGGCTTATAATTTAGATAAAGTTGTGACCCCATTGCCAAAGGTTAATAATCCCTTACTCCAAAGCAAGGATGCATGACAAATTCTCAACTAAACAGTGGCAAGAATATTTTTAACCACAGGAAAACATAATATTTCTCCTTAATCTCATTCTGAGAAGGGGCTGAGCTATTTTAGCCAAAATTTAAAAAAAAGAAATCAGCCTGAGGAAAACCGCCAACGGCGGAAATTTCAGCCCAAACAGTTGAGGTCTGGCAAAGATAGAAGTAAATGAAAAGAGTGTCTTGAGAAGAGTTGGGAAATCTTAACTACAAAGGGCACTACCAGTACTGACTATAATTATTATGCATTCTTGTGCCAGCACAGTTTAGGTTACATTTACCAACCTGTCCAGGCATAATTATTTTCCTTTGTCTGTCTTCAGAAAGAATCCAAAGAAAATAACTACTGTGCTATTAGCGAGGTTCCATTTGTTGTCTGTAGGGTTTTTCTCTTCTAAGGCTCTCTAATGCCTCATGCATCCCATTGTTCGTCAGTATCATGGAAAACCAGCACTTAATCTTCCTAAATATTTCCCCTTATTTCTCTCTGGGAGGTTTTCTTCTGCTTAACTGTTCTTGTAGCTAAGAGAATAAAGAAGGGATGAGGCCAATCAGCCCAAGCCTCCGTTGCCCTGTTTCACTGGCCAAGAAGTAAGTAGAGTTTCCATTTGGATGCCTTTGTTTTCTGTTTAACACGGAACTGCCTTTTAATCCCCACTCCCCTGCCCCTCAAACTGATGAATCCTGGTGCTTCAATGTCTCTAAATGTCCTATAGACTTTTAGAAAACACGTGATTTAAAATGCCACACCTCCGAAAATGAAAGCATTGTCCTGGCAAGCCACCGTAAAAAGATTTCTCCTTACCCTCTCATTACAAATCCCACACAAATACACAAACTGGTGAAAGGACCCAACAAAAGAAGCCACTTGTTCTAGCCAATACATTCTTAGCAGAGTCATCACTGCGTGAGCATTGAGCAGGAGTTAGGGTCAAATACATCCCTCCTATGAAATTGAGGCGATGAATGCATTCAGTTTATCAGCTACTGTGGTTTATTTAATCACTTCAAGTTGTAGATATGTCTTATTTTCAGTGGAGAACAAAACATGCTGCACTCAGCAATGAACCTTGTCTGAAAAGAACATATTTTCCTCCTCTGAAAAGGACAATGGTGTTACATTGGTAGATTTTCCATTGACTGTTTCCGATTTCACACTTGAATACATTCTCCTTTTATCTCTGCTTCGGAACTGGACAGTTACAGTTGAGTTTGTGGCAAATTGATTGTCAGGATTTCAAAGTCTGGTGAACTAATTCATCCAGGTTATCTGGTCCCCTGCATGATAATTGGGCTTGTATTGGTTTTGTTATCATAGCTTAGACTTAGAAAGAATTTCTATTTTTTTTTAGTTTGGGACCCTATGAGTTCCATGAGGCAATAAAGAAGCTCTCGGGAAAGACAAAATGTTTTGGATATGATACAATGAGAATAAACATCTGTCTTCAACTATAACTTCACAAACAGAAGGAGGATCAAAACTCAGGAGTACCTAGCTCTGTCAGGTACAGCATGGAGACCAGTTGCACATGCTACAGTACCATGGTGGGTTTCAGAGTAGCAGCCGTGTTAGTCTGTATCCGCAAAAAGAACAGGAGTACTTGTGGCACTTTAGAGACTAACAAATTTATTAGAGCATAAGCTTTCGCTCTAATAAAGCTTATGCTCTAATAAATTTGTTAGTCTCTAAAGTGCCACAAGTAGTCCTGTTCTTTTTGCAGTACCATGGTGGTGTCCTGATGCCCCTCAGATGTGTCTGGAAAGAGATCATTTATAGGTAACAGTCTTTGGAGATATACATTTCATGACCTTTCTCCTGAGACTATGAAGAAAGGTGCCACCCATAGGAGATGGTTCTTGTGATAAGCTCACTTTCCACCTAGCAACAGGAATGAGTTCTCTGTCTTATTTAGAACACCATCAGGCCTTGTTAGCAGTAGTATACTAATGTCCTAGGCTGAATCTCAGTAACCTATAGTAGATTTGAAAGCCTTCTTATTCTACTTCCTCAGTTATCCAGTCCTCTTCCAAACTACACAGTTGTCTAATTTATGGAAAGCCATCCTAAGTGCTGGAACAACCCATGACAGCTGTATATTTCTGACATCTTCATATGCCCCTGTAATTTTCTTTTATTGGTGGTAAAACAGAGGAACTATAAAAGGGACTCTGCAATTGTGTCGGGAAGAACTGACCTTTACACTACTTTGCATAATCAGCTAGCCAGAAAGAAAAAAAAAAGAGGGAGAAAACACCATTCTCTTGCACTCTGTGCACGTCTGTTGCGACCAGGCTGCTTTATTGTGTAGGACAGTATAATGTAATGTTAAAGTAATTGGTCAATGTAATAACTCCTTGCTTATTAAAGGGACACATCTCATTGCAATAGGCAGTGGCTGAGTAGCTTAAATAATTTGCTGACCTTCAAAGCAAATCAGATCTAGGATTTGTTTTGTAAACTCCTTGTATCCAAATCATTTGAAGGATGAATCAACTTAAAAAGTCCTCAAGAAACAAAACAAAACAAAATCTTCAAAATGCCTTTGTTTTGAAAGATGCTGTACGAATGTAAAAAAAAAAAAAAACTTGCAAAGCTCTTTAAAAACTGTACATACAGGAATCATTTCACCCATCATTGAAATTCAGCTAACTCTGGGGTGGAATGTGGCAGGGAACAGGAATGTTACACCATGGTTTGGAACATGAAACTTAGAATTTAGAGAAGTAGAATTCAAAATAATTGGAATTCATCTGTGGTTTGTGAAAAAGTGTTATGCCACTCACTTAATGATGATAAGTAGTAAGAACTTTGGTTCTGTGTCTCATTCAAAAGATGGTGTCCCATAGCCACAGTCAGGGACAATAAAACAAAATTAACTCAAAGGGAAGTGCACCATCTAAAGCCCTTGTAAGACACCTATGCATTTCAGCTGTTGTCACTTTCAACAGAGATACACAGATCTTGAGTTTGCAAACTGAAGTGCTCTTGGTATGTAGGGAAGTTTGATATCTTCTTCACTGTAACTAGATCATAGCAAGATGACAGATTGGTGAGTCACAGTTTCAGGATCTGTGGCAGTGGTTCCTTTTTCTTTATTTTTTTTCCCCTCAACAACATCAAATCCATAACCTAAAACTGGGGAAGAGGGGGGAAAAGTCAAGTACAGTGCTTCCACAGAAAGAGGAATGATACAAAGGCTGGTGTTTAGTTTGACAATAGTAACTTTGATATCTAGTGTTAACAGTTGAGACTCCATCAACAAGGCTCCAAGTAAGGTTGTTTTGCTGGAAGTGTGTATGATACCTTGACAATGTTACACTAGCTAGTCTTGAGAGAGAAAAGGAATAGCCATTGTTGCATTTTAAAATAATTGCCCACCTACTTTTATTGTGTGAGTTCAGAACAATGTCAAGTGAAGAGTTGGGGGTCAAGGAGAAAATAGGAAGGAAGGTAAGAAACAGATCCTTGGTTTGGAAGGTATGTCCATGACCTACTTCTTCAATGACATATATTCAGATAAGAGAAATATTCTATCTCAGTCCATTTCCTTGTGGTCAAATGTCCATATCACCAAAACAACCAACATAGCTGGCACTACTTGGCAGCATGTCAAAACGGAGGCATGTTGGCAAGGTCGGCATGGAGGACGCTTGTGCGGCTGCTTTCCATGCTGTCTGCATAGTTTTTATGCTGTCAGTCTGGCATCTTTCACCAGCAATACATTCACTTACAAGATTTTGAGCAAAGTGGCATCTAAATTTAAAGGTTCACCCCCCAACTGAACTCAGGAATTATCTCCTTCCATCTGAGAATCTCAAAGTAATTTGCAGACATTAATTTTGACTCACGTTCTTTCAGGTAGGCAATTCATTTTTATTAACCCCATTTTATAGATATTGAAACTGAGGTATTGAGAGTAGACACAGCATGTAATTGTCAGAGCCCAGGAGTTGGAATCATGGCAATCACCTGTTCTAAGCACTAGGCAAAGTATCTTTGTTTGAACTGAAAAGTGGATTGAGATCTTGTTCCCTAAAAGCAAATCTGACTTTGTCTGTGTGTCTGTCGTTCCTGTGGATGAATGTCCCTGCTCAGTGGAAAGGGAGAGGGGTTATTGTTTTTCTATTCCCCAGGGATGTTTTGGCTGTATCTGCAGGTATTCAGTTGGGTTGAGAAGTTTAGCCCCAACCCATCTTTTCTGTTATTATGGTTTATTAAACTGGAAAAAGGTTTTGAATCTCTCATTTAATTGTAAAATCCATTTCTCTGCATGAACAATTCATCTTAAATTATCTGCATTTTTCAGATGTTATAATGTAACTCCTGAAATTAACTCTGTCTATTTAAAAAGTGAAGCATCTACTGCCCATAGGGAACAAGGATGAACAACACCATTTTTTAAAATGATAAGCAGTGCTGGCCCTAGACCCTTATAAATCACGCATCCACAGTGTTTCCCAAGATCCAGGGACTTTTTAAAAGACTCTAGATTCAACTGTTAGGGCACTAATTCATACGTGTTTCACACCTCAGGGACTGGTCTCTTTGTTCTGTGTTTGTACAGCACCTAGCACAATGGGGTCCTGGTACATGACTAGGTCTCCTAGGCACTACCGTAACACACAGAATAAATAATTATAATAAGGACTGGCCAGCTCTGAGGGTCAAGAATTGGCTAATAGAGTTGCTTTTTTGCTACAGTGAGTGCTGACTAGTGGACCACCCACCTGTCTGTGCGCCATCAACTGCTCTCCTGACATGCAGTGCTTGCCCCTTCTACTGATACCCACCCCATCGCTCAGACTGGGGGGGGGGGGCGCTAGGGAAGACACAGAACATTGCGAGAGCTGGGCCATTGGCTGAGACATGGTGGGCACGGTGCATGTGGGCCTCTCTCCATAAGGAATATGAAACAGAACAACTCTTCTGCTGCTCGGGGATGAGTGGTGAGGCAGGGTACACAGTGCACTAGGAAGTAGCAGGCAACTTAGTTGGGAGATAAAAGGCAGAGAGCTAGAACAGGAATAAGGTAAGGGTGACAGTGAGAACAAAAGTGTTTTACCGTGACAAGACCACTTGAAGCTTGTGCCAAGAGCTCAGGGTGAAAAGTGAGTTCAGTTTACATAATCCAGTGGAGGGCACAAAAATCCTGTTTTATGATAATGTTGATCCTCATTTCACCTTATGGCAGGAATTTGCTGGTATCAACTAAATATACTTCAAGGTTGCAAATAAAGACTAAAAAACAAAGAAAGACTTTGCTAACTTGGTTCCTAAACAAGGAGATGAACAGGTTCTCGTAGGTCTTTTCTGACACTGGTATCAGACTGTAGCATCACTTGGGTACTAAATGGTTAATGTTTGTTGTTGCTGCTACTGCTAAACAGAAAAACTAAAATGTTGGAAATGAGAATATAAAAATATCAGCAAGCAGGAAAACAGAAAGCTGCAGGATCTATTTAGTGATTTGTTGTGGACTCTTGTCTTTGTTCCATTGATTCATCAAGGAGAACGTTTTGCTAAGAACCACTTGGTTTTTATCAGACTGCTTTGACAAGTGGGAAACAATGGCCTTATAATTTTTAATCATTACAATACAGTAGCATTCTCATCTCTTCTTCTTTAAGGTGCAACCTCTTCAGAGCCTCTTTTCTTTTCCTCAGAGAGAAAACTCAGACTTTCAAATCTGCCTTTTCCTTGCACACACATGCAAAAATCTTGCCATCTCTATTCTTTTATGCTTTAAAACCATGTCTTCTTTAATGGAGTTTACAGCATGAGAAATGTACTGAAGAAGACTTCAGACTCTTGTTCAGTTCCTCTGGGTGGTCCATGATTTACCTCAATCATAATATTTTAATTTACCTAGACATGTTAGTTAATAAGGCTAGGTAATTTCCAGACGACTGAGATAGACTTTCATAATAAATGAATTGGGGACATAATGGTGCTGTAAATAATGGACTCTCTTTATACATAATTGACTTCCACCTCAAAGAGCTTGGCTTACTAATTCATCCAAGACTAAAGAAAGATTTAATAACCACTCAGATCAGAAAACTCTCTGAATGGTGTCAGAAAGTAGGTAAAACTTCTTTTAGTTTTCTGGCTTTTCCATGTATTTCTGCAAACGTGAGAGCATCCCAAAATGTTGATTAAAACTAAAGCCACATGTTTCAAAACAATGGAGTGTCTATTTGTTTTCAAGAGCAGCTTTCTGGTCTCATTAGTAATAAAACAAACTGGATTCAATCTCTCAAAGAATAAGGAAATAAAAGATAACTAATTACAAAGCAAGTGCACTCTCTCATTTATTTAGTTGCAAGAACTTTGTAATAGACATTTAAGCTCTGATTTTTCAATGATAACTTCTATTTTTGGGGGGTGGAGAGTGGGGGGAGTTTACAGGTTTAAATCTGCAAATCACCGCATACACAATCTTTTACCCACTGTTAATTATGGGCAGAGCTGCAAGTTCGCATCGATTGTTATGTTGTTTCCTAACAAAAATTGTAGACAGAAAATTATGGTTAGAATGATCTGAATTTCAGATTGGAAGCGAGAAAAAACAAAAGTAAAGTCTCCATGGCAGAACAATCTGGCTGCCCCTCTCTACAGAGTACAGAGTCCTTAAAGATTTCAGGACGTGGTACATAAAAAAGCAAAAGTTTACATAGGTGAATACCCCCAGTTGTGATAAATGAGTGGGGGTGGGGATAGCTCCCTTTTGTGGACACCCAGCCAGTCAGTAGCTATAAAATCCCTCTTAGTAGCTGTTCTCTAATTACTCTACCTGTAAAGGGTTAAAAAGTCACTGCTATGCATGGGTAGGGAGAGGTGAGTGGGCACCTGGCCAGAAGAGCCAATGGGAAGGCTAGAACTTTTTAAAAATTGAAACAAAACTCTCCTTTTGTCTGTTTGTTGTTCTCCTGGAGTGAGGGGGCAGGGCAGAACTTTGCAGTAAGAAGCTTGGGGCCAGGTATGAAAAAATCATCAGGATCATACCTAGAAGCTACTCATTTAAAACCCCAGATATGTAAGTAGATCAGGAAATGTCTAGAAAGACGCAATCAGGTTTATCTCCTTTTATTTCTTTATGGTTTGTGGACTTCTCTGTGCTAACCCCAAATGCTTTTGTTTTGCTTATAATCTTTAAGCTGGACCTCAAGAAAGCTATTCTTTATGATTAATCCTAGTAAATGTGTTTTTTTTAAATCTAGCAATACCCTGAGTTTCCAGGTATTGTCTTTCTTTTTGTTTTTAATAAAATTTACCTTTTTTTAAGAACAGGATTGGGTTTTTGTGTCCTAAGAGGTTTGTGCACATGTTGTTTAATTAGCTGGTGGCAATAGCTGATTTCCTTTGTTTTCTTTCTCAGCTCTTCCCCGGGGACAGTGGGGTGAAAGGGCTTGAGGGTACCCCACAGGAAGGAATTCCTGGATTTTCAAAGGGGTTTTGCACTTGGGTGCAGCATCTACCCATTTAAGGTCAGGGAAAAGCTGTAACCTTGGGAGTTTAATACAAGCCTGGAGTGGCCAGTATTAATTTTTAGAATCCTTGCGGGCCCCCACCTTCTGCACTCAAAGTGCCAGAGTGGGGAATCAGCCTTGACACCAGTAACTACCAGTCTTGTGGCGGCAGACCAACAGAAGTACTCCCAGTTGTGCCCATGCTTCATCTGAGGCTGAGTTGAAGCCCAGGTGAAAATAAGGGTCTCGGTCCTGAAGATCTTGGCCCTCCTATACAATGCATAGTCTGGGGCTTGGCATCTTGGTAGGCCATTTTTCTCTCCATGCCCTGCCATGGCAGTCATGGTCGGGGGGGTCATTGTGTCTGACAAAAGCCTAGGATAAACCTCATAATAGCCAGCATACAGGATTGGTTGGTTGGGAGCTTGTTGCTTTGGAACTTGCTCTCATCAAAAATCAGATTGAGTCTATACCTGGCTATTTTCAGGGCAAACTGTAAAAATCATCTCTTCATGCAGGGATTATTCTGATGAATTACTTGCACCACATGGAGTCTAACCGACTCATTAAGAGATATTGGGGGGTGAGTTATCAAGAGTGTTCTTATATATGAAAATGTATGCATTACAGTGATGCATTACAGGCTACAGTGATGAGTGCTTTAGAAATGACTGTAGTATTATTAATAATGTTACCCCTTTACGTCCTAGCAGCTAGCTACTATTTAGGGTCTTGCAGATTGTTTCTGTTAGGAAAAATAGACTTATCACCATTACACATGCATCTCATCAGATTTGATATGGCATTCACTGTGGGCTGAATTTTCATAACCTATACCTGTGAAAAAGGATTGTGTCTGGTGAAATAATAAAATTCACATTATTCTGGGCTAATGCCCACTCTTATGCACTTATTAGCTTATTGTGCACACTATGTGTTTGTGCAAATTCCTGACTTGCACGGTGTTTAACTGTTTGTCCTGTTAAATGCAAGTATTGCATGCCAAGTGCATGCATGTGCATTTGTGTGTGTGTAAATTTTGAAAATTTGACCTTACAATTTATATATATATTGAATGATAAAGGTTTTTTCCTATATAAAGATTATTAATATTAAGATTGTATATAAAACACACACATGCGCACAAGCACACACAAGTCTGTTGCCTGTTTTGAGCTTCAATTATAAAAATAATAGCTTTATTTATACCAAAAGTGATTTAGAGCTGGTTAAAGGTGCTGGACTGATAATTCTGGACATTTAAGTACGCAATTTTTCCAGAAATGTACAACCTAGGAAATATCAAGCCAAGCTTCCCTCACACTGTCCCTCTGAAGTGATTTCATATTGACCTGAATAGATCATTTTGGGGAGTTCAGTCAATATGACCCAGTCATTCCTTAGCCTTGGTAGTGTTTTTCTCATCCTCTGTATGACAGGAACACCAGTAGAAACACCAAGATTCAATAGCAACTGGACAGACATGACCAACTCATTTCACGTTCATGACTAAGCAGTCATTACATAGTGATTACCTTCAATCACTGCCAACCTGGGTTGAATCTGAATGGGTGAGCCAGGGGTGAAAGGTTCCATGTCACTTGACCAGTTCCCTGAGACTTCTACTTCCAAAACCAAAAATATTTTTATGGACTTCATTTAGAATGATGTTGGAGCTCCCCAGCTTCAAAACAAGCCTCTTTCAACATTCAAGTCATCCAAGAACTAAAGCTACCAAACAAAATTGTTCTGATCTCTATTGACTTTTTACTATAGTCAATAAATTATAACAATGATACGTACACAGTACAGCATAAAACATGCCAAAGACAGTATTTTACACTTTGTATTCAGAGCAGATGGAGCATTTGAGCCTTACTAAGTTTAATGTGCATAATGTTCCATTAGAAGTGAAGACAATTGACTGTGTATAACTGTATTAAGCAAATGCACCATGCTGAACCATTTATTATATTTAATCAGGGCTGGGGGGAGGGCTGGAACTGTCTCACATCTAAATAAGTGGATTGCCACCATTATAGAGTAATGGGAAGAAACTGAGAAAGGAAAAATAAATGGAGGCTGCATAGTAGAAAAAAATTACTAACAATGGGAAACAATTCTACTGTGGTTGCCTCACTTCCACATAGGAATCATTGGGGTTGCATGTGTAATGTCATTGAAGAAGAAGGCCATTTTGTCCATAGTGGTGTTTATTTTCTAGAGTATTCCGGCAAAACTCATATTCCAGATTCCTATTTAATTGAATGTTTTGTTCAAAGAGCAAGTTAAAACAGGAGCAGTAGTTCCAAACTCGACCATTGGGGGACCTGTTTCTTGTAGCTTCTTTCTGACAGAGCAAAAGGCTTGTCTTTACTGCAAAATTAACTTGAATTATCATTTGAATTGGCCCCCAGCATGACTCCTGTCCTCAAAACAAAAACCATTAACTCAAGTGTGGCCGTGCTTTTAACTCAGGTCTGCTGACCCAAGAACGAGTATAAACTGAAACACAACTTAGCACTACTTGTCAGCAGCTAATGGAACCAATGCGCAGTGTGGACCCAGGCTAGCTCCACTCAAGAGCTGCTAGTCCTCCAGCACCTTCCCACAATTCTCCTGTGTCCTCAGAAAGGATAGAAAAGTTCACCCACAATCCACTGGGAAAGAATTCATAGAGTGGCTCAGCTTATTGGAGCCCAAAGAACCATGGGCATTTTAAAAAATGAAAATTGAAAACAAAAACCTGGACAGCCTTCATTTTATTGCGTTCAGTATCAAAAAAATAGGGAGAGGACAAATCAAAATTCTAATAATTGAAAATTTGCCATTTTCCAAAATACATTTCATAAAAAGTGTTCCAAAAAACAAAAGTTCTGTTTTGAACCCTACAAAGTGGAAACAACTTTGATATTTCATTTTTTCCACCACAAAATTGATTTTGCCTGGTTCACCCATCTCTGTTCCTAACCCTCCCTTCCATGCAGAGGTGAATATGGCTCAGTGGGGATCTGTTAGGTTGTGGAAAAATCTGTGAAGGGAAGTGTCTGAATCTCCTGTGTTTGAGATAGTTAGAATTTGTTTGAACTTGGCACTGGGGAACATACAGTAGGGAACAGTCCTATGTGGATGGATTAGACATGGTCTCTTGCAACACATCCGCTCCATAATTTCTGCAAAATAAATGTGTTTTTCCCCAGTTCCAGGTGAGAGGGAAAATCGTGTTGTACAGTTGGTAACCTCAAACATTAAGTTGCAAGATGTGTTGGCCTGCCCTGGCGGAGAGCTCTTCTTATCCATCACTAAAAGCCATAGATCCTAGGTGCTTTTATGTAGCACAGTCATTCTCTCACAGTAATGAATGCTTTCTATTTCTACACTGTTTTGTCTTGCCTTTGCAGGTTGACAATTCAGAAGTTCTCTTCCATTCCCAGTCTATTCATTCTTTCCCCTCTCCTACCAGTTCCCCTTAAAATGTGATGTTTCTGGCCATAAAGTTTTAGAAATGACACATTGTGACAGACTACACCCCTGTATTCACACCCTCCAAACTATTGTAATTATCTTTGTACAAAATATGGCCTTGTAAAGTATCACTTGATAAAATATGTATAACACTGTATGTGAAGTTATAAGATTCCCCTCTATGATGTTATTAGTACATGTTCCAAACCCCACAGTCCTGCCCAAGCAGAAGTCGGCAAACAGGTCTGTCCTAAACAATGGAATGTGTGCTTGCCATAATTTGCACTTAAGCAGCAAACAGAGTCATCAAGCAGGAAGAGAAAACAAAGGAAGTTCAAACAGGTAAAAAAATCCAGCAGGGTACATCCTTCCACATAGATTCTTTATCTCCTGGTTCTCAGCTGCAAACATTTTTCAAGAGGGGGACTGGAACTATAAAAGGGAAGGACAAAGACCGCAAGATACCCCTCTATTTCTCCCTGCGCAGCTCATTCTCTGCATCTGAGAAGACAAAAAGAAACAGCCATTCAATTCTGGAGGTAGGGTCCTGACCTGAAAGTTTGGTCAGTAATCTGCTGGAGCATGTGGTACAAAAGTTGGCTTTGCAACTAAGATAGTTTCTTAAGTGGATACTAGTGTTTTATCTTTATTTTACTTGCAATCATTTCTGACTTTTATGCCTTAGTACTTATACTCACTTAACATTTATCTATTTGTAGTTAATAAACGTGTTTTACTGTTTTATCTAATCTAGTGTGTTTCAGTTGAAGGCTGTGGGTAACTCTATTTACAATAATAAACTGACATATTATTCCCTTAAAGCAGTGGTTCTCAAGTTATTACACATTATGCAGCCCACAGTGTGTTACCTGGGCCACAAGGGCCAGGTGGTAGGGCAGCAGGAGACCGGACCCTGACCCCGGATATCTACTGCGGACCCCCACCGGCCGTCTGCCCTGACCCCGGATCCTCGCCACGCAGGGCTGTCCAGGAGCCCCAGACCCCTGTCCCTGCAAGGCCGGCAGCCAGCCCCGACCCCAGACTGCCGCCACGCAGGGCGGGCAGGCAGCCCTGACCCCGACCCTTCAGTGCCGGGCGGCATGGCAGCCCATACCCCTCCACACTGGGCAGCCGGGAACCTGGCATTTGATTGCAAAAGGTGTGCTGTCTCTTTTAGAGGTAGAAGTGAAAGAAAATGAGTTGAGCTCTGAGGATCCTGAAAAAGTCTTAAATAAATACACATATTGGTTATAATTAATGGGAAGCCCAAATGGGAAAACATCTCCTTTAAATGTTTTTTTGGAAAATCAGCCACACACATTTTATTATATTAAGGTAAGGTTTCAAATAAAAATAATAATAATCCTAACATTTCAGGATATGATTTACAGGGCAGGGAAGGATGCTTTTCTGCTGTTATCTCTTTCAAACTACCAGTGTATTTCAGTGTTTAATCATTACCACAAGCTATTTCAATTTCCAGAGTAAAGTAATCTGCATTATCTTCCTCCCCATATAGTTCCTCTTCTGCAATGGTTGATTAGTTATCTGTTATCCTAACTTTTGGCCTGGTGTATCCATTATCTCTCCTATCCTACCCCTGTTGTGGGCTAATGTTAACATATATCGGGCTTGGGCAGCATTGGAGCTTAATCTTAAGTCAATGCCGCATTCCTGAAAACCAAGGAACCATGTATTTTAATTTCTCTGTTAGTGAAACTTCATGCTCCAGTGGATTTAGGAAGGAAACACAAAGCTGCAAAGCAGCCACCCTGCCTCTATCTGTTTTCATTTACTGGACAGAGGACTCCATATGAGTAGAGCAAAGATGTACAAGACTGACGTACTAAGTCAGACAAAGCCTGGGAGGTGAGACAAGGAAAAGACCTTCCAGAGTGGGATCCTGGAAGTCTTTTGTTAAAATTCCACCACCAAATGGAAGGAGGTTTGTGGTGATAATTCTGCTCCTGATGGGGCTCACTTACCTTCAGAATATTTCTAAATCATCCCTGCGAGATAGATGATGTTTCTGGAGCATAAACATTATAACAGTTCTCTAGTTTGTAGAAGAGAGACTGCTGGTTGGGGTTTTTTCTCTTCTCCCCTTGGTCTGAGAACATACTGATCTATGGCCCGCTCCTCAGCTGATGTAAATCAGTATCACTCCACTGGAGACTAGCTCTTAACCTTTTGGGAATATTGCAAGCCTCATCTCTTGGGCTTTGGGTGATTGGTTTGGAGGTTTTAATCCCTGTGGAAGACTTTGTTTTGTATTGGCACATCAGCACACGTGAATATAGCATGTATTGTTGATACTGACAGAGCCTTTCCATTAGATTCATATTGGGATATTTTATTAGAGATGGTTGGAAAATGGAAGAAAAAAATTGTGCAAGATCTTGAAATTTCAAAGTTGGTTCCATTCTGCTAGGTTCAAATAGAGCCATTTTTCATTTTAAAGAAGCCACAAGTTCTTTCGTTTTGAAATATTTATTGATTTTTTTTTCTTTACTGCAAAAACTGATTTTTTTTGGTAAATTAAGAATGTTGCTAAACTTATAAAGAAAATGTTTAACAAAAATGAAAAATCACAATGATTATTTTTTAAAAAGAGGCAAAAACTTTGTAAAACAAAAAAGATTTAGAAAAAGGGCCATTATTTTGACAAAAAACAGCTGGTGTTTATCTGTGTTGTATGTATGTTAAAGATTGTACAGTAAGATTTGAAGAGAAATTGTATTAAGTCTAAATAAATATACTTAGAAACAGACCAGATGGCACCAAATATGAAATAAAATTCACAGGGAAAACGCCTAGAGTCAATTTTTAATTTTTTTAAATAATTGGTAAAATTCCAAGGGATCTAGGCCTGTTGGAACATTTACAACCCTTCTCCTTCCTTCAAATTACATAAATTGATCATTTTGCTTTCTACAATACACTTAGTATATTTTTGATGCTCAACATATAAACATTCCCAACACCTGCACTTCCTATAAGATTATCAAGCACTTTTTGCCTCCTCCTTTCGGTATTAGAAAACATTTTTGTTTAAATGGAAAACAAACAAACAGATTTTTCACTCCTTTTCCCCCTCCTTTTGGTGATCATAATTATCCCTGCTACAGAGGGTTTATCACAGGCTAACAGCTGGGAAAGGATGGTTGTAGCCTCTTGTTGAAATATTGGAGGTATGCTACTAGAGAAGGATCAACATTTCAAATCGTCCTCATTGCGTTTTGGCTTGTTTTTAATTCTAGGGGATGGGATTCAAACTTGTCTTGGTCACAAATAAAATGAGTTTGTTGGTCTTGTATCCTTTTGTGCAATGTTGCTTGGCCCCAGGCTCATATATAGATAGGGAGTTCTAGTAACAGAGAGCCAGATTTCTGAAGTTATTTAGGTGTCTAAAGATGTAGATTGGTGCCTACTGGACAATGGTAGTTAGGCACCTAGTGGGATTTCCAAAAGTGTCCAAGTGCCTATCTGAATGTTTCGTCTCCTAAATATCTTTAAAAATCTGGTCCAGAGTGCTTGCGGGATCAGGCCCAATGAGACAATAGTTGTTAGGTTACCCAATAACCATGTTTGACTTGATTTATTGAACACTTGTACCTTCCTGAGATGAGCCCAAAGCAGGCGTAGTGTTTGCAAAATATTACTAAGAGCTAATATTCTGTTTGTTACGCTAGCTAAATATATTATGTATGAGATATTGGCTCTGAATAAGCTCTATTGCACATTTGTAGAGAAAAAACAGAGAATGGCTTAAGCAGCAATTCCCGTGTCTCTCTGTGTGTGTGCGGGCACTGTTCAAGAGTAGAAATTTATTCTTTTTGACCTTGTCTCTGTACCATATCCTGCTGCCCACTTGCTGTTTTGTAATTTTTAGTATCCCTCATAAACATAGAAATGAGCTCACCTTGTCTCTGTAATATTCGGGGGAAGGGGGAGAGGGAACAATTTAATAATGCATGTTAGAGTATTTTAGGAACACTGCTTGTTTGTGGGTTTGTTTTATCCTCCTCTGTGCAGTTCAAATTGATGCTACTTTTGAATCTTGTGCATCGTAAATAGTAATTGCTTCCAGCAATGTAATGTCCTAGCTGATGTGATCACCATGCACTTACTAAGTATTCTTTACATAGCAGCCTCTGATTATGGATAAGTATTACATTGGTCATTATTAATTTTTCTATGCCTTTATGCATCCAGACATGGAAATGACAGGTAGATGTATTGGGTACAGTTTGGTCCTATCTGCCCAGCAATTAAAACAAATGTTGCTAAATAGAAAAGCACATCAGCTAAGACTGAATGTTTGCTTATTGGATTGATGCTCTTGCTAACAGCATAGAAGCCAGCTGCACCCTGTGTTGCTATAAGAAAGAATGCATTTCATTTTGAATGATGCAGCAGCATGCCTCATTTCTGAGGTCTGATTATACATCTCCAATCATTAGAAGGTGATAATAGAATATGCAGAGGAGGGAGGATTGATTGCGCAAAAAAGTCTGGGAAGAGAATCAAAATATCCCTCTTTATGTGGCATTCAGAAATTGAGCTGATCAGATAACTGATATTTATAGACTGCCTTTCATCCAAAGAGCTTTATAAACTCCAGGATCATTTCACTTGCCACTGGGGTGGAAGGTGGAAAAAGCCTTTATGCAGCAAACCTATAGATCCAATAATAATGAAGGGTATTCGTTTTGTACTGAATCGTTGGGCCATTTCTTACAGCATCCTGGGTTTTCCGAGTAGATCTTCAGTCCTCATGTTGACTGGCAGGTATGGCTCTGCTTAGCTTGTGAGGTTCGAAAGAGCCCAGGCCAAGGTACAGCCTCCTGAAACTATTTTTAAATACTTCTTTCAAGACCCCCTTGAAAGAAATGATAGGTCAGAGGATGCATATAAGAGACAAAAAAGTTTTTTTGTGAGTAAGGCTTGATCCCTATGGCAATGTTGTTGTTTTTTCCTGACCTTTCTCATTTGCATTGGTGGTAAATATTACTGGCATCATTCTTCAGAGTGCTAGCAGCTGCAGCTCCCATTGATTTTAATGAGAGTTGAGTAGCTCAGCACCTATGAAAATCAGGACACATACACACAAGTAGGTCATGCTGTTCTGAGCTGACATACTTTATGGAATTCATATTTTAATGTAAGCAGGGTCTGAATGAGCTCTCCCCTGGCATCTAGTGATGAATAGGGGAAAAAGGCTTCAGGACCAGTCAGTATTTGCATAGACACGCCTACTCTGCCTAGGTGCTCAGCACATGGAGCTGCTTTCCCAAAGTGATCACTTTGGGCTAATTTTCGGTTGCACTTCACTTTAGTATTGAATACAGGGGCATTGAAATGTTATCCTTATTGTATGAATAAAGGGCAGCAGAACTGTACTTAACCTGCCCTAACTGAGGAGGTCACCCTAGACTTAATCTCACTTGCTAAGCAGGAAGTATGGATGCCAAATCCTAGTGAAAGAGAGAAGGTGTTCTTACCATGGTGTGGACTAGTGAGGAATCATTGAGGGGCAGGTTTAGGGGCTAAGCCTTAGACCGAGTTTGCGGAGAGCGTTTTAGTGAAAAACAACACTGAGGTTCCCTGCTACCCAGTGAAATCATTAAGACTGGGCTAAGCGGTGGAACCTCAGAACACACCGCTGCAGACCTGGCAGTGAGTGGTAAGCAGCTGCAGTGATAACAAAGAAAAGAGTGGCAGAGATAGCAGCCGCAGCCAGCGGTGGTAGGGAAAACAGAAGCAGCAGTGGCAAGCAGCAGCAAACAGCGGCAGAGATAGCATCACCCATAAACCAGTTGCAGCAGCACAGACATTGCTCAACACCCCCCTTTCAGGGTGGGAAGTGAACCCTGAATGCACCTCTGAATTCTGGGTCTTCACTGACCAAGAACAACCAATTCTGAGTGAGCTTGCACTGGAGGGGAATGTGAGTGTCATGTTAAAGGGACATTCATTCTTCGGACATTTACACCGCAAGGTGGGAAACTGAGGCAAAGGACACTGCTCAACATACTGTTGGGGTGGTGTTTGCTTATGGTCACATGCTTTTTGAACTGTGGTGCTTTCACAAATTAATGCTGAGTTCCCTTTCCCTTTTATTAAAAGTTGTCTTTTATTATACACCGACTCGGCACTTGAGAGAGAGGAAGTATTGCCTCTCAGATGCGCCCAGGGGTGATGTGTAGTTTCCCAGTTTATTAGATGGGGGCTTGAGACAGTTCTGCTTTGTACTGTTAAGAGGAACCCTTAGATATTGAACCCAACCCTTGTTGCTGCCAACACTACCTGGCAGAAGGGTTACATTAAAATGCCCCAAAGGCACTAAACAACAAGTGCTCCTTGGTGTTAATACTAATGACATTTATTTTAAAATGCAGACATCAAACCAGCTAGTTACATGTGAAAAAATAAAGGTGGAGGAGAGGGCATTATTCCTTATTGCATGCTGGATAGCAAAGTGATTCTATCAAATTTATAAATGATTGGTCTTGAGGCATGGAATTCATTATTCCATCCCCAGGCTTTGTTACGTCTGGGAAAGCAGGGTTTGGAATTCAGATAATGAAAGGAGAAAATGCTCTTAACAAAAGCTAAGATGGTGCCACAAATGGAAGCTACAGCCAACCATGAGGAGTAGGTGGCTATAACTATGTGAGGCTCTTTTGCCCATAGTCTGCTAGTTGTTAGAGCTGGGGTCAAGATTATCACTCTTGGCCTTTGCTTCCCAGTCTGCTATTGGCTCATTGTGTGACCTAATTCCACGATTATTGAACATCTCTGTGCCTCAGAATATACACTACTAAAATAAGTGCAATAGTATTTCTCTATCTCTCTGAGATATTGTGTGGTTTAATTTAGTAATGTGTGTCATTGTATTATGTACTCTGAGATGAAAGGTGCTATGTAAGTGCAAGTATTGTAATGATCACCTATCCATTAAGGGCGCCAACCTGTTCTTTTGCCTATTCCTGGTGATGCCACTTTCAGAAGTCATGGCTTTCAGTAATAGTGTTTCCTGATAGCATGGTACTTCTGATGTCATTCCAGTATGAGCCTTCTTTCAGAGCTGGTATTTCCAGAGAGACTCTTCCATTCTCCATTTTGAATCTCTGTGAGCGTAATGGTTTTTTTTTTTGGTTTTGTGGTTTTTTTTGAGGTGTTACTTATGGATGCTCAGCTGGTTTGCCTTTACAACAAATATAACAGTGGAAAGTTCTTTATCAGTATGAATTTCTACATTTAGGGTAGGAAGAATCAGTTTGGTAAATTTTGGGAATTGGGCCAATAATAGTTGCAGAACCCGTAATGACATTATTGGGTGGATTTGTAAAATTAATGGATAGGTAACTACAAGTAAAGCATGTCATTATTCTTTCAGTCATGCACTTTTCATAGAGTTGAACCTATTCTTTAAGAAAGAGGGATCAGACAAAACTCTAAGGAGAAGACTAATATATACAGGTGTAGTGATAGAAAAGTCTTACTCTGGCTAGTACCACTATCCTGGAGCTATCCCCCAATCTTCCTCACCCACCCTCTCAAAAAAAAAAAAAAAAGTAGTGGAAGAAGGACAATTGTTCTTGGAATAAATTAAGCTTTCACAATGATTTAAACTGCAGTACTTCTGATTTAATCAAACCAAGAATCTCATGTGTTGCAGTGTGTCTAAAGATGAATGCAATCCTATTCTAAAGTAGTTTGTCAATTTGAACAAAGTAATTTGGCAAGGGAAGTAGCACTTCTGTCTGTTGTCATTTAGGTTTTGGGCATCAAAGTTTTTGCTATTTATGAGCAGCTAAATGCTACATGTAGCAATTGACAGTATCTTCTGAGGCTCATTTTATACTGAAGTGCACATTACTATTTGACTATTTTCATTTGGGACAATTCACAGAATACGGTTATCACAACGTGGCCCATTGAATAGTACCTTACTCACATTAAGTAGTACCTTCCTCCATAACTTCAATGTAAGGATATCAGAATCTGGATCTTAAATTTAATATATTCTCTTTTATCTCCAATTATACTTCAGTGGCTTACAAACTAAATATGCAGCAGACATTTCACCAATGAAATGCAACCATTTCTGGGGTAGGAGGGCAGCTGCCTGGAAAAAATATCACATACTAAACTGTTAAGAGAGGGTTATTTTTGACCAAGATTACTGTCACAAAACCCTAATCTCATTAATTCAAATTTGGTGCTGAAATCACTGTGCCAGTCTTTTTGGCATGAATGGTTGATTCTCGTTCCTACTGCTAGACTTCTAGCTCTTTAACTTTTGGAAATATTTAATATTTTTTCCTTGAACAAATGTTTGAAAGTTTGATGACCCTGGCCTCATGCAGCACACACCGGCTTTTTGAGAAAATTACACATATAAACATATGCTCACATATACCATGAGCTGAGAAAACACATCTTAAACTGGCCTGTCAACAAGAAGTTCCACCAAAAATCTGAGCATCTGTACAATGTAAATTTAGAGGGTATGAAAAGTCCATGTAATAGACAGCAGAGCACTGTCAAAACCAGAAAGAGAGAGTGATTTTAATATTTTCCTTTCTGTACGGGAGTACAAGTGTACATGTTCCATTACCAAGATGAAGAAAGGTGATGCCCCAATGAGTTTACAGTATGAGTCACTAATAATGCACTGAATTTCTAATGTCCCTCCCATTTGAGGATCTCAAAAGGATTTTACAAATATTTAGTAATAAAGTCTCACCCCTGTGAAGAAGGTCATTATTGTTAGATTATAGGTGAAGAAACTGAGATATGTAGAGAAGTGACTTGCCAAAGGTTACACAGGAAGTTGGTGGCAGAACCAGGAATAAAAACCAGGATCATCAAGATCATCCCCCCTCTCTTTGTCACAGACAGAAATTAGATACATACAATACACACGTAGAATGAGATTGTGCCACTGCTACTCATGTTAAGTGGTATCTTTATTTTATGAGTAGTCTACTTATAGAGTAAGGAACTACTCTCAGTGTGAGAAATGGAGTCATAACCTGGTTCTAAACAATCAGAAGTAAGAATATATAATACCAGAGCATCTTGTGATAGAGGCGTGAACAAAAGAAGTAAGTTGTGAGGATGGAAATGCAGAACAAGGCTGCTTGTTGGAAAGAATTAGGAAGCTATAGAACTAAGGAAAATATTGTACAAAGTAACATTTTAAAATTAGAGGCAGTCAAAATTACTATGGGGTTCATCCTTTTTTCTTAAATCATTGGAACATATTTTGGGGGAAGAGGGAAATGTTTTTAAAGAGTCTTTTTATAGGTTCAGTCATCGCTCCACTTTTCATTCAGTCACCAGTGATATCTCACACTTACCCCAAATCTCTAAGTCCCTCAGTTCTCAACCCCCACATACCTAAACAGGTCGCTTCCACACAGTTCTGTTGCTCATACCAAGAGGTTAGCTAGCGTCAGAGTATGCCAAACCTCCCGGCCCATATAGACAGACTTGTGTTAGTGGGGCTTATGGTAGAATCCTAAAAATAGCCATGTGGACATTGTGGCAGCAACAGAGACTCAGGCTAGCCACCTAAATTCAAGGCCACCTTACCCTCTCTGTATAAGCTCAGGTAGCTATTCCGAGCCTCCGCTGGTGCCATAATGTCCACACAGCAATTTTTAGTGTTAGGCCTGGTCTACACTAACACCCCAATTCAATCTAAGGTACGCAACTTCAGCTACGTGAATAACGTAGCTGAAGTCGACATACCTTAGTTCGAACTTACCGCGGTTCAGACGCGGTCCACACGCGGCAGGCAGGCTCCCCGTCGACTCAGCGGTACTCCTCTCGCCGAGCTGGAGTACCGCAGTCGACGGCGAGCACTTCCGGGATCGATTTATCGCGCCCAGACCAGACGCGATAAATCGAACTCGGAAGTTCGATTTCCAGTCGTCGAACTAATGGGTAAGTATAGACCAGCCCTTAGTGTGAGGCCCATTACACAAATCTGTCTACTGGACAGTGAGGCTTGCTCCCATCTTCAGTGTAGACATACCTCAATGGACTGAACACAGTTCTGCAAATCCAGAGACCTGAGCCATATTCCCAGCTATGCCACAGACTCTTTGTGTGACAGGTACTGCTCATTTTAACCTCTTTATTTTTCATGGCTTGTCAGTATGGGGCCACTCAGGAGAGTTAATTGAATTAACTAAAGGTGTAAATTAAAAGCAGATTAGTTAAACGTCTTTAAACTCTCTGTGTGGATTCTCTCATTAAGAATTAAAATAGCCTGAATTTGATTTATCTTAATTCACTTAAGTGAATTAAACTAAACTGAGTCCATTTTAATTCTGATTGGAAGGATCCATACAAGATATCTAATGAAGTTTAACTAATCCACTTTTGATTCACAACTTTAGCTAATTCAGATTAATTTTCCTGAGTGTTCCCATGTAGACAGTTCCTCAATAGGAATTAATCTGGGGAAGTGCTGTGGACAGAGTTATATAGGAAGTCAGACTAGATGATCACAATGGTCCCTTCTGGCCATAGAATCTATGAATCAGTCATCTCATGTATAAAGTATGTGGTTTATAATGCTTACCCAATTTGGCAAAGTTTTTTGAGCTCTATGGCTTATCTATGTGCTACATATTGTTTTTAATAGAAAATGATATGTTGATGTGCAGTGAAATCACTTTTGTCATTGTTTGACATTTCCACAGAACTACTTACTCCTGTGTTTCTTGGAACTGTTTGTTGTGATGCATTTCCCATTTGTGCCTGTACTAACAGGTGTCCCACTATCAGCCAGAAAGGAACAAAGGAGCATTGTGCAGCAGATGACAGACAGCAGAAACTGATAACAGACCATATCATACTCTGTTGATGAAATCACAGATGAGATAGGCAGGCCATGTCACCAGAATATCAGATGAACAACTGAAAGAAAAAGAAGATCTGTTATGGTGAACTAAAGGGGGGGAACCCTCTCAGGGAGGCCAGACAAAAAAAAAACCATGTCAAGGACACCCTCAAGTTATACTTGAGGTGTTTCAACATTGACCCAGAGTTTTGGGAAGATCTCATTCATGATCATTCTACCTGGTGAAGTCTCATCCATATTGGAGCTACAGTCTATGGGCAAAGGAGAACTGCTGAGGTAAAGCAGAAGTGCCAGCAGCATAAATATCGCAACAGCAGCATACCCTCTTTTAATCAAAAAACCCATAGTGGAATCTCTTGTTCAGTGTGCCACAGACCATTCAAAGCTCACATTGTCCTGATCAGCTACTCACATGTTCACAGAAACCAAACCAATCAGTGATGTCATAGTCATTCTTGAACTTGAAGGACGAATAACGAACCATGTCATGTACTGGCTGGTGTGTGTCACATCTATTGTTTTCTATGGCCCAGTCTTGTGAGATATTAACTCTCTCTACTCTATTGCATACATGCATGTGTAAATGGCTAATTATGGTCTTTTGCAAGTGCAGTTATGTATGTGAATATGTAATAATGGTGATTATGTACTCAAATTAGGCACATACTTGCTAAATTGTTTAAAACTCATCTCTGACATGGCCCAATGGCAATACATCCTAAATGCAACACCTTCCCCACAGGACAGACCATAACTTTTATTTTGTAATTAAAATCTACACTCAACTTATTTACCACCAAACCTAACAGTTATGCATTTATACAGGGAAGAGAGAGATTTCTGCAACCAACTCCTATACTCATTTCTGCAAGTGATTTACTGCTTAGTACACAAAGGGGATCTTTGTTCCATCCTTATCATTTGACTGCATCCTTTCCTGATGTCACCAAGAATGGAAAGAACATCAGAGTGAGCTAAATGTGAAGGGAAAACCATAAAAGAAGCCTATATACTATGCCATATTCACACTAACCAACTAAAATCCTTTCCTGTCTGGCAGATGATTCACTTGAACATCTGATAATACAGGGAATAAACAGACACCACTTGCTGCAATATATAGCATGGAAGATAATTCTGGCTATTCATGAAAGTGAAAGTTTTGTCATTGATCTTTCATTTCAGCCCTTCATACCATTTCCAAATGACTTTGGCTTTCAAATTTTATAATGGGAGCTCTCCTTGAATTTACACTATGGTCAATGTGATGGAAATACATTACTCCTGTGTTCTTTTTTTTTTAGTCCATTGTCTGAAGTTGGTGGTTTGAACTCCAGTGCTCCCTCATCCTCCCTCTCAGTGACTATTTCTGTATTAATAACTACTCATTTCCCATAGCAGATCCTAGAGTTGTTTCTTTTCTCCCGTTCCTGTGGGTTCATTTAATGCTTTGTGTCTTGCTGAAGAATACAGAAATACTGCACATATGAAAAATAACCAGAAATAATATGAGAGAATTAATTAGAACTGGGAGATCTAATGTCAGAGACTGAATTTGGCTCATACAACCTATTGCTTTGGGCAAAAGTTCTGAATAATTTCACTCATCTCTATATATGATGGACTCGATTCTGAAGTCTTTACTCATGCGAAACATCCTATTCTGTTCTGTGTAGCTTCTTATATTGTGCTTATCACTGTAGTATATGAGCACCTTCCAGTAATGCATTAAGTAATGCAACTATTCAT
Source organism: Terrapene triunguis (assembly GCF_002925995.2). Taxonomy (NCBI): domain Eukaryota; kingdom Metazoa; phylum Chordata; order Testudines; family Emydidae; genus Terrapene; species Terrapene triunguis. The sequence goes on from NW_020664447.1 coordinate 66,724,978, forward strand.
CTGTCACTGTTTGTTCTCTCATCCTCTTTGGTTTTTGTTTTTGTTTTTAATAAATATTCATGTTGCTATACATTTATGTTAGAGAAGTCAAGGTCAAAAAAACATGCCTTGGACTTGGAGCAGAAAGTGGTGAGGTTTGTTATGGTCTGCAGGAGTTCATTTCACATTGTCGGACCAGTCCTCAAGAAAGTTCTGGTTGCCATACAATTTAACTTTACCCTTATAATAGGAAGTTCTGTTGTGCCAGAGGAGTGAAGATGTTGATCATGGTCTTCATTCCAGAGCTTCAAGCAGTCTTTTAGATGTCCTGGGTGCAGGTCATGGAGCGCCTTGAAGATAAGGACTGAGATCGTGAACTTGATTCCAAATTCTATGGGAAACCGTTGTAGGGATGGGGAAAAGGTTTGATGTGCTTGAGATAGTCTGTGTTGCTGAGGAGATGTGCTGCAGTGTTCTGTATTGCTTGGAGGTTCCTAAGCACTGACGGTTTTGTGCCCAGTTATATGACGTGTCTGTAGTTCAGCCAAGGGATGACAAAAGCTTGTGCAACTTAGGGCTTGTCTACAGTGGCAACGTTAAAGCACTGCTGTGGCAGTGCTGCCGCAGCAGTGCTTTAACGTGGCTTGTGTCGTCGCTGAAGAGTGCAGGGAGAGATCTAAATATAACACCTCCATGAGGGGCATAGCTACCAGTCCTGGTGCACTATCTACATTGGCGCTTTACAGCACTGAAACTTGCTGCGCTCAGGGTATATTTTTTTCAGACCCTTGAGCGAGAAAGTTGCAGCGCTGTAAAGTGCCAGTGTAAACAAGTCCTGAGGCGAGGTCATCATCTGCCAGGATAGGATAACCTACTGAAGATAATAGAAAGCATTATGGACCGATGCTACTACCTAAGAGCTTAGCATTAGTGAGAACTACATTAAGTCAAAGAGAGTTTTTCTTGAGTTTGTGTGAAATACTGAGTTTTCATCTATTAGTGAATGTTGTTGCTTTACAGTGGCTGCCCACAGAGCAGGTAAAAGAGTGGTTGGCCATAGCACAAATGATCAGAACCTGTGGTTTTTTGAAACTGAAGGATCATGGTTCTATTCCTGGCTTCCCCATGTGAGTTTGATTTATATAGTAATTGTATCTGCTGTCTGCCATGCATGGATTCATTACATAAGGCCTAATGACTACAGGAGTGGGCTGGGTGTCACTAACACAGGAGTATGACTTTAAGCAAAGAACAAGCTGCAGGAGCAGATGAACTTCTAAGCAACCAACTGCTAAGAGCCTGCTTTCTTGGAAATATTCTTAGTCATAAAAAACAAGAGAAGTAAATAAAAGCAAGAAAACACAGATATATTAGCAGAATTGCAGCTAATTAGCTTGAGCTTCAAAGATTTCTGTGAGGCATCAGGGAGGTTATTAGCAAATCTGCTTTTCTTCTGTGTCAGAAAAAAACAAACAAATTGAAGCAACATTAAGCTCCCCTCCCAGGCTGGGATACATACAGGGGCACAACACTTTGAAGAATCCCAAATTCAAAAGTTTAAATGAAGAACATTCCTCGTAGCAATGAAGTATAGGATTTTACAGTAATACAATCAGCTTTACATTTGACCTTTGCTGCCTTTCCTCTGTTGAAATGTTTTATTGTTATATTGACCATAGAATATAATCATAAAAACAGAAGAAAGCCAAATGGGAGGCAGACGTTTAATGGTTAGAGCACTTGGCTGGGAATTGGAACCTCTGGGTTTTGGACTCTGTCAGTGGCTTGCTGTGTAATTTTGGACAAATTACTTAATCTTTCTAGGCCTCTGTTTCCCCAGTTTTAAAATGGGGATAATAATAGTTACCTTTGGAAAGTGCATCTGGAAGGACCTCTCAGTACGGCTCTCTTGAAAACATCTGTATTGCTATTGTTCTTCATTATTTTAAATACTTGACAGGTGGTCTGATACAATAGTGATGGGGGCTATAGGAACTAGGTAGGATAGAATAGATGGGCTGACTGTTTAGTTCTGGATACCTAAAACTGAAGAGAATTCAGGGATTACAATTATTGTTTTCCAGATTTTTTCTACGATTATAAGAGCTAGTCTTTAAAAAAAATGAAAGAGATATTCAAGTTGTTAAATGACTCCAGGAGATGGGGCTTTAAGAAAAATATCAAATATCATGAGAGTTCTTCTTCTTCTGTTTTCTTTATGCCACTTTTCCTGGTGAGGGTCACAGCAGCAGCATGGAAAATAGGGAAGACCAGACCTCCCTTTCCTCCGCAACAGGTTCCAGCTCCTCCTGGGGGATTCCCCATTGTTCCCAGGCCAGCGGGAGATATGATCCCTCCTGCGTGTCTTGGATCGGCCTCAGGGCCTCCGTCCAATGGAACGTGTCTGGTAGAGTTCCAACAGAAGCTTCCCAGGAGCATCCTCATTGGGTGCCTGAACCACCTCAACTGGATCCTTTCGATCTGGAGGAGTAGCCGCTCTATGTCGAGGCCCTCCCGAATAGCTGAGATCCTCACCCTGTCTCGGAGAGTAAGCCCAGCCACCCTGCAGAGAAACTTCGTTTCCACCACTTGTACCCGCAATCTCATCCTTTTGGTCATTACTCAAAGTTCATAACCATAGATGAGGATGGGGACATAGATCAAGATGTAAACCGAGAGCATTTTCCGTTATGTTGTTTCCTAACAAAAATTGTAGACAGAAAATTATGGTTAGAATGATCTGAATTTCAGATTGGGAGCGAGAAAAAACAAAAGTAAAGTCTCCATGGCAGAACAATCTGGTTGCCCCTCTCTGCAGAGTACAGAGTCCTTAAAGATTTCAGGACGTGGTACATAAAAAAGCAAAAGTTTACATAGGTGAATACCCCCAGTTGTGATAAATGAGTGGGGGTGGGGATAGCTCCCTTTTGTGGACACCCAGCCAGTCAGTAGCTATAAAATCCCTCTTAGTAGCTGTTCTCTAATTACTCTACCTGTAAAGGGTTAAAAAGTCACTGCTATGCATGGGTAGGGAGAGGTGAGTGGGCACCTGGCTAGAAGAGCCAATGGGAAGGCTAGAACAGGAGAGATCTGTAGGTAAAAATTTCTAGACTGGACCTTCATCACTAGGACATCCCCCCACCTGGCACTGGGGTGAGCATCCTGGGATTTGATATACCAGCTTTAGGTCCAGCAGTGTTGGAAAAAATGGTCATATTGCATATGGGGGCTGGCTCTATCTGACATTGACTCTGTCTGGTAAGTTGCCGGTGGAAGATGCATACAGAAAACCCCCAAACCACAAGTTTGCAGGTGTTTACTGACAGACAGCTAAGTGCTCAATAACAACCCCTTATATGGCAACAATGGTCATGAGTGAGGGTAAACATAAACAGGGGCGGGGAATTTAGCAGGGAAAATAGAGGGCAATTATTGGGCAGAGACGAGAACTGCCCAGCTGGGGAGGGGGAGGCCTGATGATTACAATAAAGAGGAAATGCAAAAGGATCTCGGTGTTCACTCCTCGGGATGTGGGGGATGTTTCTGCAGGGTGTAGCTAAGCTTCTGCTACAATAAGCGCACAACCGTAACCGAAGACTCCAGTCTCCGTGTATTCCTGTGTGTCCATTGGTCATGTCTGAAGACATAGGATACCCTAATCGCATGTCTGTCTGTTGTGTCTGAAGGATACCCCAACATTGCACTGTAGAATCTAGCCCAGAACACTGTACACAATTACAGTAAACCTCAGATGCCGAGGGCCTGCTTCTGTTCTCACTTACACTGCTTTTACGTGGGCATAACTCCACTGGCTATGTCACAGGGTGAGTTGGGCCCTTTAAGGAGGAACTGGCCTGGCCCACCAGAGCCTCATTAATAGCCTCTCGATGGGGCCTGACAGAGGACAACTGGTGTCTCTAAATAGCCAAGGAAACAAGAAGAGGGAAATGTGGCTAAGGTTGCAGACAGCAGGATGTTTCTGTAGGAGACCCTTGTCCAAGGGGAAGGGTTTGGGCCTATGGGCATTGTGAGCCTGTGCAAGATGGCAGGTAGAAAGACCTAGGAGTGGTTTCTCAGATGAGAACAGGGAGTGTTTAATGGAGCCCAGGGTGGGCTGCAGGGAGTGGCCTGGGTAGGGCTGAAAAACTATGCCTATATTGGAAACTTGAAGATAGACAGACACCTCAGGGACAATGTGCCCAACTTGAGATTGGGGTGGAAGTCTCTTGTGTGTTTATTTTGAACTTTATTAATAACCTAGACCTCTAAGAAGAGGTGGTGTTATTAGGCCTTTGTGGAGTTCTTGAGGAGCCCTGTGTGAGAGGAAAACTGAGGCAGGGTGCTGCAGAGCCACAACTGACCATGAGGGGACACTGAAGAGGCATCAGGCCTGGCAATAAGATCAAAATCAGGCTGTTTGACCAAAGAACAGCAAACTCACTAGACACCTACCATAACACTTTGATTATAAGGGCACTGCACTGTACTCCAACTTTTTTTGAAACAAAAAATTCATATTATACCAAGAAACGGAAGCTCATTTGAAAACATATTATACAATAACTTGTAAATGAAATGTATGTCAGCAATGCTGCAAACTCTCCTAAGGCCAAAAATAAAACAAACAAACAAACAAATTTTATATGGCAACAAATGTAGTGCAGACGTAAGATTAATTTCCTCTAAGCGTCGTTTTTTCCTTTGAGAAAAACAACAATTTGATGATTGATATTGATTCAAAAACATGTTTCCTTTCAAATAACATTTTAAAATTAGAGCTGCAGAGACATCAGTAATTAATTAGTAGAATAAAGTGAAATTTTGAACGAAAGACCTTTATGCAACTGGGAAGAAATTAAAACAGCTTTTCATACAGAACGTGTTGAGTAAAGAGGGTTTGGTTTAATGATTAGGTCTGAGGAAATAATTCACAGCAAATAATTCACTTGACAAATTTAGCTTCTTTTTCTTCCCATGTTTTGCAAATATACTCAGTTTTTGTGAGTTGTTTTTTTTTATTCTATCGATTGATCAGTTTGCTTGCAAATACTATTTACTTGACATTCAATAATTAGAACTGTGTTGGTTAGTTGTGATTGATCAGAAGTCACGTGATATTACATCTGTTTCCTGATTGAATGAGCTTCATTCTTAGACTCAGGAGATGGTTTGAAGACATCACTATGGCTTTGAATCTCTCATAGAGAGAGTGCAATTAAACAAGATGAAGGAATTTTAGAAAATTGTATATCTTTTTTACTGGGCCCACACACCTTTTTCCCAACTCCTTAGAAACATTAGGCTATTATAATATTTATTGACTGCGTTCAGAGTTTACACTGAATTTTGTATCATCATGCATCACACAATGTATTTACATATGTATATGTAGTAGAGATAATTAGAGGATGATAATTCATTTTTAACAACAACATTGGAACAAAAACAAATACTTTGGAACATTTTCACGAAAATGGAATTATGTCAGGCAGAGTGTGTGTGTGTGTGTGTGTGTGTGTGTGTGTGTGTGTAATCTGGAAGTGGAAGATCCATGGAGTGATGCCTATGACTTCAATTCCAACCTACGTCACTTCTGTCATGTGACACTTTGGGCATCATGAAATGTCATTAAACAAGTTGTGAACAGATAACTGAACTGAAATCTTGAGGGAGGAGGGAGAGTGCAGCAGAAGGACCTAGCTAAGGATTATATAAATCAGTGTTTTATTTTTATATTATTTTGATTTTTAAACTATAAATAAACAACCTAAATTTTACGTAAGAGCTTTCAAGGATCCCAGTTTGGAGTGATCTGGGATAAAGAACTCTGCTCTGAATCAGGCAGAGCAGGAACTTGAACCTGGGTCTCCCTCTCCCTAGCTGTAGTTAGTGTCTGTCTCTTTCTTTCTCTCTCTTCCTGTCTTCACTGGCCACCACCACCAACAAACAAACAAACAAAACCTTGCAACTAACATTTCTCTGTGAAATGTTTCCGCTTCAGTGAAACACCATTATGGAAAAGATGTTCCAAGCAGCTCTAGTGTGTAGCCTTTCATGGGAAGAGCAGGGCTTTGAGACCCATGTCTAGCTGCTGCATTAAGCAGTGTCCCACCTCAGTTCCGGTGCAAATACTCTCATGTGCAATTTGATGTTTGTGAGTATTGTAACATGCAAACTTAAAATGTGGTTTTGGGGTCTGATCCAATAGCTATCAAGGAGGTTTTTTTCCCACTCATTTCCCTGACCATTGGATCAGGGCCCCCATGAGCATTCTTATGAGTCAAAATCAAATGCATGAATGCTCAGTGGCAGTGAAACAGAATGGGTGTAAAAAGAGTTGAACAAAAATTTCTATTTTTTTTAAGCAGGCAATTTGGCCCATTGCCTAAAATTCCTCTGAAGTTTAATTGGTTACAGGATCCTTAACTTCCTGTCTTAAACTTGCCTTGTGTTGCTCTGTACTGTTAACCTGCTTCATTCCACTCCTGAATGAAGTGTCTTCACTTCTGTAGTAGGTGAAGTGATTCCTATATACAGTGTTTGCCCGCTTTAGAATCCTTGAAAGCTCTTAGACTGTTAATTTCCCTTTTAAAATCAAAAGGATATAAAAATAAAACATGGCTTATTTCATCACACGATGATGTGCATTCTTAGCTCGGTTCTTTTGATGCACTTCTCTGCACCCCCAGTTTCCATCTTGTTCTGTGACATCTCATGAAGCCCAGAATGTTACATACCACAACAGATGAAGGTTGGAACTGAAGTGCATTGGGATCCCTCCACGTGAAAACCTGCATTGCACCTGCCTACACTATAGCTAGCAGAACCAGTGTTTTCACTCTGTCACTTTCAGGTCCATTACATTCACTCAGAAACTTTAAAAGAAAGGAAATCAAAGAGCTGGGGGCCACCATTTAAAATGAATAGACTTGTATAAGTCCCAGAGCCGTACATCTGCTTCTGAGACACAGGAGTAGTTAATGTCTAATACAGAGAGTGGTTCATTTTATTTAAAGTCATGGCTCTCGGGGACCATTCAAAAAGTGTGACTTGGACTGAATCACTCTGAGTGTGCTGTGCAGGCTGGCTCAGAGCATGTCCCATGAGATTTAGACTGCTTGTATCTGAGAGCAGGCTGTGAAGACAAAACTACAAGCACTGCAGAGTAGCAATAGCATGAAAAGAGGAGACCATGATTCCAATTGTGAGCGGCACTGTGCGTGCTTTCCACAAAGCTGCTCTAAATGCAGGGCATTAGTCCTCAGAGGAGCTACCCTGCTTAAGGGGAATCTTGTAGTGATATAGAACAAGTGTAGTGGCCCCTGTGCCACTCTATTCCCAGCTGCTGGTTTGGGGACTGGCTGCCAAAACCTCCCCTTGAGGACACTGGTATGTGTTGTAGAGCATACTTACAAGGCTCTAGCCTGCTGTACTTTGATCCCTTTAGGATACCTTAGCAAAAGCGTGGGTCTAACTCCGGAAAAACCAGGGTTTAAAAATCCAGAGTAGCTAGTGAACTGGAGCAGCAAAGAGGGGCGTTTTGTGAGGGAGTTTAAAGAGGCATTCCTTCCAGGTCCAGCTCACAAGCAAAGAAAGCCCTGTGACAGTGTGAGCTACCAAGGTTAGGAGAGTTTGGCAGTAGTGAGATTTCAGACGTAGGAAGAGGAGGCCAAGGGATTATAATATAACTACTAGAAGGGTGCCAGAAACCCCCCTAGAAAGGAAATAGGAGCAAGGAGAGAAAAACTACCAACCTCTACACCAGACAAACTTTTTCTGAACTTTGTCCAAAAACAACAACAAAAAACTCCTGCAAGAGTAAAAATAATGAAGGCAGAAGTCCAGCAGCAGAGGGAGCTATCCAGTTCATTGCACTGAATGCAGCATGTTTGATTACCTGCCTTGTGGGCAGGTGCTGAATGTGTGCACGTGGTGCAAACAACTCAAAGATGGAGGATGGCATCTTGAGACCAGAGTGGCTGAACTGCAGGAACTAATGGAGACAGGGAGGTACATGCAGAAGACTTTCTGGGACACAGTAAAGCAGTCCCACCCCAAGTCCAACAGCCTCTGGGTGCTGCTGAGGAGGATGAAAGTCTTAGGGAAGGAGATTATCAAGCTGGAGCAAGGAAATGATCCCACAGTTGTGATTCTCCTTCCAGATAATGTCATAGAATCATAAAAGATTAGGGTTGGAAGAGACCTCAGGAGGTCATCTAGTCAACCCCCATGCTCAAACGAGAAACAACCCCAACTAAATCATCCCGGCCGGGGCTTTGTCAAGCTGGGCCTTAAAAACCTCTAAGGATGGAGATTCCACCACCTCCCTAGGTAACCCATTCCAGTACTTCACCACCCTCCTAGTGAAATAGTTTTTCCCAATATCCAACCTAGACACCCCCCACTTCAACTTGAGACCATTGCTCCTTGTCTGTCATCTGCCACCACTGAGAACAGCCTAGTTTCATCCTTTTTAGAACTCCCCTTCAGGTAGTTGAAGGCTGCTATCAAATCCCCCCTTCACTCTTCTCTTCTGAAGACTAAATAAGCCCAGTTCCCTCAGCCTCTCTTCATAAGTCATGTGTCCCAGCCCCCTAATCATTTTCGTTGCCCTCTGCTGGACTCGCTCCAATTTGTCCACATCTTTTCTGTAGTGGGGGGGTCCAAAACTGGACACAATACTCCAGCTGTGGCCTCACCAGTGCCGAATAGAGGGGAATAATCACTTCCCTCGATCTGCAGGCAATGCTCTTACTAATGCAGCCCAATATGCTGTTAGCCTTCTTGGCAACAAGGGCACACTTCTGACTCATATCCAGCTTCTCATCCACTGTAATCTCCAGGTACTTTTCTACAGAACTGCCGCTTAGCCAGTCGATCCCCAGGCTGTAGCAGGTCATGGGATTCTTCCATCCTAAATGCAGGACCCTGCACTTGTCCTTGTTGAACCTCATCAGATTTCTTTTGGCCCAATCCTCCAATTTGTATAGGTCACTCTGGACCCTATCCCTACCCTCCAGCATATCTACCTCTCCCCCCAGTTTAGTGTCATCTGCGAACTTGCTGAGGGTGCAATTAATCCCATCATCCAGATCATTAATAAAGATGTTGAACAAAACTAGCCCCAGGACCGACCCCTGGGGCTCTCCACTTGATACTGGCTGCCAACTAGACATCCAGCCGTTGATCACTATACATTGAGCCTGACAATCTAGCCAGCTGATTATCCACCTTATAGTCCATTCATCCAATCCATGCTTTTTAACTTGCTGGCAAGAATACTGTGGGAGTCTGTATCAAAAGCTTTGCTAAAGTCAAGATATATCACATCCACCACTTTCCCCATATCCACAGAGCCAGTTATCTCATCATAGAAGGCATTCGGGTTGGTCAGGCATGACTTGCCCTTGGTGAATCCATGTTGACTGTTCCTGATCACCTTCCTCTCCTCCAAGTGCTTCAAAATGGATTCCTTGAGGACCTGCTCCATGGTTTTCCCGGGGACTGAGGTGAAGCTGACTGGTCTGTAGTTCCCTAGATTCTCCTTCTCCTCTTTTTAAAAGATAGGTACTATATTTGCCTTTTTCCAGTCATCCGGATCTGTGTTCATATATGAACAATTTAGCATCTTCAGTTTCACCACAGCTAGCTGGAATCTCAGTTCTATTGCCAGCCAGGCCATTTTCAATAATAAGACTGTGAAATTTCCAGTAATGTAGTCCTGCTTTTCCTGCCACTAGGTAGGAGACTAAGTATCTGAAGGAAAGTAAATTACAGTGCTACAGCTGTTGTCCTTCATCAGAAATAATGGTAAAAGGGGCCCCTTTTGGCATGCTTTTCTGAGCAGCACATCACTAGCTACTGTGGATTAAAGTATATGATTATTAAACATAAAGGATATTTATTATTAATTGAGCTGTGGTATGCACAATTAAAATACTATATGTTCTTTAAAAGAAATAGAGATTCTGAGTTATTAAAATTGCAACGACCTCTGCTATGTACGTGCTATAGTGAAGGTATACTGAGATTTAACTTTGCATGAGGAAAACCTTGCGGGTAAATTTAATATGAGTTGGGATAGGACTGGTCCAGAAAAGTTTAACTAAGTTACCTCTGTGTTAGTGTGGAGAGGGAAATTTATCTCCTGGTTACCTCAGGGAATTGGAGGTCAGCAGGACTCCTGGCATCTCTTCTCAGGTCTGACACTGATCCTGTAGGTAGCCTAATTTAACTGTCTGTTTACCAGTTTGTGAAACTTCTGTAATAAAAACTTACCTAACTCTCAAGAGTGTAATCAGTATTGATTAATGTTTGTATAAGGGTTTTTCCACACTGACCGATAAGCAATATGCTTAGCCATTCCGTGGCAAGCATGACCAGTCAAAGTGAGACTACAATGGGCTCCAAAAGGAGTCCTGTCTCAGGCCCTGATCCTGCACATTAATGGCAAGGTGAGACTTGCCATTGACTTCAATGAGTCCAGGGTCAAGCCCTTAAAGTAGGAGTGTTAGGACAACACAGGGCCTTGAGCAAAGTGGGAAGTCTTTTTTCTGAGAATCAGGCTGCAAAGTAATCTAGGCTGAAAGGAGATACTTTATCTTGTTTGGGGAAAACACCACATAGATTCTATCTAACTGAGGCTTTCCAAGCACCTATGCCATAGTATTTGAGTAAGTGCAGCACCCTCAGAAATACTAGGGAGCTATCTCCCTTTTTAAATTGCCTTTAGCAATATTTTCTTTTCAAAAATCTGTTGCACGCAGCACAACAATTAGCTTTTAGCTGTTTATGAGGTTTATCTTTTTGTTTATATTTGATTGAGTTAAGTGTCAAGTGTTAAATCCTCCATCTATCTTTTAAAAATGTCTTTCTGTCAACTGAAATAGTATTTTAGGTTGTTGGGGTTTCTTTGTGGGGTTTTTTTTTTTTTTTTTTTTTTTTATAAGGAATAGCCTCACTTCCTGACTTGAGAGACTAATCAAATTCTTCATTTGTCAAACTTTATTTTTAGCATTCACCTTCACTTCTTGTCCTAATCTGTCGTGCCATGTTCCACCCTACAGGGTGACTTCATTTAAGTGGTGGGTGAAACGATTCCTTTCTATGCAAAATGATTCATATATACTTGTAGTTTGCCAAGCACTTAGGGATCTGTGGGAATGAAAGCTCTTATTTCAGCAAGATGTAACTCAATAAGACAACAAAGACACCTTTTTCTCTCTACTTGACATTCTTCTCAAGGTTCATGTTGTTGGTGAGGCTGCGTTTTGTACAAATAAGCAACATACAGATCAAGACTGAGCTCTGGTCTGAAATACAGTAATTGAGATATTGTTGCATAATGTGTTTATCAAATGACTATATGTCAAAGCAAACTCCTGGAACAACTTCAATACAGATAATTTTTGCTGGATTAGAATACATGCTTTTAGGAAGAAGAGCTAGTTTTAGGGGGAAAAGTTATGTTCCTTTTTTTAATTTTCACTGACCTTTGTTATCAAATTATCTGGAGAAAACCCACACTTCCTCCACAAGTAAGGATAACACAGAGCTTGGAATCATGATTCCTGAATTTCTCCTCCCACATGTGCTACTGATTCTCTGTGACTTTGAGCAAGCCACTTAACTTTGATAAATTACCCCAAATCTGGTCGTTAATTAAGTGCCTCAATGTACACTTTTGAAAATCTGGCCCCCTTTGTTGGTGCTGAGAACTTGATACTCAGGCTCTAAGCTCTTTCGGACATGTGTCTCCCAATATATATCTCCCATCATCTAGCAGGTGATTGTGTGTGTGTTTGTGTGGTCTGAATGGATTACTGCTTAGACCTTAGAGAACTTTATCTTGTAAATAAAGCTGCTAACAGTGCAGCAAGGGACTGTGTTATTGGGGTGGGGGATGTGGAAAAGCATGATAGCATGCTGATGCTAACGATTACTTTCCTGTCTAGAAACTTGTTCACATGACATCTCCTTTAGAGTCACTGATTTACCAAACTGGAGCTCAGATGCAGACTGTGAAGTGACAGACCTGGCAGAAGATAGCCAGAGGCTGCCAGAGCTTACTGCATAACATGGCCACTTCAAAGCTAGTATCAACCTAGTAATAAACTTAATGAAGCGCCGTGCCTGTAGGAAACAGGGAGTTTTACATACTTGATTGGCACTTCCTTGAGAGTAATTTATTTCACTGATCTCTGCCAAATGCAGTCTTAGAAAACTAAGAAGCCCGAATGAAAATTACTGACAAGCTTTTAGAATCCCTGGTAAACATACTTCTAAATGTGGTTTGCTAATTAAGAAGAAAATAAAGTGCCTACATAATGTAACTGAATGGCAAGCAGCTGGTTTAGAAGTCTTCTAGTGTAATTGTCTGTTCTTCCTTTTCCTATGTTCAGCAATCTGCTTGGAACGTGGAGGGAGGAGCACGGGTTGCAGGATGGAAGAATTTGGAAGAGGCACCAGTAAGTTATTCTGTATGCACGTTCCTAGAATACTAGCTCCAGTTGCAGCACTTCTATGAATAGATTTCTTAATAAAGAGCCAGCTTATTACAAGCCTGGCATCCTCTCCTGTTAGTATCTAGCATGCTGTACATGAAAAAATTATAGACAATGGGCCACATCGTCAGTCCAACTGTGGCTATTTTGCACTACTTCGGTAGCATAAAGGACCAAAAGGCCAGCGTAATAAAGAATCTCCAACTAGTATAGAATAAGATTTGTGACTCTTTACCAGTAGAATCTAATGTAGCAGATGTGGTCCAGGGAAAATGTGTGGCCAGAGCACCGCTGTGTTCCTGTAATTCCCTGACTGCTGGATTGTGCACCTTAGGGCCAGAAGCACTGAAGCAGAACTTTACTTAGAGCATTTAGATGACTGTCTGTACATTGGGGGATTTCCACTTTTTATATCCTTATGTTAAGGTGGAAATAACATTTGAGTTGAAGATTAATTTGGTCTTTAAATTATAGATTTTCAACTACCAAATCTTGTTTGAGCTGGTGAATACAGCTGCTGCCTTTCCACCAATTCATGATATTATTTCCTTCTGGATATCCCCATGGGCTTGCATGTTACTGCCAAGATATGGGAATTGACTCCCCTTGTGCATTCCTTTGCCTTCCAAAGTAATGCTTCAATTGGGATTTTCAGGGGTTCTCATTAGATTTGTTTCTTCAGAATCCATTATTAACCCCATCAGTTTTGCAATGCTGAACAGTCTTTTCGTCTTTGCTTGCATGTTGGTTGAGCTATTACGTAGACGAGCTATGTCAAATGTTTTAGTGTACTGTTTTTGACCCATGCATTATCGGTGTTTTATCCATCTAAACTTTTTTTCATAATGAAGTAAAAGACAATTCCAAAGAGGAGAAGTGAGAGAATGCATCCTTATTTTACACCAGTCTCTGTTAAACCATTCACTCAAGTCTGCGTTTACCTTAACTATGCAATTTGCAGCTTGATATAAAGACTTGATGTTAATTATTTTTGTTGGCATACCATAACAGTTCAAGATGTTTCAGAGTGAATTTAGATTGAGGCTGTCAAATGCTTTCCTAAGAAATTTATAGTAAGTGGGGTTTGCCATTCAACATTCTTTGATTATTCTTAGGCCGAAAATCTGATTGACCCATGATCTTCTGGTTCAAAATCCAAATCTACTCTTCCCTTAGCTTTGCCTCAATCACTTTATTTTTATTCTCCTTAAGATGATACCGTTGAAGACTTGGCCTGTTATTGAAAGGAGTGTAACAAATTGCCAGTTGTTGTAGTTGGTTTGGTAACCTCTCTTTGGTATTTTCATTATAATTACATTTTTCATTGTCTTGGAGCTTTTCCTGGACCTATACTTTGTTGAAAAGTTCAGTGATTTTATTGATGGTCTCATCACCATAAGCTTTAAATGTTTCCATAGTGACTTGGTCTTAACTTGCAGCATTCTGAAGTTTTAACTTTTTTATTATCTCTCTCTTCTCTTTGTGATGTGAGATGCCATGATGTGGAACTATTACACTAGTTCTGAGTGGAATTTCTTTGCGGGTGTCATTAGTTTCTTCTGCTGTTGGTCTTTTTAGCACTTCTTTAAAGTATTATGACAATCTCACTCTTTGTTCTTTTTCTATTAAGGTCCTTCCTTGATTATCCTTAATATGCCCCTCTCGCTGATATAAACTTGTTAAGTTTTTTGATATCACTTCTTTCAACAGCTACTTCAGCTTCTTTGCAAAATTATCTGTGTATTTCCTCTTGTCTCTTCTTCCTCTGCTTTTTACTGCTTTTTCCCTTGTTATCTACAGATTTTTTGCTACTTCATTTTCTGGAGATGTTTTTGAGGAGTTGATATTTTACTTTGGCTCTTAACCAACTACAGTTATAAAGGTATCTACTATACTGTTATACAGGCGGGACCATGGTGTGTCAGTGTTGACTTCTTGTGATGGATCTATAACTCATGGCACCTGAAATCTGTTCTTCAGTTCAGTTTGAAATTCTTCTATAATGTTTGTCTACTAGACTTTTGCTGTCAATTTTCTTGGTGCTCTTTCCACCATGTCAACTTGCAGTCCCCAGGGAAGGAAAACATCTAATAGAAGTAACAAAAAAATCTTCATCAACATAAACTCAAACAAATTGACCCCATACAACATATGAATAAAACAAAATCTTCCCGTTTTCTCCTTAGTACTAATAATTATTAAGGTCCAGTTCATCTCAAAACTAGGGATTGTTAAACCAGACTAGGTAAGCTAAGAGCCAGCCTGAATATTCACCCAATAATATTCACCCAAACTGAACTTTGAAAAGTTTCTGACGTTTTCCCGCCATAACTTTTCATCCTGATGCCGTCTCTGTAGTTCTTGGTTGTGTCTTGGGGTGGCAGTTCTGAGAAACCACGAGAGAAGCTTTTTATTTATAGTGCTCTCAGCCCATGTCCAAGAAAACTGAATAATATGTACTTAAATGTCTGACCTTTGGATGTTTATTCAAATTGAATTTAACCTTTTGAGAGCACATGAACCAGAATAAAGAACTCAAACTCCCCCAATCTTGGGCAGCTTGGATCTGAAGTTTTCAGATAAGAACACATCTGTTTTTGAGGTTTCATCAACTGCTCACTGCAACCTGGATCTTGCTTATTCCAGAATTGAAATCATAGTGCTGTGTCCTAACATGACATTCAAGAGCAGAATAAGGCACAGTCTTTGAGATATAAGCCCCTAATAGGAATAAGCTTGGACTCTAGTGAGTCAGAGGAAGAAGCAAGGATTGCAGTACAAGGTCTCAGTTGCTTCATGTGGCAGAAAGCTAAACCTTTCCTCATGTGACTCCCATCGGTCTATTCCATTTCTCATCTGAAGGGAGACCAACTCTACAGAGGGGAGAGGAGCTCAGTCTTCATGGTCTAGCTTCCTGTGGTATCCTTGTAAAACTGATTGTACTGAAGGTTTTGTGATATAAGTATTTTAGTGAGGATCCAAACCAAAGCCCTAGATCTGAACAGCTCTGCAATTTGGGGGTGTTTGAAATATGTAAACCTGTATCTGTAGCTGAACTTTGAAAATGACCTGTTGGCCAAACCTGGACATCACATCTGAACAACCTCAAGCATTGGAGGATTCATGTTCTAAATTAAGAGTTGAATTTTTCATCTTGGACATCTTGACTGCTGATAGAGGGCTCAATGCTAATGCTTAACATGCATAGAATTGCCTATAAAATGTGGACAGCACTTCTCAAATACATCTCCACACTCCGGAAAATTCATTTTGTTCTGTGGGGCAAATCCACTGCTGATGCAAATGGGTGGACTTCAGTGGGTTTTTAGGTATGGACAATAGTAGTGAATTTGGTCCTACTGTAATAGATTCCAGTTCTTTTTTATAATATTCTTCATGATTCCATAAATATGATTTTTAAGCTGAAGTTATATTTTTCTGACCTGAATTTCCAGAGAAAATTGACCTTGGTCATCCTCAATATCTCCCAATGACCTGATGACTAATTTTTTTTCTTCTCATACCCTATAAAGAAGCACAATACACATTTAATGAACATCTGAAAGACATTACAGACACTTAGGAAAAAATGTAAATAAGTTTAGTCACCAAAGCAGAATCCTGACATGGCTTCCAGGCTTCTGCAAGTAAAATGAACTTGGTGTGATTGTATGTCAATTATAAGTATAAGCAACTGGAGAAGAAACAAGGAAACACCCTCCTCACCTCAATCAGAGGTTAATTGGACTGTTATATTCACAAAGACGCTATAATTTTGGTCCCCTGTGCATGATTTCATAAATATTTGAAAAAAAGTGTCAGAGTAAAAATAGTGCATCTTGTGTAATGGAATAGACAACATTTGGATTCATTTAAAGTCGAGTAAGAAAGGGGATCAGATAGCTGTGTAGAAAAAGAGGTAAGAGAAATGATGTAAACAATTTGTTGTTTATCCTTGAGGTATGGCAATTAGATGATAGATTAGTTTTCTGCTTCAGATGCAAAATACAGAAAAACTCAGGAAAGACATAAAGGAGACAATACAATAATCCCTACAGTTCTTTCACAGTTTCCAGGGCTCTGTTTTAATACTCAGAGTCTTAAATAAATTCCTTTCTTTCCTTCTTTCCCTCCTGTGGCTTCATAGCATCTATAGAAGCGCTTACCTGGTATGGCTTCTCTGGCCCTCCCACTACCTCAGTTTCTCCTTCTCCCCAGTTTATCAGACTTCACATTGCAGATGTATTCTCAATAACTCTCACCTTTTAGGAGTCTGATTTATTAACACAAAGTTCAAAACTACACAAAAAGTTTCCACCCACCGATCCTACTAGACCTCCACCCTTGGCACAAGGTTCTTAGTCCTTTTCCTGCTGAGGGTTTCCTCATAATGGGCTCCTGGCCATCCAGCCTTCCTAGCTGGTGACTACTCCCTGCAGGTCTCTCTTCCAGGACTTCTAGTTAAACGTTCTGGAGTGTGACTCAACTCAGGTCTCATCACTGGCCCTTTCCTGGATATTCTTCCTGTTCTTTGGTGGAAGGTTCACTTTCAAGTCTGCTGTCCCTGGATGATCACAGGCCACCCTTATGTTTCTCAGCAGCCCTGGTTCTTAGTCACATGCCCCCCATCATGTGACACTTGTATTCCTACCCTCCACTTGGGAAGAGGCACTAAGCCTGGCACGTGTGCATATGAACTCTAACTCCCTTGAAGGGTCAGCTCAACCTTTTACACCATCCATTTTCAAGAGTGATTGGCATCAACCAGAGCTCCCTAAAGTTTTTTTTAACACACTCTGATATTTTAATTATTATTTTGCCATTGTTAGGTGAAATCTAGGTTGAAGGGGTGATGTTTACATTCATTTACTCCCTTCATTCTCTTCGTAAGATTTTTTTTTATGGGCTTATATCTCAAAGACCATGCCTTATTCTGCTCAGTGAAGCTTTCTATGAACTTTTCTGCTCTGTCTTCAAAGGCTGCTCTTTGCTGATGAATTTGGCATAAGGATCTGCCTTTGCTGCGAAAGTCCATATAATATTTCCCAGATAGGCAAGTAGACACATATCTGATGTACCATTTAACCCATACAAACACCATACATATTGTGGCAAATATTGCAATTACTTGCCATATCTTTGGGAGATCCTACTGTATTAAATTTATGTATCATTGTGGGCCAGGGCTTATATGTAATTCCATGAGGGAGGATGACCACAGCTCCTCCAGGAACTAAGAACAGTGTGGGTGATTATGCAAATTCACTCTGGCTGTAACACAGAGTATGTCTCTAGCTGGAGAGGCTCACATATAGTACTTCAAACTGGAATCCCCAGAGACCAACAGATAATGGACAAATAGCCCGAGTTTCTGACTGAAGGCCTTTTTTCTGATCCAGCAAATGGAAAAATGGACAGGACCTTCTATCCCCAGGAACAATCCTTCCTGGGAATGGTTGGAAGGCCCTCATAAGATTGATGCTTTTACCATGCATACAGGAGCTTTTATATGTTTTCTCTGTAATGCTTTTACCTTAAGAATAAATGTGCTTGTTTAGAAAGGGCTGTGTGGTAACTTAGTTGCTGGCAATTATGCTGCCTAGAAGCCTTTGGAGAGCAAGCAACATGCAGATATTGGTCTGTTTCAGGAGTCTGGCTTACCAGGAATATCACAGTGTACACATGGAACGGTTCAGCCTGGAAAAATCTCCATCAGGAGGGGGAGACACATGTGTCTCTGCCCAAGCAAGGTAATGGCTGACAGCTGGAAGCCTAAAAATAAATGTCTTTGGTGGACCATGGAGCGGGAATTCAGATGCAGTTGTCCTGAATGGTGACACACATGAATCTGTTTCTCACCCAAGAGTCGGTAACAAGAGCTGACTGTGGGTTCATTCAGCCTAAACCATTTCAAACTGCAAGGTCTGCAAAGCTATGCAAAGTCTTTCTGGCACACAAACAAACCCATTCAGAACTAAGGGCACGGCTACACTTGCAGATGTAGAGTGCTGTGAGGAAAGCGCTGCAGTCTGTCCACACTGACAACTGCTTACGCACTGGCGTGGCCACATTTGCAGCACTTGCAGTGGCATTGGGAGCGGTGCATTATGGGCAGCTATCCCAGCATGCAAATGACTGCAACGTGCTTTTCAAATGGGGGAGGTGGGGTGGAGTGTGACAGGGAGTATGTTGTGTGTATGTGGGGGGAGAGAGAGTGGGTTTTTGGGATGCTGAGAGCATGTCAGCATGCTGTCTTGTAAGTTTAGACAGCAGCAGACCTCCTGCTCCCCCCCCGCCTCTCTCTCTCTCACACACAGCATTCCACACTAATGGCTTGCATGCCGGCTGTCAGAAACGGAGCTTTGAATGGGCATTTCTGCATTCCTACAGGAGTTCAAAACAATGACAAGAGTGGCCACTTGACTTAAGGGGATTATGGGACGTTTCCGGAGGCCGATCAGAGTGCAGTAATGCAACACCTCATTCACACTGACGCCTGTGCATTGTAGCCAAGGCACAGCAAACGTTACTCCTCTCGCTGAGGTGGAGTATCAGCAGCGCTGTAGCCACGGAGCCAGAGCGCTCTATGTGCCTTGTCAGTGTCGACAGGGAGTGAGCTAGGGTGCCCGGGGCTCCTTTATTGCGCTGTAACTCACAAGTGTAGCCAAGCCCATAGGTATTTTCCTATCTCTGCTTAAGAGACTCTGGGCCGAATTTTACCATACCATAAGTGAACACAACTCCCATTGACTTCTGTGAGTGTTGCTCCTGCTTAGGGAAGGGCAGAGTTTGTTCCAATAAACTTTAATTATTTTTTGCAAAGCTAATCACTGCTGCAAGCCACTGGGCCAAGTAATTCAATGCAAGGGAGCCTTTGCCAAGCACACACATGGCTCTATGCTAATCACTAGTCAATTTGTCTGTCCAGATTTTCAAATCCAAACAAGGTGAACAAAGCAATCGAATGCCAGATGTGAAATATGTCTATGAGACATCAGCCAGAACAATAGCAGCATCTGTCCATTAGGTAGCTCTGAGGATTTGTTATGGTGTGGATAGTTGGCCAGTAGCTCTGCTTTCTGGCTTGGAAAGACTGTTTCCATTATCATAGCAGTTAATTTAAGCTGTCTTCATTCACATCTATTTACTTTAACATCTTTGACAACAAAATGATCAAGAAATAAAAATGCTACAATGAACTGAAGACTTTGTTTGCCAATCCATTAAATCTATTAATCCTTCCTCAAACAATGAGCACTGAAAACATTATCCCTCTTATGGTTAAGAGGATTTCATGTAGTAAAGATCTGTGGCATTATAAACATGAAATCAGATGCAAAATTATGGCTCTGAGTTCACTCTTCCTACCCTTATAACTACATATTTCTATATATAAGAGAGCAGGTTAGCAAGTGAAATACAAGATAAATCAAAGGCCAAATTATGCAGCGGCAAAACTCCACTGAAGACAAGGATGTTAAGCCCGCAGATAATTTGTCCCCATATGTTATCCTCTCACAGTCAATCATTGTTAACACTGTACGGACTAAATTCAGAATGGATGTAAATGGTCATATCTCCTATTGAAGTGATGGGAATTTCACCCACTAACACATGAGCTGAAGTTGGCCCTATATATGAAATTGCACAACTAATTTTCTACACAGGCCATTCACTCCAACAATTATATAAATTTTAGCCCTGGCCTTGACATTTTCTACCTACTTCCTTCCCCCACAGTCACCACCATAAAATAATTGAATATATAAGAAAAGGAGCATATATATTTTTCTCATTTGTTGTTGGCTAATATGGATCTTCATTTACCAAATTAAATAATAACACTTTTCCTTCTTTAAACATCCTCTGAGGAACTCAGAGAACATAGTAAATATTAATTTATTCCAACGTCCCTATCTCTAAGGTATGCCCCTATCTAAGGTTGAAACAGGCATCCTTCATTAACCCCAGTTTAAAAAAAATTAGACCAGAATAGGACCAAAATCAATCCATAGAAGTCACTAGTGTATTTTAATGTAATCCCATAAACCAGTGTGTATGCAAGTCTAAACTTATCATCCTTCACTGCTACTAATGAGTGATTATGAAGAGCAGCATAATTAAGACATAACCTAAAGGACTGCAGAGATTCAATCTCATATCCAGATTAGTCATGTACATTATGCAGGCAAGAGAAAGTAACAGTCCTATCCCAGATGATAAAACATCCCTTCACTGGTTGACTTGATTAGAGTACTTTACGTACAGTATGTATTTGGGGTGCGTTGCATCAGAGATAAAGTCTATCTAGAACAACTATTAATGGAGAGTATTTCTCCTTTAAAAAACAAACCACCCTCCAATGCTGTTCAGCACATAATTTTGGATAACAAGCTTATGTTCGACCTCATAACAAGAAGAACAAATGGGAAAAAAAGGGAAAA
The DNA here is from genome assembly GCF_002925995.2 of Terrapene triunguis. NCBI lineage: Eukaryota > Metazoa > Chordata > Testudines > Emydidae > Terrapene > Terrapene triunguis. The sequence goes on from NW_020664447.1 coordinate 66,745,904, forward strand.
AAAAATCTAAGTCTTTGATCTTATTTGCTTCTTATGAATGCAGTAGCAAAGCTTGGCAGAAATGTTTCTAATTAAGGATTTAATAGTCCAGCAAAGACATTGTACCCATGGTAAATGCACATAAGCAAAAAGAATGGCTTAATGGTACTATCCTTTATTTCATTCCCTTACATGGATAAAAATAGGCCCTGTACTTCCAGTAACCCACATGCATTATTTTATACTTGAACATCACTTAAGAGTTCCTTCTTGTTTTATTTATTTATTTAAGGCCTCTGCTTATTGCCAGTTGGAAGTTTTGAACTAGTTTGATAGAAATCTGGTTGATCCACCACCCCACTAACATCCCTCGGCCCGCACCGCTTCCAGCAGCCCCCATTGGCCTGGGATGGTGAACTGCAGCCAGTGGGAGCTGTGACCGGCCGAACCTGTGGATGCAGGGCTGGCTCCAGGGTTTTGGCTGCCCCAAGCAGCCAAAAAAAAAAAAAAAAGCCGCGATTGCGATCTGCGGCGGCAATTCAGCGGGAGGTCCTTTGCTCCGAGCGGGAGTGAGGGACCGTCCGCTGAATTGCCACCCAATAGCTGGACGTGCCGCCCCCCTCTGGAGTGGCCGCCCCAAGCACCTGCTTGCCAGGCTGGTGCCTGGAGCCGGCCCTGTGCGGATGCTGCAGGTAAACAAACCGTCCCAGCCTGCCAGCAGCTTTCCCTGACAGGCTGCATGCCAAAGGTTGCCGATCCCTGGATTAGATGCTTAATTCCATTGCAGAGAGTGCATACAGTGTCAACTGATTTTAGTGAGCGTTGTTAGGAATAAAATACTTTTGAGAATCAGGCCACTTACTTAGGTTATGGACTCATGGTTTAATACTTTCAGAAGTGCCTAAGTCTCACTTCTAAATATGACTTAGGCATTTAGGAGCCTGAATGTCATTGAAAGTCAAGAGGGCTTGGATTCCTAAAACACTTAAGTGCCTTTGAAAATTTTATCCAGGAGCCTATCTTTAACAGTATTTTCTGTTAATGGTTTTGCTGTAGAAGAGCAAATTATGTCTTATTAATTCTAATCTATTCAACCAAATCCCAAAGAGACAATTTTAGGTTAGATAAATAATACAAACCAGCAAGTAGATGGATGGTGTGACGTTGCACTCCATATGCTTTATGAAAATTTGCTTGGAATGTGAATATAATGTAACTGGAATATGCTTTATGCAAAAGGTCTCTTGTAAGTATCATTACAAAGCTTATAATCTACCGAGTGTGTTCATCCTATTTGTATGTATGTATAATTCTTGTACCTAAAACTAGAAATATGAAGTTAACTCTGAGGTCCTATTGTAATTATGCAAAGTGTGGGCCATTAATGGAGGTTTAGAATCATGATGGCACCTATTGACTAGGACAATTGGCTGTAGATGGTTTATTTACCTACAAGCCTTCTTGTGAACATGGAGTCCAGCCTGTGGGTAATGAAGAATGAGGTCTTACAGTGACATGTGACCATGTCACCTGATACTGGAATCCATCTTAAACCTGGTACTTTTCCATTTAGAAGGAGGGGTGGGAACCCAGAGAGACAAAGGATTCCCACCTTGGGCCAAAGCTATAAAAGGGGGTGGAACAGAACAAAGGGGGCTGCAGTCATGAGAAAACCCCTAGTTACCACCTGAGCTGGAACTAACAAGAACTGTACCAGGGGAAAGGATTGGGCCCAAACTAAGAAGGAGTCTAGTCTGTGAAAGGAGCTTATTGGAACATCTCGGAGGGTGAGATTTACCTGTATTCAGTTTCTTAATGTATTAGGCTTGTGTGCTTTTGCTTTATTTTATTTGGTGACTTACTTTGTTCTATCTGTTATTACTTGTAACCACTTAAATCCTACTTTTTATTCTTAATAAAATCACTTTTGTTTATTATTGAACCCAGAGTAATTGATTAATACCTGGGGGAGCAAACAGCATATCTCTCTATCAGTGTTATAGAGGGCAGACAATTTATGAGTTTACCCTGTATAAGCTTTATACAGAGTAAAACGGATTTATTTGGGGTTTGGATCCCATTGGGATCTGGGTGTCTGGGTGCTGAAGACAGGAGTACTTGCTGAGTAGTTTTCAGTTAAAGCCTGCAGCCTTTGGGATGTGGTTCAGACCCTGTGTCTGTCTTGCAGCAGGCTCGCGTGTCTGGCTCACAAGACAGTGTTCTGGAGTGCCAAGCTGATAGGGAAAACGGGCTCAGAGGTAGTTTCAGCACGTCAGGTGACAGTCCCAAGGGGGTCTCTGTGACCAAACCCATCACAGATGGTACCCCATTTTACTTAAATTATAAGTAAGCCAAGTTATGCAGAGTTGAATCTTATTAAAATTGTTCACTCTCCTGAGTTAAAAGAAGTGCAGGCAATGAATTATCTATAGGTTCCAGTTATCCAAAAATAATGCAAAAGCCTTGCACTTAGTAGATACTTAGCCTATTAAATGTTTACATTAGAGAAGAAATTCACTTTTACATTTCCACATCATGAAGGAGTAATAAGATAAAATAGAGCTAAAGATGCTGAAGACAGGAAACTGGTTGTCTCCAGGGAATGGTAATGAGATACCAAGCCTTTTGCCTCAAAATCAAATCCATCTTGAGACCTAAAGTTCTCTCCAACATATGGAGGTTTGGCCTGTGTTGAGTTATTGAATGGTCTCAATCCTTTTTATAATGGATTAAAGATCGTCAAAGCAATTGGCACTATTTGATACCCGTGTCAGTATCAGTACTGCCAATTTCAAATGTTCAAAGGTCATGAGTCCACTCCCTACCCCCAAAAAATCAGGAGATTGGGTTAAAATTCACAATGTATATAGGGTTGTTTTTATTTGCCATCTTGTTTTTAACCTTTAAGTATTATCTGTAAGCATAAAGACAACAAACTTACTTCTTTTTCAAAATGAAAGCTGAGATTCTCATGTATTCAACTGACTCCAGGAGCTGGGCCTTTAAGAAAAAAACAACAACAAATACTGTGAGATTCATGATAAAATCTCAAGAGCTGATGCCAATGCAGTATTCTTAGCAGAAAGACGAACCATTATCTGAGCATGAGAAATTTGTTATCTTTGCCCCTCTAAAAGTACTTTCTTCATAGTCAGATTTAAAATGAAAACAAGATATGTTGGGTCTATGTGACTTTCACTGGCATAGTTTCTGGCACCCTTCTGTCTTCATTACTTTCCTTTTCTCCTTTCTTGATCATCATATTAACTTTAATATTTTTCAAGCAATGGATAAGTTCCAGGAAAATGCAATCCTTCTCAGTTGTAGCTGGACATAGAGTGAGATCATGTTCCTCAATGTCTTTTGCAAACTGATAGATTTTCAAAACAAAGCATTTGAAAATCAGTCAATGAGAAGTGTACCTGCCAAGATTAAGGTCAAGATGCTGTGTTTCCCCACAAAATGTTGAAATACAGTGCAGATACATGCTTTGGTTTAGGTGTTCAGATGGTTTCAATAATGATTGGCAAGGAAAAGTCTAGAGATTGAATGTAGGATTTGCCAGGTATAGAAAAGATAAAATTCATTTGTAGTTCTGAATTTAACACATGTAGTGTATCCCAAACCTGTCCCCTGCCTTAAATACAAAAAAGCCATTACAATTCCCTACAGTTGGGGGAGCCCATGGAATACCCATGCAGGGTGACTTTGTGTTCCCTATGCACTGAGATTAATTTCTCAGCAGTGACTCTCTACAGCTGCAGGGCAAGAAGGCTGGGCAGTACTGGTATGTTTCTGGCTATATGGATCCACTGCTGGAGGGGATTGGGGGGACAGGGACTTGCAGAGTAGTTGCTGTTGCTACTCCTCCATTACTATACAAAGTCAATTACTCAGATTGCACAAGGAATCACAAGGGGATCACTGAGGTGAATGTGTTTGAACTAGTGTTAGACAAGTGTTTGATCCATATCCTGTAAAGAATTTGGGACCTTTAATATTTCTTCTTTAAAAAATGATTGTTCACCTTTTAATCTGCTGGATATAGTATCATTCAGTGCATCTCCAGTTTTAATCAAGTGAATGCTGAGGGCCCAGTCTACTTCTTTTGAAGTGAATGAGAGTCTTTCTACTAACCTCAGCATTCATTGGATCAGAACCTAAGTGATCATTTTAAAGGTAAACATGGATTCTTATGTAATTGAGCAGGATTTGTCCAATACTTATTTGCAGATTGAAAGTTATTGGCAAGAACTTCTTATCTGAACTGCAATTAGCCGGAAGACTTGTATTGTAATACCTTGCTATATAAGGTTTTTGATAGCTCCTATGTATCTTATTTCCTCTCTGGTTAGTTTAACTTGATGTCATGGACATTATAGCTAATTCAATAATATTTGTTGCAGAGTGGTTCTTAATCCTGTACAAAATTAGATCTTTTCACCTGTATGCAACAATTTACACATTTACTTGTGCACATCCATATTGAAACTTGAATTAGTTTCTATTTAAATAATATTGATTATAATAAATCTGGCTTACACTTTCTCTGTGACATTTCAGACTATTTCACTGGTAAAGTTAGCAAAAGTATTGCTCATTCCTGATCATAAATTTTTAGACATGGTCAACCAATTCACCTTATTTTACAGTTTACTTTTAGTTCTTTGTTGTACACTGATATATACACACCCAGATAACAGTGACTGAAAGCACTTTTCTTCATAGGAGGTTGTGACCATTCTTTTCAGATGTGGCTCTCACCACTATTATCCAGGCCCTTGTCATCTCCAGACTACTGTAGATGTATTGCAAGTCTTCCACTTGGGGCATACCTGAAGTTGACTCCAAAATTTCATCTGGTTGCTTCTTAGTCAGTGCTTCTCACACGATGCATATTATATCTGTGCGCTGGCTTCTTGATAATTTATGGGTGAAATTAAAGTTGTTGACTTATTTACAATGTTTGGTAAAGGATTCAAGACATGACTACCTTACAGATAGTTCCCCCCCTTATGTGAGAACAGCTATCAAGCTAACAACCCGCATATGTATTTTATAGGGAGCTAATGGCAGGGCTTTCTCAGTGCAGGGTGCTTGAGTTTGGAATTCACTCCCATCTCCCTTGATCTGACAGAAGCCAAACCATTCACCCTCAGAGCACAGTGCAAGGCCTTTCGTGGTATTTACTTAACTGGAGTGACCAGAGGGAGCCAAGTGTCAGCTTTGGAAAGTGTGGAGTATTTTACTGGATATTATTTCTCTTGAATGTGCATATATATTTTAATTACAATTAATCTGTATATGTGCCTGCTCCACTGGATTGGCACAGTGTTATAACTAGGAATATGTAAAGGTCGTATCTGTGTGGAGCAGGCACTATTATTATGTCAGGAGGTGGGATGCAGCTGTAGAGACCAAAGCTCACCCATCTTCCATTTTGGAAGGTGGTGCTCTGGATTGCAGGCAATGCCAGGCTCTGGCTGCTGTTGAGTTAGTTTGGAAGTGCCCAAGTATAATTACTTGGGTTGCTAAACACACTACGAACAGCAGAATATCTATACAACAGATGCAGTTCACATGCAGTCTGATGCAAATCAACAAAAATTGATTGATGCATGTCAAAGATTGCCTTCCAAGTTGTTCAAATTTTTGTGTAACCTGAAACTAGAAGAAAGTAGGCTGGTTCTGGATTTCATTTAAAAACTGAAATTAACCCAGTTAACACCAGAAAGTTTGATGAGTTTTGCAATTCTTTCCATGAACAAGGGGTGAGTTCTGGGCAAATATGTCTGCTTTATTATTTGGACTCAAAGCCTCTCGAGATGGTCAAACAGTATAAAAATGGTACATTAATATTTTTCATGGTTAATAGTGCTGAGTTTTGATTGTGATGATATGTGGATTTACAATATTTGTATTTTACAAGAATTCAACTGATCCTGGGGAGTTCATTGAAAGATTCATAAATTCTGAAAATTTAAAAACAAGTGATTATCCCCCTGAAAATTTGCTAGAGTTCCTTAGTCATTACTTATTATTCATTATTCTTCTGCTTAAAAACAATCAGTGGGCAAAAATAATATTGTATGACCCACACAACTAGTCATATAACACAAATAATGAGTACGGTACATTCCACAGAAATTGAACATCTACTCAGTGACCTAAGTGCTTTTTTTTTTTTAAAACCAGGGGGAATAGAGGTAGCAATTTCGTAGGTCATTTACACAAAGGCCCCTTTACACTATTCTTGCACTGTAAAGGGGGCTTAAGTGCAAGTGAGAATCACATCCATAATGCATGTTTACCACAGTTTGGCCAGATGCACAAATCATCCAAAGCAATGAAAATAACAGGAGAAACAAACGATATACAGCTGAGTTTCACTTTAAATCTTTGAGTTCATTAAAATTTGAAACTCAGTGCTAAAATTAGGTTCGGTGATCACCTGATGACTGAAACTGCCAACTTCCATCAAGTTGTATTGACAAGATTATTAGTAGTAAAGGTAATACATTATATTGTGGTGGTTCTCAGAGGCCTCAGTCCCAGTGCACTAGATGCTGTACAAACACATAGAGAGGCAGAGTCAGTGCCCCAAAGAGTTTATAATCTGAGAAGACATACAAAGGGTCTGAGGAGAAAGACACAAGCACATATTATATTATATTATATTATATTATATTATATTATATTATATTAT
>NW_020664447.1:66752598-66839048 GCF_002925995.2 Terrapene triunguis
TATTATAAATACATAAAGTAAGTACCAGTTATCTTCATCTACCCTGCAAGTCATCATTAATTGGCTAGGGTTTTTTTACAGGTACATACTCTGTATATTGGAATGTGGAACACACAAAGGGATCTCCAAATCTCTGCAACTGTTATTGCTCACCAGTCACCTGAGCCAGTATCAGTTTGTTTTTTATTGTTGGAGTATTTGTAGAGAGGTTTCTTTTTCTGGGGAAACTGTTTCTAAATTGTCTTCCACATTTTTCTCTCTGCCTGCAAGCTGTGCATTCCAGAGTATGAAATATTTACCAAATACCACTTAGATGTCTTTTCTATCACATTCCTCGACTTTACAAAATAGATTGTTTACAACTGTGCTGCCCTTCTGCCTAATGGGCACCCTGGGGGAATGTTGTTGGCTTTGAGACTCAGCTGAATATTTTCAATAAACAACTCCTGAAGCCCATGCAAGTTTAGAGTAGTGAACATTAATCAGTGATCTGTCTGGAGAACTTGCTTCTTCTCCTTTTGGGAGTGGAAGGAAAAAGACACACATCACAATGCGCTAACTACAGTCACACACAACGAAATAAACTCAACAACACATTTTAACATTCTGTGTTAATACAAGATTCTTGTTTGGTCTGAAACTATTCTAGGTAGTTTTGCTACATTATCAACAAATTTTACCTAGGGGAAGGAGAGACATATATGCCCTAATAAGGTAGTGGTGTATACCAAATGCTAAAGTGTTGAGGTTGGTAGTGGATGTATTTATGGTTACCTAATTTGCGTTGTCATTCGGCCCCGGGGACACATTGCAAAGGTAATGTATAAATACCTCTCTGGGCAAGTTGATTATTCCATGAATGACAGTGCTGCCTGCAGGATGAGCCACACATTATTGTTGATATCTGCTTTAGGGGAAATCCCTATTCATGCTTTTAAAAATATAGGTCAAAAGCCCATTAAAATGACTGTAGTAAAAGGGAAATGGTGAAGAGGAAGGGAAATTAGAGTATGAGGAGAAATTTGGGACTATACATAATCATTCATCACCACTGGTTAATCAACCATTCACATTTGCAATAGGCCCCTCATTCTTTTGTGCTGTACAGAGAATAATTAAACAAAATGATAACAGGCCAGGTCAGTTATATGCATAATAATTCACTAAAGGCTGGCATATGAGGTCTCTACTAAAAGCCTGTGTTACACTGGTCACTGTAATCCTCGTGAGATGTATATGCAGATAATATGTAAGGAGATATGATATATAATACAATTATGTTCTTAAAGCCTTGAAGTTAAAGGCAGGTAACACAGAGGCAACAAGTTCCACCAGACAGGAGGTAGGAGACATTTATCTCTCTGGCTGACCATTGTGTGTCCTACAATGCTAATGAAGAGATTGTGGGGACTTCAGGAGAAGAAATTAACAAGAAGAGGTGAACATTGCAGGGTGGTGGTGGGCGGAAGAGAATATTGTTTACAGGTGAAGAATAAAGGACTAGCTTAATACATCTAGGGGGCAGAGAAACCCTTGGAACATCCTTCATCTGGGGAAACAAAATGCCAGAGGTCTTGGTCTTATGAAAGGAGGGCCTCAGGCATCCTGTTTGAAAAATGCTGTGAGAAGGTCTTTGGGTAAGCAGTACCTTATTAGACAAAAGGAGACCATTATATTAAATTTAGGCTATAGAGAACAGTTTATTATTTTATTTTATATGTAAACCTTTGTTTCCAATATTTCTGTTATCATTTTAATCTCTGTTCTTTGTTAAATAAACTTATACTTGCTTTCTCTATAAAGAAATCTAAGGGCAGTGTTTCAAGTGGAGCTGTGTCCTACAATGTAACTGATAAGCTGCAGTGCACTGTTCCCTTGGGAACAGAAGATTGGGAAATTCTGTGAGTATCCAGTGGGTCAGAGGCTGGTCACTCCAGGGGGATGCTCAGAGGACTCGGGGGTTGAAGTGTGCCAATTGCTTACCTGCAGAGGGACGATGAAGCATGTGTGGGCTGAGAGGGGAGTTCTTGTGTTGCCTGGGCCGGTTGGAGAAAGGGAGCTGACCCTCAGCAGACACAGGCAAGGCTCCCTCACATTAAAGGAAGGTGCTAGTGAGGTACCCAGAACCCTGGCTATTTCAGGAAGTGTCACGGCTGTACAAAGAATAGTTAAAATAAAATTATAATGGGCCAGATTCTCTATTAAGGACAGCAACCAGAGCTCGCTATGGATCCCAGGTGACTCTGCTCCCAATGGATATATTCCAGGTGACCATATTACAGGAGGCTACTACTTCTCCCTGCACCTCTATGCTTCTAAGGTCATGCCTCCTGCTCTGGAAGGGGAAGGGGCGGGGAGAGAGGGGGTTGGAGAGGGATGCCTATGAGCCCACTATGCACTTCCCACTAGGAACTTCCATAGGCAATGGGAATACTCAGCAGGCAGCTTACAACAAGTCACTTTTTCCCTTGGCCCCACTAAGAATAGATTTAAATAGATAATAAAATGGCAAAACGTTCATGAAATGGGAGGCCATTCTGGCAGTAGAAACATGCAAAATGAAATAGAGAGGAGGCACAATGAACTAGATTATATGAACTGACCAGGCTTTTAGAGGATCGAGCAGCAATTCTAGTGCCTAAATGCTAAGGTGAAAGGAGGCCTCAGTAGTGTATAAAGAGAGATTCTTGCAACCGTTTGACCAGCTGTACAAACCATAAATACATAGACCCATATACTTAGTTGCTGTAAGGTTCAATATTAAAACCTGGTATGGGGAGTGGAATCTTTCACTGTGAGCTCTTTGGTTTGAATCAGGTCCAGGTCAGCAGCTATGTTGTTGTTTGTTTATTTGTATTGTGGTAGCTGCTAGGAGCCCCAGTCTGGGACCGGGGCCCCACTGTGCTAAGCGCTGTACACACACAAAACAAAAAGATAAGCGTATTGGGGCAGGGACTAAGTATTAAGTATTTCAGTATCTCAAGAAAGGGTCATAGTCTTAGCTTAGAAAGGTGACTTAAATGACTGTTGGTGAAGGCTGACAACCCTTAAAATTGTCACCTCCTAAAAATTACATTGTTACTTGTGCCCTTGCTATTGGGGAAAAAAAATTGTCAGGCCGATAAAATGAGGCCTTAGATCAGCTCTTAACCCAGCTGCTGGCTTTATTATGAATCGTAGATGCCTGTTTACTTCATGTGGTCTCTGTCTGCTGGCTTTGTTCTGAACTGGCAGGAGATTGAAGTGGCTTTGAATCCCTATTTCTGAGAGCTTAAAAAAATACAGGATTTGAATCCACTTTAAAGCATTAAGATTCATGGGAGAGATCATAGCTGTTAAGAAAGTATCTTGTCTGACCTCTTGTTTAACACAGGTGACAGAATTTAATCAAGTGATTCCTGCATCAAGACAAAACTTCTGACTGAGCCAGAGTAGCTTTCAGAGGGATTGGCTACACTTGCAGATGTAGAGCGCTGGGAGTTAAACGACCCTTCGGAGACCACAGCAGGGAAAACGCTGCCGTGTGTTTACACTGTCAGCTGCAAACGCACTGGTATGGCCACATTAACAGCTCTTGCAATGGCACAACGAGCAGTGCATTGTGGTAGCTATCCCAGTGTGCAAGTGGATGCAATGTGCTTTTCAAGGGGGGGGGGGGGTTAATGTGTCACGGAAAGTGTGTTGTGTGGGGGGAGAGACAGTGTGTTTTGGGGGGGCTGAGAGCATTTCAGAATGCTGTCTTGTAAGTTCAGATAGCAGCAGACCCCCCCCCACACACACACACACTCACAACAGCAGCATTCCACATTAATGATTTGCTTTATCCTGGAGCAGATAAGCATGCCAGCTGTCAGAAACAGAGCTTTGAAAGGAGATATCCGCATGCCTGCAGACGATTTCAAAACAATGAGAAGAGTGGCCACTTGACTTCAGGGGATTATGGGACGTTTTTGGAGGCCAATAGCAGCGCAGTAATGCAACACCTCATACACACTGACGCCTGGGCGTTTCAGCTGGGGCACAGCCAGCTTTATGCTTCTCCTGGAGGAGGATTACCAGGAACGCTCCAGCTGCAGAGTCCAGGTGTTCTAAGTGCCTTGCCAGTGTGGACACCTCAGGAGTTAGGGTGCCCGGAGTTGCTTTAATGCGATCTAACTTGCAAGTGTAGCCAAGCCCAGAAAGACATCTACTCTTGATTTAAACACTGCACATGATAGGGAATACCACATCCATAGGAAAACTGTTACTAAATAATTACCCTAAAATTTGTCTTTATTTCTAATCTGATCATCTTGCAACTTCTATCTGTTTTCCAAACACTCAGACAGTAACCACTTTCTTTAGCCATTTTTGTAATGAAATTTCAAAGTAAACAAATAGGCAGGGTATTTGATTATGATAATCAGGATCAAGGCTAAAAATCAGAATGTGTATGTTTCCAGTCTGAAGGAAACTAGAAAATACTGATAATCTCACCAATAAACCTGTTCTCATTAGATTTCTAACCTAATTCATATGTAGAAGATAATTGGAAATTTTTTGATGAAAGTAGAAAAATTCTGAGTGCCCTGCAAAAATTCTGAGGTTCACCCATCCCTATTTATTATATATGGTTTATACAGCAAAAGGTCATCAGCCTTTGGAAGGTCTGCAGTTTTAGTTTTGACATAGCATGGCAGCTTCTTTGATTAAAGAAAACTCACACTGTGTTACTCCTTCCAACTTTCTCTTTGGGTATCTTTTGATTTCCAGCTGACTTTCCTTCCTTATCTTTGTGTTTGCAAAGCATAGAGTCAGATCCTCCCCCTGTATAAATGGGTACAGATCCATATGTCTCATCTAAGTTGTACCTATTTACACCAAGAACCTAGCCCTCAAAAGAATATTCTGGAGTTCAATGCTCTATCATAGAATCATAGAAATGTAGGGCTGGAAGGGACCTTGAGAGGTCATCAAGTTGAGCTCCCTGCACTGAGGCAGAACCAAGTGAATCTAGACTACTCCTGACAGTGTTTGACCAACCTGTTCTTAAAAATCCCCAGTGATGAGGATTCCACAACCTCCTTTGGAAGCCCATTCTAGTGCTTAACTATCCTTAGAGTTAGAAAGGTTTTCCCCCCTAAAATCTAACCTTAATTTCCCCCATTACAGATTAAGAAGACTATATCTTGTTTTACCTTCAGTGGACATGGAGAACAAGTGTTCACCATCCTCTTTGTAACGGCCCTTATCGTATCTAAGGACTGTAATCAGGTCTGCCCTCAGTCTTCTTTTCTAAAGACTAAACATGCCCGTATTTTTTAGCCTTTCCTTATAACTCTGGTTTTCTAAACCTTTTATCGTTTTTGTTGCTTGTCTCTGGACCCGGTCCAATTTATCCACATTTTTTTCTAAACTGTAGCACCCAGAATTGGACACAGTCATAGGCTCTGACTCTGTGGGTGCTCTGGGGCTGGAGCAACCACAGAAAAAAAAAAGTGGATGCTCAGCACCCACTTGTGGCCCCGCCAATCATCTCCTCCCTCTCCATTCCCCCAGCACCTCTCACCTGCTGGTGATCAGCTATTCAGCGGTGTACAGGAGGCGCTGGGGAGGGGGAGAAACAGGGGCAGGAAGACGCGGAACAAGGATGGGGCACACCTGGGGGAGAGGCAGGGGTGGCTCTAGCTTTTTTGCCGCCCTAAGCACGGCAGGCAGGCTGCCTTCGGTGGCACGCCTGCGGGAGGTCCCCGGTCCTATGGATTCGGCGGCATGCCTGCGGGAGGTCCGCCGGTCCCTCAGCTTCGGTGTACCCGCCACCGAATTGCCGCCGAATCTGCGGGACCGGCGGACCTCCCACAGGCATGTCGCCGAAGGCTGCCTGACTGCCACCCTCGCAGGGACTGGCAGGGCACCCCCCAAGTCCTTCCCAAGTGTAGTATTTTGCACTTGGGTTTATTGGATTTCTTCTTGTTGATTTGAGACCATTTGGTTCTGTCTCCAGTATCTCTTTTCCTCAGCTGCTTTTGAAAGTTTCTGAGCTATGGGGAAAAAAAATTGAAGGTTGAGGTTTATTGACTGAGGCTTATTAACAGGCTGGCTTTGTTCTGATAATTTTATTTATTTATTTATCACTATTAATGGCATTGCTTTTCTCCACACCTATGGGACATGTATAATGCAAACTTCATGGTGACAGAAGTTTTAAAATTTATGACTACAGTAAAGCAAACTTCTGAATTATTTTCTTTCTGGACAAGAAATAGCCCATGTGTGTATTTTTATACATCATGACAAGATTCCTGGTTTATCCTTCATTAATGCAAACATATTGCTGATTATGTACACAGTTCATTTAGATTTTGAGGGGTAATTTAATATTTTTAAGCAGGTTAAGCAAAACAATCCCAAGCAAATTACATCTTATTCAACAGATATATCATATAGGTTGTGGGGAAAATCTAGCAGTACTTATTTGGAGACATGGTGCTATTAGTTTTTAAGCAGAACTTCCCTTTGGCATTATTTAGTAGACCTCTCCATTGGCTAACATTAAATAAACCTATTTACTCAATGAAATGAGGGCTAGGATCAATGTCAAAATCTCATTTCTGCTTAAAGACTGATGTTATTACTCAGTCTTCAGTGTACTGTAACTCCCATAGACCTCTTTAACTGTTTTGCCTGATGCAACTTCCACTGAAGAAAATGGGAATTTTTCCTTTGATTCAGTCGGAGTTAGATCAAGTCCTGAGTAAGAGCCAGTTAAGGATTTCAGGGATTCTGTCATTCCCACCAATGATAGCTATTTAACAGTTTAGGAAAGGCACTAAAGAAGAATACCTCATCTATGCCCACAAATACTCCTAGATAAAAACTGCAGGAGCAGAATAGGGTGGTGCAGTGTTTTTGCCCCAAATGGAATTTATTCAGGACATCAGGGTTAAAACATGCTATCCGTGCAAAAGAACCATTGGATTTTCAGACAGCACACTGTGTTTTCTTTGGAGATTTCCTGTCTGTGATGGGGTGTACAAACCCCACACTGATCAACAAGGGATTAAGGGATCATTCTGGGCTCAGCCAGCCTCGCCCCGCCACACCTGCACCAAACTTCTACAACTTCTTCCTGGAATGCCAGCTGGTCAGGCCATAAGGCGGGATGAAAGCCCCCTTTGTCCCTCTCCCAGTCACCGATGTCCCCTTCGAACGAATTGGTATAGACCTCGTCGGCCCTCTGGAAAAAAGTGCTACCGGATACAAACACCTATTGATGATAGTTGATTATGCTACTCGCTATCCTGAGGCAATCCCACTATGTAACACCAATGCAAAGACTATTGCCATGGAACTATTGAAAGTCTTTGCTTGAGTAGGAGTTCCCAAGGAGATTCTCACCAACCAAGGCACGAACTTCACTTCTCACTTGATGAAACAGGTTTGTGACCTTCTGAAAATAAAGAGCTTCTATACCTCAGTTTATCACCCTCAAACAGATGGCCTGGTTGAATGCTTCAACTGAACCCTGAAGCAGATGCTGAAAAGGTTTATGTCAGAAGACCCGCGCCATTGAGATCAACTGATTCCCCCCCCCCCCCACCACCACTCCTGTATGCCATTCGGGAAGTCCCACTATCCTCTACAGGCTTCTCTCCATTCAAGCTCTTATATATGAGAGATGGCCCCAGGGAATCCTCAACCTGATCCAAGAGATGTGGGAAGGACAAACTCCGAGAACTCAAAATGTCCTACAATATGTGTTGAGACTATGGGGGAGACTGTGGGAGCTTTGGCTAAAGAAAACCTCCTCATCGCCTAACAAACCCAGGAATGCTCTTATACCAAGGTAGGACAGGTATGCACTTTCAGGCCAGGCGATCAGGTCCTTCTTCTATTCCTGAGTATGGAGTCTAAACTACTGGCCAAGTGGCAAGGACCCTATGAAATTGTGTGCCAAATTGGGCCAGTCAGTTATGAGCTTAGACAACCTGACAAACTGAAGCCCACCCAGGTCTATCACATTAACCTGCTGAAGATGTGGAAAGAATGAGAAAGCCTATTCACCGCCCCATGCACCCCTGAACCAGAACTGGGGCCCCAAGTGCCTTACGTCCTGTCCCCCAGAGGCTATACAGGTGGTGAAACAACTTCGCCCTGAACAAATAGCCCAGGGGCAGAGCCTAGTGAAAGCATTCCCAACAGTGTTTTCCTCCCAACCAGGAAGGCCCCACCTCATGCACCACCAAATCCAGACTGAACCTGGACAGATCGTCTGGGAGATTCCCCGGCCATTTCCCCAGAAAGTGTGTGAGGCAGTAAAACAGGAATCCCGACCATGCTGGAGCTTGAGGTCATTGAGGAATCCCACATTGAGTGGCGAAACCCTGTCATATTAGTCCCAAACCCGGATGGCACTGTCCGGTTTTGCATCGACTTCCAGAAGGTTAATGTGATCTCCAAATTTGACACCTACCCCATGCTCCATGTGAATGAACTACAAGACCGGCTGGGGGAAGCTCAGTATATCACCACCTTAGTCTTAACAAAGGGATATTGGCAAATCCCACTCACACCAGAATTGCAAGAAAAAACTGCCTTTGCCACTCCATTCGGCCTCTAGCAGTTTCAAACTATGTCCTTTGGACTCCATGGGACACCCATGACATTCCAATGCCTTATCAACCAGGTTTTGCAGCCCCATAACTCGTACGCCACAGACTATTTAGATGATGTAGTCATCTACAGCCAAACCCGGAAGGAACATCTGGCCTAAGTTGCGGCCATGCTCCGCTCCCTGTGACAGGCTGGACTAACAGCAAATCCTGCAAAATGTAAAATAGGGACAGAAGAAACCACCTACCTGGGATACATTTTGGGGAAAGGCTAGATCTGGCCCCTTATAGATAAAGTCCAGGCCCTTACGGACATCCTATGCCCTACCACCAAGAAATAGGTAAAGAGTTTTTTGTAACTTGCTGGCTACTACTGCCAGTTTGAACCGAAGTTCTCGATGATTGCAGCCCCTCTCACAGATCTGGTTACAAACAACAGCCCCAAGAAAGTGCATTGATCTAGAGCCTGTGAAAAAGCCTTTCAAAAACTGAAAGAATGCCTCTGTACAGAATTGGTCCGATTCAGTCCAGACTTTTCCAGATAATTCATTTTGCAGACAGATGCTTGTGATGTGGGACTGGGCACTGTTCTATCTCAGGAAATAAAGGGGGAGGAAGACCCTGTGCTCTATTTGAGCGCAAACTGTTCCCACAAGAACAAGCCTACTCTGTCATAGAGAAGGAGGGCCTGGCAGTAAAATGGGCAGTAGATTCACTCAGATACTATCTCCTGGGAAACCCAGTCAAGCTTGTCACTGACCATGCCCCTTTAAGATGGCTAAACACAATGAAGAACACAACCCCCCATCTGATGCGCTGGTACCTGTCTCTTCAGCCCTACGCATTCCAAATTCTGCATCAAGCCAGGAAAGCCCACCAGAACGCTGACGTCTTTTCCAGGGAAGGGGGGGGGGAGCAATGGGATGTCCCCAGCTCCCCAGGCTCCATCTTGAAGGGGAGGGTGTGGGATGGGGTTTACAAACCCCACACTGAGCAACAAGGGACTAAGGGACCAATTTGGGCTCAGCCCGCCCCACTCCGCCACACCTGCAGCAAATGCTCCATCTGCTGGAGGAATTAAAAGGTAGGAAAGTAGCTCATTTGGGGGGCAGATCTGGAGGTGAGCAGACCTGCAGCCCACAGCTCCAGCAGAGCAGAGGGAAGCCTAAAGGCTGTCACACTGCTGCAGAAAGGGGCCCTCCTTGAAGGAAGGGAGGACCCACCTCAGAGACAGCCAGAGAGGGAGTATCCTGTGACCTTGGACATTGGTAACTATCTTTTACTGCTTTTGGTTTATATTTCCCCACCCCGTGAAGGCCTTGGACTGAGCTGACCCGAGGAGGGAGTGGGAGAGACACGAGAGAAAGAAGCCCTGGGTCGGAGCCTGGTGGAGTGGGAGGGCCCAGGCTCCTATCCCCACAACCTCCTTTGCAGTCCAGGGTTGTGGCCGTGACCACTAGGCCACGCTTCCCAACCAATGAGGACCATTACACTGTCCAAGTCCTGATCTTAGAGAGATGAGGTGATATCTTTTACTGGAAAAACTCCTGTTGGTGAGAGAGACAACAGAAATTGGTCCAATAAAAGGTATTACCTCACCCACCTCTAATGTCCTGGGACTGACATGGCTACAACACTGCATACAAGTACTGATCTGGCATAGCTGTGCTTAGCTAGGGAGATTCAACAGGAGCATTGCACAAGGTGGTTTGAATTCAGACTGGCTCTCCTCATGGTTATATACACACATACACATATAAATAATATGAACCATGAGAAGAGGCAGTCTGAATATATATGATGTATATGTATGTGTGACTGCCAGCTAATTCCTTTAACCTTTAAGATTATATATCCATTGAATTTAGAGGTTAAAGATATAATCTGGAAGTCAAAGATCAACATAAATTTATAGTTTATAAGGCCCGTGGTACAGATTAGTGGCCCTGGCATGAAGAATTCTAATTTTATATCATTAATATTTACTATCATAAAGTCCAAAACAATAAGCTGGGTGAGGCTTTCCTGACAGCAGTGGTATAGCGGCTGCTTTGGGATTCATAAAGCAGTGCAAGGAAGAAATGTGCATGGCAGGTTTCTGACATGCCCCGTCTTTGGGCTGGAGATCATAACCCCATTTAGATGCCTCAGTAGTAAAACAGATTCCCCTTTGTCTTCCTGCTTATTTCATTTTGCTAAGGTCCTGGAGCTTCCTCATCACTTTGTTAGAAAGGTCTCACTTTCATATTCAACAAACTGAATAGTCTCAGGTTAGGCTGGCAAAGAATCACTTCTACAGCCCTGACAGTCTTTCAATCTAGACACAAAGGGGCTCTAAAAAAAAAAAAAAAAGAACTGCTGAAGCTAGTGGAAAACTTGCAAAAACATTAGACTCAGCAACAACCATCCTGCCTCTGACCTCATATATTTTCTCTTCTCTCCTTCTTTATTACTGACATCTGCTTGGAAACAGGATCTTTCCTTCTTTGAAGACATCCTTTGCTCCCACTGTTCCTTCCTCACCCAAGGTCACAATCTTCTATTTGCAACATTGTAATCATGGAAACAAAGGTGATGTCTTTGGGTGGGGGATGAGCAGTAGGGATGGGTACGTGGTGTTTTCATGCAAACATCTTTATGGCCATAATCACTCTCCAACTCTATATGAAAACAGAGTAACCAGACTTTGGTCCCACAAAATTTTTCTTGTACTGGCTCTCAGGTTGCTCTCTCTTACTGCTACATCTCTATTCTATGGAACATGATGACAGACCCACCATCCCCATGCCTGCTATTCCACTGCTCCAAGACCAAGCTCCACTGTGTGGGATCAACAGGGGAATAGCCTTCAAAGTTCTTAAAATGTACTGTGACTCTGCAGAGCCTTCCCAGACCGCATGGTGGTTCTGCTTCTGGGACAGTGGCAGATATGTAAGAGGAGTCAGGATTTGGCCTTAATACAAGTGACATTTTTCTAGTAATACAGCTAAGTTATCTATCTAACATCTATCATCTAACATCTATCATCCTGATATGTAAATATTGTCTCCCTATTCTTCATCCTCAGCCCCATTTCTGTCTTTCTACTTGGCCTGTCTCTCCAGCCTTGCTTCCCCCTCTGTTATGGTTCCCCATTTCTCCTATTTCTTTTTTTTCCCTGATAGAGAATGTATCTTAACATTTCTTTTGAGGTGAAGTGTTTTCTGTAAGCATCAGTGTTGTGCTTGGGGGGTTTATCTTGGTACACTGTCCTTGAATGATAATAAATTCATTTGTCAGCCAGAGCCCACACATTGTCCTTGATCTGTCAGTGCAGCTTTCATTGAGGCTAATAAGTAATACTCATCAGTTGTAGTTGCATATGTGTATCAAGGGAATGGTATATGACACTAACGAGATGTAGTGGAAGGAAGAGGTCAGGTATCAGACTCAGACCAAACTTCTTCAATAGTTTCCCCAGTCAATCTTTGTCCCGCACCACCTTAATGATGATCTCTAGTAGACGTGGGTTGGAGATGCTGAGTCTGGATTCAGGTCTGAACCTGCCCCAAGCAAAGGGTTTGGCCTGCTACTGTCTCTAAACTCAGCAGGACACTTCTCCCTTCCCACTGACATTTGGGTCCCAAAAGCACAGTTCCACCTAGCACAATAACAATGGCATTTGTTATTTGAATACATGTTTTGCTGCATCCTACATATATTATGTTCTTCTCCTGCTCCCATGAAAGTCCATTGCAAAACAATATAGGGTCTCACTGATTTCAGTGGGATCAGGATCACCCGTATTTTTAAATTTACCATCAAAATAATATTCCCCCTTTGTTCAATCCATTTTCATCCTGTAGTAGGAAGAGAGCCTGAAACATAAGCCCTTGGATTAGAGACCTGGTATGACGCTTGAGGCCTAAACTAAAGTAGTGGTTAAAGCTTTGCTGCTGTAAAACAAAGTTAAGTTGTGAACAAAAGGTGGGGCCTGCTCACAGAATCTGGCAAGAACAGGGCTGATATTGCAGAAACACGTTCCTAAACAGTGCTAGGCACAAGAACACACATGCAAACACATTCCAGAAAGATGGTACCAGAACACCCCAATACCAGCACATTTCCCAAAGATAACAGGAACACACTGACCCATCTTAAAGATAAGATTAGGATGACAGCATGCTGGTTAGAGATGTTTTGATTGAACCAACATGTACAAGGCCTCCAGATACATCAGAGGGTAGCCCCCAGATACGTCAGAGGGTTAATATGTAATTTATTTGTGTCGGTTTATAAAGAGGTATCTCAGAGGGAGTGTCTTTGGCCAGCCTAGGGGGGAATGGGAAGTCCCACCATTCACTGAGCTGTGTCCATTGTAATGAGCATACATGTGTTATTGGTCCTGTAGAATCTGCCGGATACTAGGATCATGCCTCATTGACAATAAACCTGGCCAGGTGCCTTCATACCTTAATGGATCTTGTGGTCATTGGGCAGTTCACTCGAGGTCTACTGTGCCAGCTATCTGCACAGATCTGGGACGGGGCACAGAGGGACACACACACACACACAGCCAAACATATCTGACAACACATTCATTGATATATTTAGGATTAACAACTCCGCCTGCTGCACTGGTGTGAAAGAGGGACATGAGGAGAGGAGCAGAATCTCTCCCTCATGCTCAAAGAGATGCTGCAAGCAGGAGCATGGTCTAGCACCCAGTTAGCTACTCTGTATGCTGCCATAAGGAACAAGTGTTTGCTGATAACAAGCACACTAGGGGAGCACTGGGCTCCTTTTTCTGCTTCTAGAAGCAGCTCAATAGCGCATCAGGAGGTGGACTCTTGCCCTAGCCAGCAGGAACCCTTGAGTGGAAGATGCACTAGGCATTGCCTTGGATCTCTGTGACTGCTCCAGTCATGATACAAATTGACTATAAATGTAATAATGACCATTTAAATTCATTATTCCATGACAAGTGAATGCATTTCTTACTACATTTCCACATACTGTAACTAACACATGGTAACAATTTTGTTAAATACTCTGGGAATCCAAATACGTTTATAAAAGGGATGGCATTTGGTGATTTATTTGATATATTTTCCCAGCCCAACTTGCAATGTTTAGCTCACATTATAAACCTTGTTGGCTCAATTTAAAAATATCCTATCCAGTTTTGCTAAATAGCCATTAAACAGTTCCCTGACCGTCTTTGACTCTCTTTAAAAATAACTTGAATTTATTAATCCTACCCTTGACACTTTAAGCATCCAAACTACTGTCACTTAAGAAATGCTGCAGCACAAAAATAGCAAAATAAGAGGGTCCTCCCCCTTCTAAAAACCAATTTTATACAAACAAAGCCTTGGGAAGTATAGATACCCTTTTACTGTATAGAGGCTTACAATGATGGGAGTCAACTATTTCCTTGATTCAGAGAAATATTATGTCTGTTAGTGACATTCATAAAATAAACTGCTCCTTGACCTCTACCCTTGTGTATGATTCATCTTCTTGGGCTTTAATTTTGTGACACATGCTGAGCAGATATCACTTAATGAAACAAACTGCTGTGTTGATGCAGTACTTCAGAGGGAAAATGCACACCATTTCTTTATAACACAAAAAAATTATGAATAAATGCTGATGATTTTAAGAAAGAAAACATTTATAGTTATTGTTTACAGCTGAGGTGACAGAGGGATGCATGATGCTTTGCAAAATCAAAAAAAACAAAACCAAAAAACTTACTACTTATATATGGTTAAGCATTCCAGAGTGCTGTATAAATAAACTATTGCATCTTCACAAAAACTCCATATGGTAGATATGAAGGAAATTATTCTCCCCATTTCTACATATGCGGAAACTGAGGCAGAGGTGAAGTGACTAACCCATGGCCATATACCAAAAACAGTGTCAGAGGTGGACTAGAACATGGGACTCCCTGACTCCCAACCCCATGCTCTTTCCTCCATATTTCATTAAAAGACTTAGAAGGATCTTGCAGTCTAAGATCCCAGTCCTGCAAATGCTTAAACACAGGCATGTGACAATTCCATTAAGTACAATGGGACTAGGCACGTGAATAAAGCTAAACACATGCGAAATATGAGGTCATTAGCTCTTGATCCTTGAAGTGCTGAGTGCCACCTGAGAAGTTCTGAACATCTTCCAATGATCTTGGTCACCTTGAAGGATTGGACCCTCAGCTGGACATAGCACAGAAAGGAGTGATCAAATGTGTTGAAAGACAATAGATTCATAGATTTTTATACAGCCAGAATGGACCATTATGATTATCTAGTCTGATCTCATACATTTCTCCCAATAATGTCTACATCTATCTTATAAATTCTTATTGAATTAGAACATATCTTTTAGAAAATTTCTACTCTTGATATAAAGTCTTCAAACGATGGAGAACTCACCATATTCTTAGATTAGTTGTCTGTTATTTACAAGTTTGATGTCTAAACTGCTGTATATGATGGAAACCACTTCAAGCCAGGGGGTATGACAGTACCCCCAGCACCCCTAGTTCCAGCATCTATGCCCTGAACTCAGGCACTGAAGTTCTGTTTGGGTCATGTGCCCTCTCACAATTGATTACCTGCATAAGGGGCAGTCAGAATCTGGCCCTAAGGATTTCAAGGTGAGCCCACTGAGTTCAATGAGAATTTTGCCTAAATAAAGATTAACTAAAGTCTTCAGAATTTGGCCCATTGATTTCAGTGCGAGGTTTGCTTGAGTATAGACCATTGGATCAGGTCCTGAAGGAGTCATTTATTTGTTGAGGGCCTGATTTACCACTGTGTGAACCTGTTTCCTGACTAGTCTTCCAAAGCAGTTGCACCCTTTCTGGTGTAATACAGTAAGGACCACTCAGACCCCTCTGCCCCCATAAAAATAATTTCCCAAACCTGATGTATTTAGCTACATGTACATAACAAACTATAGATTTAGATAAACTGGGTTATATAGATATATGTATAGAACATATTTAGAAGTTAAAGTGCAAATTAAATGCTTTGTGAAATAATTTGTGTGTAGGCAAATTTGTGTTTCAGAATGAACATGAGAACAAAAATAGTTTCCCCTCCTCCTTCCCTCCCCACTCCTTCCTGATTAATGTGCCATGTGTTTTTGTTGTAATGCCAGATCTGGTGCACCATGCTAGCAGACCACAGCATGACATTGGCATTGCCTGCTGACTGGAAATGAGCGACCACCAGAGGAGAACTGTGATTAGACAATTGTGTGTGTGTGTTAGTAAAAATAGCATGTTGGTGTTAAATCTGTCTTCTTGTGCCTGGGTATTTTAGCTGACAGGAAATATAAAGTCGTTCCCCCCCCCCCCACACACACCACACACACACACTGTTCTGAGGGCCTCTTTTAGGGAATCACGTCATCAAGAATGCTGAAGCACAAGAAAGTGTGTTGATGATGAAGTCTCAGGAATAGTGCTGAATTTCCTGACAGTTCAGGGTTTAAGCCAAAAAAAGTTAACATTTTTAAGCAGAAAAATAAATCCTTTGGAACATTTATGAGCTATCATTTAAATTAATATATTTTTAATTTTTTTTATCAGGAGACCTATCCCAACACTGAAGTCAGTGTGGGGACTTTATTGCTTATTGGGTCAGGCCCTGCTAGGATTACAGAACCACCTACTTCATCATTACAGGTTCATATCAAGCCAAGCTTATTAATTATTAATTATTATTATTATTTTATTATTTGTTAGCCAATGTAAACCATTACTCTCTAACCACTGCTCTTTGGTAGGAAAGAAGATGATTGAATCCAATTCCTAGTGTCCAGAGACAAAATCATCAACACAAATGGCATGAATTGGCATAATTGTTACCACATCCCAACAAAAAGATGAGGGGTTGAATCTGTCATGGAAACTGAACATCTTTCTCACTCCTAAAGATGGTATCTCCAGGTCAATCTTGAGGTATATCAATGGTGTGGCGGAATCTGACATTTCTGCTGTCTGAGGCCTGGTCTACACTAGGCTTTTATGTCGACTTTAGCGCCGTTATATCGAATTAACCCTGCACCCGTCCACACCAGGAAGCCATTTAGTTCGACATAAAGCTCTCTTTAAATCGATTTCTGTAATCCTCCCCAACGAGAGGATTAGCGCTAAATTCGACATGGCCATATCGAATTAGGCTAGGTGTGGATGGAAATCGACGATAATAGCTCCGGGAGCTATCCCACAGTGCACCACTCTGTTGACGCTCTGGACAGCAGTCCGAGCTCGGATGCTCTGACCAGCCACACCCCCGGGAAAATTTGAATTCATTTTCATTTTCCTGTCTGGGCAGTTTGAATCTCAGTTCCTCTTTGGACATCGAGGGGAGCTCAGCAGCAGTGGCAACTATGCAGAGCTCTCCAGCAGAGATGGCCGTGCAATCTAATAGAAAGAGGGCCCCAGCATGGACTGATCGGGAAGTCTTGGATCTCATCGCAGTGTGGGGCGATGAGTCCGTGCTTTCAGAGCTGCGCTCCAAAAGAAGGAATGCTAAGATCTACGAGAAGATCTCCAAAGCCATGGCAGAGAGAGGCTACAGCCGGGATGCAACGCAGTGCCGCGTGAAAATCAAGGAGCTGAGACAAGGCTACCAAAAAACCAAAGAGGCTAACGGACGCTCCGGATCCCAGCCCCACACATCCCGTTTCTACGAGGCACTGCATTCCATCCTGGGAGCGGCCGCCACCACTACCCCACCCCTGACCGTGGACTCCGAGGATGGGATCATGTCCGCGGCCGGTTCCTCGTCGGACATGACAGCGGACGGGGAAGATGAAGAAGGAGATGAGGAGGACGAGGCAGTCGACAGCGCTGGCACCGCTGATTTCCCCGACAGCCAGGAGCTCTTCATCACCCTTACCGAGATCCCGTACCAACCGTCCCCATCCCTTACCCCGGACACAGAATCAGGGGAAGGATCAAGCAGTAAGTGCTGTAAACATGTAAACATTTATTTAAAACAGAACGGTAATATTTATACTATTAACAATGTACATTTATAAAAGTTCTGTAAACTAGTAAAAAAATAATCAGGTACAAAACAGGAATATTTACAAAGGTAACAAATGGGTTTTCATGATTTCTCTGTCTTAGGCTCTTCTCAATTTAGTCCCAAGTGTTTTAAAAAATTTTCACAATGTCCGTTACTCCATGATTCCCAGGCCCAAGACGCTCCACTCCATAGTCCCAGTGCACCTACGCGAAAATCCGGTCAATGTGGCCGGGGATCGACGAGAAATCCTCGTAGGAGAACTCCTCGTAGGTCTCGTGGAGGTAGAGCTCAAGCCTGTTGATCAGGTTCCGGGGTAGGGCGATCTTAGTGGGCCCTCCGTGGTAGCAGACATGTCCCCTCCATGCCACAATCAGGTACTCGGGGATCATGGCCCGACATAGCATGGCGGCATACGGCCCCGGTTTCTGCATGCTTTCCCGCAGCATGCGTTCTCTCTGGGTGTCCGGGATCCTCAGGAGGGTGATGTCGCTCATGACGCCCTGCTTTGAATTAGGGAGGGGAATGTTAGTATTGGGACTGCTTTACAGCCACGCGGTGGAGGGAGAGGGGCAGCATACAGGGATCTTTCCCTGGGACAGCCGCGAGGGGGTGGGACAGGGGCAGAGTTGATGCTGTCCTGATTGCTGGCAGCAGAGACTGGCATTGCTTTCAATGTGAAAGGAGGCCAGTGCTACTGCTGGAGTTTTAAGCAGCCACAAGTCTGCGGCTTACCATTATTGCCCGCTCCAGAAGTTCAGGTCTCCAGCCACGCTTCTCAGATCACTCCAAGACCTCCGCAAGTCCACAGGCACTGAAGGCGACGGCCGAAAATTCGACCTTGTCCTGAGTGCGCATGTGAGAGGTGCAGTGCATGGTCTTGTTCACAGAGAAAGACTAGGTTCTTTGTATACAATTTCATTTATCTGTCTCAGGAATTCACTCCCTTTTCACAATTCACACAGACACATCTGCGACTGTCTCCCAACCCAGCCTGTCAGCACACTCCCAGAGGCTAGCGCAGATTAGGCGGAGGAAGAAGAAGACGCGTGAAGACATGTTCTCAGAACTAATGGGATGCTCCCGAGCCCAGGCAGCCCAGCAGACACAGTGGAGGGAGAACTTGTCACAAATGCACCGAGCAGTCATGGAACGGGAGGAGAGGTGGCGTCAGGAGGACCAACAGGCTACTGAAAAGCTGCTTGGACTAATGAGGGAGCAAACGGACACGCTCCGGCGCCTTGTGGATGTTCTGCAAGACCGGAGGCAGGAGGACAGAGCCCCGCTGCAGTCTATCTGTAACCGCCCTCACCCGCCACCAAGTCCCACACCACCCTCACCCAAACTCCAAAGAAGGAGGGGCGGCAAGGGCCGTTAAAACTTTCAGTCAACCCCTGCAGACTGCTCTAGCACTAGAAGGCTGACATTCCCCAAAATTTCATAAGTCCTTTCCTACCCACCTCACACAAGCCCCCGTCCAAGTTTCACCCCCCACGTTTCATGTCTGGTTCGCAATAAAATGTTTGTTTCTCTCCATTACTGTTTCAGTCAGGTTCTTTTGAGGGAGAGTCTGTCTGGAGGGGGGGAAGGGGCTTGGTAATTGGGCAGGACAGTGACCTTTAGCAGGGTACAGAGGCGGTGTCAGGTCCAGCATCAGGACACATACACAGTGCAGTCACTGGTTACCCTGGTCAGTCTGGGAGGTGTTTTTCATGTTCTCCATTGAAATAACCAGTCCACCAGTGCGGAGCCTGGCATTCCGGGAGTTTAGAAGCATCATTTGCATCCGAACACTGAACCCGCCCCCCGCCACAGTCTGCGTCCCCGGTTTAAAATATTCCCGCGAAAACAGCAACACAGACAACGGTGTTCATTAACAAAATCGAAATGATTTTATTTTTTGCGAAGGGGAAGGGGGTGAAGGGAGTATGTAACTGGAGAGGATAGTCAAAATGAACTGGGTAAAGAAACGGGGGCAGGTTCAGCTTTTCTGTCCACAAACTGAAAAGTCACTGGTTGCCCTGCTCACTCAGGAACCTAGCTTTCAAAGCCTCCCGGATGCACAGGGCGTCCCGCTGGGATCTTCTAATGGCCCGGCTGTCTGGCTGGACGTAATCAGCAGCCAGGCTATTTGCCTCAACCTCCCACCCCGCCATAAAGGTCTCCCCCTTGCTCTCACACAGATTGTGGAGCACACAGCAAGCTGCAATAACGATGGGGATATTGGTTTCACTGAGATCACAGCGAGTCAGTAAGCTTCTCCATCTCCCTTTGAGACGGCCAAAAGCACACTCCACTACCATTCTGCACTTGCTCAGCCGGTAGTTGAACAGTTCTTTTTCTGTGTCCAGGGCGCCAGTATAGGGTTTCATGAGCCAGGGCATTAGCGGGTAGGCTGGGTCCCCGAGGATGACTGTAGGCATCTCCACATCCCCAAGAGTTATTTTGTGGTCTGGGAAGTAAATACCTTCCTGCAGCCGTCTAAACAGACCAGAGTTCCTGAACACGCGAGCGTCATGAACCTTGCCCGGCCATCCGACGTAGATGTTTGTAAACCGTCCCCGATGGTCCACCAGTGCTTGCAGCACCATTGAAAAGTAGCCCTTTCTATTGATGTACTGGCTGGCCTGGTGGTCCGGTCCCAGGATAGGGATGTGAGTCCCATCGATAGCCCCACCGCAGTTTGGGAATCCCATCGCGGCAAAGCCATCTATGATGACCTGCGCGTTTCCCAGGGTCACTACCTTTGGGAGCAGTACCTTCACGATTGCCTTGGCTACTTGCATGACAACAACCCCCACGGTAGATTTGCCCACACCAAAGTGGTTCGCGACTGACCGGTAGCTGTCCGGCGTTGCAAGCTTCCAGAGGGCTATGGCCACTCGCTTCTGGACAGTGAGGGCTGCTCGCATGCGGGTGTCCTTGCGCTTCAGGGCAGGGGACAGCAACTCACAAAGTTCGAGGAAAGTCCCCTTCCGCATGCGAAAGTTTCGCAGCCACTGGGATTCATCCCAGACCTGAAGCACTATACGGTCCCACCAGTCCGTGCTTGTTTCCCGGGCCCAGAATCGCCGTTCAACAAAATCCACATGCCCCATTGCCACCGTGATGTCCTGGGCGCTGGGGCTCGTGGTTTCTGACAGCTCTGTGCCACTCTCCGACTTCAGGCTCTCACGGCGGTGCCGTAGCCTCCTCGCCCGATTTCTCTGCATCTGCCTCAGGGAAAGGTGTATGATAAGCTGCGAGGTGTTGAGAACGGCCACAAGTGCAGCGATGGTCGCAGCGTGATCCATGATCGCAGTGCTGTGGCGTCCGCGCTGTCACTGACCAGAAAAGTGCGCGAACTGATTTCCCGCCGGCGCTTTCATGGAGGGAGGGAGGGCGTTAGTGACGGACGGATGACGACAAATTTTTTTTACCCAGAAGGCATTGGCGGCTCGACCCAGAATTCCGATGGGCAGCGGGGACTGCGGGAACTGTGGGATAGCTGCCCACAGTGCACCGCTTCCAATATCGACGCTCGCCCCGTTAGTGTGGACTCACAAAGTCGAATTACTGTCCTTAGTGTGTCCTTAGTGTGGACACACACGTTCGACTTTGCAATATCGATTCCACATATTCGATTTAAGTAAAATCGAATTACCCTCGTAGTGTAGACATACCCTGAGGCATGATTTTCAAATTACTGGCCTCCTTCTCCATGACAATATGGTACTTTTCACTGCACCTTTCACATCACTAGCCTTCCAATAAAATATTTTTTGCCCCCAAATTCTGCAAATTCTTACTGAAGTCAATGTGATTTTAGCCTGCAAAATCAGGCCCATTATTTTAAATAGATGAATATGTGTGTACAGACTTGGGAGACTCTTAAAAATTCCTATCATTTATCCGGTCAACCATACTTCTGCCTTAGAATTATAGCATGCATTGTTGTGGTAGCCATGTTGGTTACAGGATATTAGAGAGATAAGGTGGGTGAGGTAAAATATCTTTTATTGTACCAAATTCTGTTATTGAGAAAGACAAGTTTTCGAGCAACACAGAGCTCTTCCTTAGGTGTGGAAAAGGTACTCAGGGTGTCAGTCTGAGCACTTTTCTCAGACCTGAGGAAGAGCTCATGGAGTTATACTTACAGTCTGTCATACACTTTGTGTTGTGTCCTAGAGTAAAGGCTTTACAAAATCATGTATATTCTTGATCTGATGGAATATAATGACTTCTTTGGAGCCATCGAGTTCCCCCTCACACATCCTTAGTCAAGGGACTGTTAGAAAGCTGATTTTGAATATTTATTTTGATTGAAGTGAGCACTAATTTCACATGTTTAAAAACCTTCTGGAAATTTCAACTGGGAAAAGAAACAAAAGAAAAAGACCCTGGTGCATATGTGTGGGAAACAGTATTTCTAGAGTAAATAAATTGTTGCTTACTGTTTCTTTCCAAGACACCCCTGAGGCAAAGAACCATATTATGGACTTGGAAATTGTCACTTTGATCAATGGAGCAATTTTTGGTAAAGAAATCAAAACAAAACAAAACAAAAAAAACCATGGGAAGCAACTCAATTTGTTTTTGTACTCTTTTTATTTGCAAACAAATACCAGAAGCCCAGGTCTCTTTATCTGCATTCCTCCTGCCCACCCACGGCTCAGAAGGTGGGGGTTTCTAGATACTGGTCTCTATTCCTTCCCGGTTTGGGGTAACATCCTTAGAGGCTCTTTTGTCTCAATGGACTTCTACTCTCCTCACCCATCCTGCCCAACTATGCTGAATCCAGTAGTGACCTGGAATCAGGATGGATGCCTTACTGTGGCTATACTCAACACAATTCTGTAGTGTGGACATATGTGAAGCAGAAATATGTTTGACAATCATTTTCTAAAACCTCACGTGACATGATTTGGTGAACCAGAATGTACATTCCAAAATCAAGCTATTTCTGTAACCCCCTTATCAAGTTGACAGGAAGGAGTTCTTGGGTCACACTATTGGCTTTCAGTTGGACTAAGTAGAGCCGGGCAGGAACTTGATTTTCCATTTAATGGGAAATTCTGTTCTTTCAATTTTTGTTTCCATTTCAAAATGGAATAAAAAAAAAAATCCTATGAAATTATGTAAAAATAAATTGTTTCAAGTTGATCAAACTGTTTAATTTAGAGAAAAAGTAAAGTATTTCATCTTGGTTTTAACCTTTTTAAACTGTGTGTATATAAAACCAATTAATTTTATTTTAAAAAGTCATTTCCAAATGAAAAATCAAAAATATTCCAAAACTATCAAAATGTGACACTTAAACATTGTCAGAAACTTACTTTCAGTTTTTTTTAACAAAATTTTGTCAAAATTGACACTTTTTCAAAATATTTTGAATTTGACAAAAACATTTTTGCAAAAACAAACAAATCTTCAATGAAAAGTTTTCCAAGCAGCTCTACTTCTAAATGTCTAGCTCACTTTTGAAAACTGGCTTTTGACTTCTAAGTCACTTAAGTGATTTTTAGAAGTTTACCATAGAACTCAGGTGCTCCTGAATCTTTGGCTTGTGCTCAATCCACTAGATCATATTGCACCCCAAATGGGAACATGTCTCCATGGCAGCCCTACTGACTTCTTTAATACAAGGGAGATTTCCACAATACACAAGATAAAGTTCAGTTTTTAAAAGCATAATCAAACCATGAATCTGGACTGAAAGTCTTACTTGCTAGTTTTTATAAGAGTTTTATGGGAGAGTTTTAAATTCCTGATGTATGGGTTTGTAAATATAAATTTTGACAGTCCTATAATTATAGCATCAGCAATACATATTTCCCTCTCCACACACATACTATAAAAATACATTTTGTGGGACCTTAACAATTTGTTCATACACACTGTGATTTTGCAAACTAAAAGCAGGAGGTTGATCTAGCATCGGTTTGTTTCTAAAACGTAAATTGAACTGCACATTGTGCATCAACAAACTATGATTGTTCAAAAGAAGTCCTACATAAACACACAGGTCAAAGAATTGTTAGTCTGCTGCAAAGCTTTGTTTTTCAGGTTTAGCAGATTATTCCAACAAAGCTTTCCTTTTTGGCTAAAAATCTTTTGCTCTATAAAGTAGCATAGCTCTGAATGCTTGCATTTGCTGCCATTTGCCTTTCACAAAACTCAAGGTGAGGTGACAGAAGATAAGAATGGCCGTTCTGGGTCAGACCAAAGGTCCATCCAGCCCAGTATCCTGTCTACCGATAGTGGCCAATGCCAGGTGCCCCAGAGGGAGTGAACCTAACAGATAATGATCAAGTGATCTCTCTCCTGCCAGCCGTCGCCACCCTCTGACAAAGAGAGGCTTGGAACACCATTCCTTACCCATCCTGGCTAATAGCCATTAATGGACTTAATCTCCATGAATTTATATAGTTAGCTTTTAAACCCTATTATAGTCCTAGCCTTCACAACCTCCTCAGGCAAGGAGTTCCACAGGTTGACTGTGTGCTGTGTGAAGCATGGACTATAGCATGAGGAATGTCTCTACATGCTCCAACAGTGTACAGGACATTGCCCAGAGTGCAGTACAAATTGGACTGAATGGCTCAGAGAATGGTAATGAGATAAGAGCCTTTCATCTGTGTGTCATGACCAATTCAAGCCTTTGTTGAAGTGACCCAAAAGCATTCCCACCTGATGGCTGAAATGAGATGGCTGGGCTTGATCCAGCTCCTAGCATATAGGTGTCCAAAACAAAATTGGCATGAAAATGACACCTTTTGCTGACAGCTTAGATTGTGGTGACAAAGGTTAAAAGGCATGTGGAGATGGAAAGCCTCTTTCTTTCACAGATGTGGTCCATCTAGTACAGAATTTATTGGCAAGATGGTGGAGGGGAAGCTTGCACTGCTGCTGCCCATGCTATACATCTTTGGCTAGTGTCCTTCTTCCACACTGTAAATACACTGAAAGCATGAATGGAAAACAAAAGGGAATTTGAAATCAACGCTGAACACCATTTTATACATGTACTAAGAGTTAACCAGAGGACTTCAGTCTCCAGGGATGAAATCTTGGCCTCATTCAAGTCAATGGCAAAATTTCCACTGATTTAAATGGGGCCAGGATTTCATTCTAGGGATCTTAGTCTGGCATCCTTCATCCACACTCAAAACATTAATGGAAAACAAAGGTGATCTGAGTACTGCTCAAAGTCAATAGCAACACCACTGTTGCTTTCTTTAATATAAGGTCCCAGATCCCCAGTTGGGGTAAATTTTCATAGTGCTGTTGAAGGCAATGGACCTACACCAATGTATACCAGCTAAGGATGTGGCTCCTAAGAAACAACAGAGAAAATCCAGCTGTATCATAGACATAGTTCTGGATACTGTTAGGAATACAAAACTTCACATATGCATAAAAGCCAACCACCCACTGGAAAAAAATCCACATTTTTTAAGACTGAATTGATTTCTGAATACCATGTGGTATCAATCATAATAATTATATATGTTAGGCAAACTTAATGAGACAACTCAGCCAATGTTTTTATCATTTGAACAGTATACACTATCTCCTTCCAAAAAACATGCTAGTTTCCTTTGTGACTGTTCATAATTAAGATTTTTTAAAGGGTTATTTCAATTTTTAATGCTTTTTTCTTGGGGTTAGCTCAGATATATATTTGTTTTCGTGTATAAAAAAGAAAAAAAAGTAATTTTTGTGGAAAAATATTTAAAATCATTTTAAAATGTTTACTTCACCTTATTCTGGAGGACTGAACAAGCCACAGACATTCAGGACTCTAGGGTTCTGACTCTGCCAATGATTCATTGAGACCTTTGACAAATCATTTCACCTGAATATGTTTTGACTATCCCATCTGTAACATAGGGATTGTATGGCTTAATTAATCAATGACTGTAAAGTGTTTGAGATACTCAGCTCCTCAGCTAACTTATGTGAGTGCAATGTATTATTATTTTTGTTATATATGAAAAGACTTGTGCATTTTTGTTACATTCTAGTGATAATGTAAACGATTGATTTCCTTTCTTCTAAAACTGTACATTTCATTCATGAACCAAGGGGCTTAACACAATATTTTTAGTAATCATAGTAGTAATAATAATAATGTATTTTAATGTATAAGCGTCCATGCCTTAGGGTTTGTTGGCATCCTAACAGAAATAATGAAGCATGAAGTTACAATAAAAAAAAAAGTCAAAGAGCCTGTAAACAAAACCCCATAGCCCACCCAGTCAAAAATATAAACTTAAAATATTAAAAAATTCAAACAATGAAACTAAAATACATAGAAAATAATCTTGGAAAGTGCATTTGGGGTGCAAACACCACCCACATTCAATACAAAAAAAATGGTCTGAGATACTAGGTTTAAATCCTGGTTCAAACATCCCTGCATTATTATTGATGATTATTTTTATGGCACCATTATATGCAAGGAACTTGACAGATAAAATCTGAGGATGTTCACATCAGTTTGGGCCCAAAGTCAAGGAAAGTCTATAGCATCTTTCCAAATAGCAATTTGTAATCAAAAGCTTTATGTTTTCCATCTGCAAAGAACAAAGTATGTCTAGAAAAGTCAGCATCTCTGTTAGACTGAGGCTCTCCCATGTATGTACATGTGTGACCTATGAACCCTTCAATGCCAACTGGCAAAGGGGATTACAAGAATATCCTGATCTTGGTATATAGATTCTGACTCACCAAAGAATGTCATCTGAGATCTTAAATGAAAGCCAAGATCATGCTGATCATTACTATCATTATGAAATGTATGTACAGATACTATATAAAGAGTTATGGATGCATATTGAATTCATCTTTTAATGTTTGCAGCACGGCAGAATTGACAAACAGGTTTTCTAACAGACAAGAGATGTTTATTCATTTGTCTATCTGTTTGGCATGTAAATTAAGCATTGTAAACCAAAACCATGGCTTCACATCCACATATGGAATCGATAGGAGGAGGTGTAACTAACAGGAAAGAAGCAGGGATGTAGGAAAATTATAAGCAATATTTTGTTTTTGTTTTACTTTCCTGAGGACAGGCAATGAATTTTGGAGATAGAAGGAGAAGGCAAGGAGATATTGCTTTATCCTGCAACTAGAAAGTAAATGGACAGTGTGTTTACACATGTAAAAATGGAATCTCAACCAGGCTTGGTAGAAATGCCACAAAGGACATTTGGGATGAGAGAATCTTCTTTAGACATAATTTTATCATGATAACTTAAGTTTAGACTCTAGAAATCATGTTATGATTTTATTTGGTATTATAACCCTTTTGTTTCCATTATCTTTACTCACCTTCTCTTGAATCTCAAATCTTTGATAATAAACTTATCACTCTTTTCACTATAAGTATATCTCAGTGTTGTGATATTATACAAGAAACTGATCCTGAGCTGAATCACAGAAGCATTGTTCCTTTGGAACAGTCAACCTGGCATTTCTGTGAGTGTTCAGTGGATAAGGGCACTGGAGACTATGGGGAATGCTTTAAAATGACTCAGGGGACTGGGGTACATCTATTGTTAACCTGCATGGCAAAATAGGGGCTGAGATAGCTTAAAGGAGAGTGTTTGAGTGGCTAACAGGCTGGTGATGTCAGGGAGCGGACACACAGTTAAACACCACCAAGTCTTCCTGCAGCTACGCAGTCAAACACCAACAAGTCTTCCTCTTGCTGGAGCCAAGAGGTTAAGAAAGTGACTCTCAGTCCAGGATACCCCGAGAACCATCACAACATGATGTGTCTGTGTTTTTGATTTTTGTTTTGTTTTTTTTGGTGAATGTCCATCTCTTTCAATGGACATTGAGAAAGGGTTGGGACACCTGTGGGTGGGAAACCACAGTGGAGGTTTTTAAGCTGCTTAGTCTCCTGCTCAATTGCTATGTATTGGAGTTATAGGGGACAAGTTTTGGTGCTTTAGTCAATTTTACTTTTATCACCTATGTACATCAGTGTGGACCTGAGTTGTGAATAGGTTCACTTTGATGTGGAGTTTGTATAAGTATGGTATTTAAATAAATAATGCAGTTCAATATGTGCATATAACAAATGTGAATAAACAAATATGTATTTTGATTGTCCCCCACCATTTGTAAAATATCTTACTTTTCTTGGGGTGAAAATAAATCAAAGTATTGAAACTAAAAATCATAACGTGGCTATCATCTCCCTGAACACCTTGTTATATGCTCCTCGCCCTTCTTTCCTCTTTCTTTATAAAATCTTTGGGCTCGGACTGTATCTTACTATGTGTTTGTGTAGGGTCTAGCACAGTGGGATATGAGCCCTGATTTGGGGCTTTTGAATGTTACTGTAATCATAAATAAATAATAATAATAGACTATTTTTGTTTTAGATATTGGAGCACAGCAAACAAAAAGAATAAAATAATGGGCCAAATTCTCTCTTGGTGTAAAGTAGAACAGCTCATTTTACTTCAGTGGAGGGGTGCCAATTTATACCAGTAGTGAATTTGGTCCAAAGTGTCCATGAGAGAGAGATTGAAAGAGCAGAGTCATTCTCTTTCTCTGAGATCCTCCACTTGGAATCCCCTCTTATCTCTGCTGAATAGCTTAGAAGCAGCAAGACTCCTTAGATTTAAAGGTGCAGTACATAGAAATGAGAATCTGAATGTCACGTGATTACATAGCCACATATAACAGAGTAAACCTTTAAAAGCACTTTTTCTTCCAGAGGGGGACAGGTTTTTGAAGCAGAACCATCACTACTGAAGTACATTGAGGAAAATATCTGCCCTGTTAATAACTATAGGGAACATGTCACTGGCTGTGCCATAATGTGAAGTTGCCCTAGTGACTGCCTCATGGCTGGAAGGAATGTCTGTGTTTGGAACATGGCTACATAGACATAGTGGCACTTACAGTTTTTTTTCCCCACTAAGACTTGTGTCATTTTAATGTTAGAAACAAAACTAAAAAAAAAAAAAATTGCCTGCCTCTTACATTTTGAAGTCAAAAAGGACAAAAAACCTAAGTAGAAGCTGAAAACTGCTCAAGGCTTTGAATGAAATGAAGGAAATTTATGAAATAGTGATTTGTATCCTCCAGATAATGTCATAAACTGGATTAGGGCATGAATAATTGATATTTTAAGTGTGCAATTAAAAAGAAAAAGCCATTTGGAAATCCCACCTGCCGATTGTATGTGAAAGCTCTGCAGTTTTTTTGCTAGATTCATATGGCTATATTCTGACCCGTGTTCTGCCTTTTCAATCCAGAGTAATTCCTCTCAGATCAATGGGGTTACTGTGGGTTTATGCCACTGTAATTGAGGTCAGAATCTGGTCCAGAGTTTTCTATTAAAGACAAAGTGCACACTGTATGTGTTTTTTAACTCCATGGAGATAAATATACCCAGGATTGTGTAATATGCAAGCAGAAAACCTAGGAGAGATTGAACTGCAAACTCAGGGCAAGATCGTTGCTTGTTGTATGTTCTCAAGCAGGGGAGAAAGGGGTTTCAGCTGCCTCTTTAATACTCTACATGGTCTCAGCATGAGTGAGGGAAGCACAGAGCAGTGGGATTTGAGAGGGGGGAAATCTGTGGAGCCTTGACTCGATCGTCCCCCCACAAAACACACTGAACTGCACAGCTGAGGCTGTGAGGAAGGAGAAGTCATCTGTGCCTGGTAATGGGTTAGCACTTTAACCCTGGAACAAGCAGAGACCAGACTAATTCTCGGAGTAGCAGTACATTCCCTGGTCTGTACCTGGAGCACCACTCCATACTGAGAGTGGATTGTATTGTTACAATGTAGTCCTTAATTTTCATGACTAAAGAAATCATCATTGATATTCCTATCATTGGAATAGCAGACCAAGATTCCTCTTAGTTTCTTTCCTGTTTGGGGAAATATTTTTTTTACATTGTGTCCCCTCCCACCTACCAAAAACATTTTTCCTGATCCCAGAAGTTTCACATAACTGCATTGTACAAAAGGCTGCATGAGGCAACTGCATGCCAGACAAATGGCATCCTGCATCAAAAGACTTGAAAGCTGAAACATCAGTGGGGCTGAGGTGAAAAACTGCATCTCTTGCATTAACGTTTTGCAGGCTTCCATCTATCTTCTCTGTACTATGAATGGTTAGATTAAGGTCAGATAAGCAACAGCACTCACACACCTGGTAGGTCCCCCTCCATCTATAGGACTAAAATTATTCTACTCCAGGATGTTTTGCTAAATTAACTTGGTGACAAAGTGCAAGCGGAACAGTGACAATAAAGTGTACTTTGAATATCTCTGGGTGATCGTCCCCTCCCATAAAAGGTGTGGAGAATAGGAAAACTGTGAGTTTCCCCTTAGGTATTTCCCCCAAATTGTTCGGTGGGGAAGTGTAGAGTATTACTATTCCTATCCTCAGTTCTGAGGACTGAAGGCTAAAATCAATGTCATTTAAATTCTTTTTTCTTTAGCATTGACAGCTGCCAAAAAGTGGGTAAAATATGTCTATTCTGTGCAAATTCCCCACCCTTAGTGTGTACCCTCCATCATTCCGCTGCCAGCACTAAGCCAGTGACCCCTTAAGCTCTTGACATTTGAGTCTCTTTCAAGCTGCAGATCTTTCTTATGCTCTGGACCTTTGAGAATTAGAAAAAATCACATTAATACAATGATTGAACAACACTTTAAAAAAAAACTAAAATATATGTTTGTTTCTTGATGTGCAAGCTCCTGTCTTCTCAATAATGTTCTTTGACCTCCTCAGACCTGCTGACCATCAATCCTTCATGTATCTGGACAAGTCTCTGGTGATCACTCCCTTGTTTGTAAAATGTCAAAGGCTTTATGAAAACATTTTGAGCAATTATAGAAGGAAAAATGCATTTGGCTGGCCTGAGTCTGTCACCATTGTAAGGGCTGTGCTAGGAAATTAAATGAAGGGTGCTCCTGCCAGACAATCCATGCTGTGAACATGTGGCTACTATGGACTGCTAACAAAGGGGGAAACAAATGCAGAAGTGTGAGCTTTTATGGCAATACATATCGTATGCATTTATTTTACTGGCAAATCAAACCTTATAAAAGGGAAAAGAAGGTGGTAGGAGTACCTGGCATGGAACACTTTGACAGCATTGGAGGAAAGGAAAATAAATAGAAGATTGAAGTCTTTCACTTACAAACTCAGGGGGAAAATATCAAATTTGCCAACTGAACCTGCTGGTAATAATTAGATTGGGTTGCTGAGAAAATGAAACACTGTTTTTATTATTATTATTATTTTATTATTTTAATTCATAAAACAGATCTAACTTTTGTGGTTTCGGTCCATCTGTAGATTTTACGAAGGACAAAACAAAAAACCAACCAAGAAACAACCCCCCATCACATCCAAAGGGAAGTAGTAGAAATTTGGTACTTGTCATTTGGGAGATGGAAAATTATCTTGTCCCATAGGGGGATTGATTGGGTGACCTTTGGGTCTCGTCCATATTTTCTTGGGTGAGGGCTTTAGTCAGTGGATCTGTGCGGATGAACAGCCATTCTACTATTCCCCTACCACTTTTCTTGACCAGCCCGTCCCCAAACTGTGTGTCCCACCAGAGACTGCTGTTGCTATGCAAGAGGTGGAGTCCCCCGTGCGTCTCCAGGACCTGCCTGCCACTGTGCAGTAAGAAGGAGGTGGTTCTGATGCTTTGGGGGGCTTTGTGCACCCATATAAATGGGGCAATAGCTGTCCTCAGAGAGTCTATTGATCTACATTCACACAGGATAAAGGACCAGTCAAAAATGAATGAATCTCAAGGAAATGTACTTTTCTACCAGGACATTTCTTTTGCTCTTTGTATAAATAAAATAATTGCAGTTGTAGTACCAAGCAAGGGTTTACAATGATTAAGTCTTTTAGCCAGCTATGCTATGTCCAGATCAGTGTTTAAAACTTTCAGGATTGCAGGATTGAGTTCTATGCTGGCTTTTTTTTAAACGATAGACTGTACTACACAGAGGCAGCAAACATTGTTTTGAAATGATTTTTCTCTCCAAATATCTTCATAAGAACATAAGAATGGCCCTAATGGGTCAGACCAAAGGTCCATCTAGCCCAGTATCCTGTCTTCCGACAGTGGCCAGAGCCAGGTTCCCCAGAGGGAATGAACAGAACAGGTAATCATCAAGTGATGATTCATGGTTCATAAAAAGACTACTACTAAAGACTACTGTTTTAAGAAGCCTCAGAAGGCAGTTGGATGCATTGCTCATCACCACAGGTTACCAGAAAATCTAATGTAATGCTTATCAACAGTGCCATTTCATCACACAGCAGGAAGACAATAACTGTGCAAGCTGTCCTGCTAATATGCCTCAACCCTTACCAGAAGGGACAGTCCCATTAGAGGTGAAAACTAAGTTGTTCAGTCTCCATGACCCAGCCAGTCCCTCTTTTGTGTGTGGAACTATAGGGGTCACCTCTACACTTATTACTGGATTTATATCACTAAATATATGTTACACTATCCACCAGGTAGTCACAGAGGCCCAGTTTTTCTGCATGGATGCCTAAAGTTAGTCACTAACATCCATATTAGGAAACCTAAGTTTTGATTTAGGGATTAAATGTAAATATAAAAAGAACAGGAGTACTTGTGGCACCTTAGAGACTAACTGGGTTGTAGCCCACGAAAGCTTATGCTCTAATAAATTTGTTAGTCTCTAAGGTGCCACAAGTACTCCTGTTCTTTTTGCGGATACAGACTAACACGGCTGCTACTCTGAAAAATGTAAATATAGTTGGTTAAATCAGCACTTAGATGACTAAATATAGATATAGATACTTAACTTGAGACACTCAAGCTCAAAAATTGGGCTCCAGATTATAATAACTTTTGATCACTAACAACTTGGCCTGGATTCAAACCAGTGATCTAGAAATGAATTTTTCTATATTTTATTTTGGCTCTTCTCAGTCCTCCTCCCCCCTCCCCCAAAAACCATGTTACTGATTGCAAGACTCTTACAGAGGCCAGGAATTAATATATTTTCTAATGTTATTGATTCTGGGGAAAATATCCAGTGACCTTGTCTCACATATAATAAATTAACAAATTCTCAGACGCTGAGTGTACTGGGAATTTTGCCTCCCTAGAACAAAGAATAGTTGTTTAGGGGTTTGTTTGCTAATCAGATCGATAGAGTCCATCATCATTACTCACCTTGAACTTTTAGCTTTTTATGTTCCAGAAAGGGCCTTTGTCTGTTTTACATCTATGATTGTTTCAGATATTGACTGAATATGTTTTTAATGTACCCACCATTCCTCGGTTGGATCACAAGCCAACTTGGATCTCTGTGAGATAATTTATATTTCTGATGTCTATTGGTAGAGAGCCCAGGCTACTGGAGGGTTATGTTTATCTTAAGTTGGGCTCTTGAGACTAAAGAGGTAGGATGGTCTTGTGGCTTAGGCTTTACCAGGAGCAGAGGTCTGGGTTCAAATCACATCTCTGTCACTGACTACTTCTACCTTAGGCAAGTCACTTAACTTTTTGGTGCCGCCATTTCCCATTTGGGCTACTCGTCTCACCCTTTTTTTTTGTCTTCTCTACTTAAATCGGAAACTCTTTGGAGCATAGGCTCTCTCTTATGTGTACGTACAGCATTTAATAAGCTCTATCTGGGTTGAGGTCTCTAGACACTACTGTAATACAAATAATAATAGTGGTATGGATCAAAATTTGATGACCCAGAGATAATTGGTTTGTTACAGGTTACTTGCCTGCAAATTGTGTGGTTGATTCTGGGGGCACTGGTTCACTATTGACTTAAACAGAGGGGTGACACCTACAGGATTATGAATATCTGGAGTTTTTCTTGGGGATCTGACCAGATCTCTCCCTGATTAGCTTGCTAGAAGTGATATTGTAGGAAAACCATAGGTAAAAACAATACAGTTGCCAGCTAAACTGCAAACATGCAGCAGCAAGTGTAGAATCAAAGACTTTGAGTCCCTGAAACACAAGGCCCTACCAAAAGGAAACTCTGCATAATAGTTGTCTGCCAGCCACTAAACAACAACACAGTCAGTCACACAGGCTAACCATTATGGCTAGGATTTTCAACAGGCCTAAGGGAATTAGAGCATGGCTACACTTGCAGATGTAGAGCACCGGGAGTTAAACCAGCCCTTGGAGACCGCAACAGGGAAAGCGCTTCTGTGTGTTCACACTGTCACCTGCAAGCGCAGTGGTGTGGCCACATTTGTAGCACTTGCAGCAGCATTGGGAGCGGTGCATTATGGGCAGCTATTCCACAGAGCACCTCTTCCCATTCTGGTGCTGTGGCTTGTGGGAAGGGGGAGGGGGAACAAGGGGCATCCTGGGTCCTGTCCCAATGCCCCGTGATGCATCGCTTCGCATCCCAGAAATCCGTGTGCTTCCGTCCACATTTGGCACCACCTTTCAACGATTTTTGTATTGCGCGCTCCGTCTTCCCTTTCGGTCTGCGGGAATGGATCCTGAACTTGTGAGGAATATGCTGATACGTCTCGCCAGCACGTCACAAATTGCAGTCAAGTTACTCCTTAAGCTACAAAGTGACAGTGAAGAGCCCAACAATGATGTCGACTCGCGTAACGCCTGCAACACGAGATTGCTTGTGTCATTCATGGACATGCTCACCACAGTGAAACACCACTTTTGGGCTCGGGAAACAAGCACTGAGTGGTGGGATCACATCGTCATGCAAGTCTGGGATGACGAGCAGTGGCTGCAGAACTTTCAGATGAGGAAAGCGACTTTCATGGGACTATGTGTTGAGCTCGCCCCCACCCTGTAGCGCAAGGACACGAGATTGAGAGATGTCCTGACAGTGGAAAAGCGGGTGGCTATTGCAGTCTGGAAGCTGGCAACTCCAGACAGCTACCAATCAGTTGCTAACCAGTTTGGAGTGGAAAAGTCGACCATTGGAATCATGTTGATGCAAGTTTGCAGGGCCATTAATCGCCTCCTGCTCAGAAGAACTGTGACTCTGGGCAACATGCGTGACATTGTGTTTGGCTTTGCACAAATGGGTTTCCCTAACTGCAGAGGGGCAATAGATGGGATGCATATTCCAATTCTGGCACCAGACCACCTAGCCTCCGAGTACATAAATCGGAAGGAGTATTTATCCAGGGTTCTCCAGGCGCTTGAGGATCACCGTGGGCATTTC
The DNA here is from genome assembly GCF_002925995.2 of Terrapene triunguis. NCBI lineage: Eukaryota > Metazoa > Chordata > Testudines > Emydidae > Terrapene > Terrapene triunguis. The sequence continues at coordinate 66,787,408 of NW_020664447.1, forward strand.
ATGGACATTAACACAGGCTAGTCCGGAAAGGTGCATGACACACGCATCTTTTGGAACACAGGCCTGTTCAGGAAGCTGCAAGCCGGGATTTTCTTCCCAGACCAGAAGATACCGTAGGGGAAGTCAAAATTCCTATTGTGATCCTCAGATACCCTGCTTACCCTTTAATGCCATGGCTCATGAAACCCTACACAGGGAGCCTTGACAGCAGCAAGGAGCAGCTCAACAACAGGCTGAGTCGGTGCAGAATGACTGTTGAATGTGCTTTTGGCCATTTAAAGGACCTCTGGCTCTGTCTGTATGGGAAGCTGGACCTGGCCGATGACAACATCCCCACGGTTATAGCCGCGTGCTGTACCCTCCATAACATTTGTGAAGGGAAGGGTGAAAGCTTCACTCAGTCATGGACCACGGAGGTTCAACGCCTGGAGGCTGAATTTGAACAGCCAGAGAGCAGGGCTATTAGAGGGGCCCAGCACGGGGATGCAAGGATTAGGGATGCCTTGAGGGAGCAATTCGATGCTGAAAGCCACCAGTAATGTTTGGTGCCCTGCACGGGAGTGAAGTGCAGTGGTTCCAATGCTAGTAGGCATCTGTGTTTGCTACGTATGATGCACTGATTTGCAGTGCCTGTTGCTTTCCTGGGCTACGGTATCTTTTACTTAATGCAATAAAGAATGTTTTTAAAGCCAAAAAATTCATTTATTGAAAAGAAACACAATGGCTTGGGAAACAGAAAGGGCATGACACATCTGTGTTGTGTGGGAGGAGGGAAGGGGGCGGGGTGGGGAACAGGACAATCACAGATTTGCCTATGTCCAGTTATCATATTCAGCCTTCCTGTCTGGACTGCCGTGCAATCAGTGCTGAACTTCAGGCTGGCTAAAATGCATGGTGATGGGGGTTGAGTGCAGTGAGTAAGGATTGTAGTTTGCAGGGCTGGTTGATGAAGCTACAGGTGTTTGAGGCAGCTTGTGGCGATAAGAAACCAGATGTTGGGGGAAGTGGGTTGGTGGTGACATGGGGACACAAGGGAAAGAGTTTTGGGACAAGGGCTGCAGGGGTGTGTGTGCGGATCTGCTCCGTCTGAAGTGCTATGAGCGCCTGCATCTAGTCCGCTTGGCGCTCCATAATGCTTAGGAGCCACTCCTTTGGTGCTGGCAATCCACATTCTGCTGGCGGAGCCTCCTTTCAGTTTCCCACCATTTTTGTACTTTTTGATTTTCAGTAAGGGACTGCTGCATGAGGTCCTCTTTGGTTCTTCGCGGACGCTTCCTGATTCTTTGGAGTCTTTCGGCCAGTGATAACAAGGATGGCTGGGATCTCAAGGTTGCATCTGTAAAGCCAAAATGCAACACTTAACAGAGGCAGCATTGTTCACACTAGACAGAGCAATGATTCGGCTGTACTTAAAGACAAGTACAGTGTACACAATAGCAGAAAGTGCTTGTCCCAAAGTGAGCGCACATAACCCACAGGAGCCCCAAAATGGTGAGTAAGCACAGGGGCAAGGGGGACTGATTGTTTCAGGACCGTACTGTCCTCTGGGGTTCTGTGCCTTGGGGAGAGCCAACAGCTGCAGGGGGCCCCTATACTGAACACTGTCACCACATTTTCCACAGGATGAGTTCATCCTGGAAGATATCTCACTGCTGAGGGTGACCTGGGAAGCAAGAGAGGGTCTTCTACTACAATGCAGCTTCTGCCCTGGCCCTTATGCCGCTTGCCTGTGTTCAGCAGTGGTCCCCCCACCCCTCACGGCACAGTGGTGCTAACATGTTAGCCTTACTGGGACAAGGAGCACAGTAGCTCTGCCAAGGAACCTGCGCAAGCGGATTGCCCAACTTCTGCATGAAACCTTTGAAGAGATCACTGAGGCCGATTACCGTGATGTGAGAGAGCACATCAACACCCTATTCTGCATCTAGGCGTGCATGCAGCCCTAACCCTCCTCGCCACAAGAGCCCGCACCAAATAACTTCCTTCCCAAAATAAAAGCCACTTACCAGGCACCTCCTCTGCTGTTTGTTCTTCCCCAAGCACCATCTGCTGCGATTGGCTACTTTCCTCCTGGCTTGAAAACAGCTCCTGGCTGCATGCATCTAGGGATGCCGGGCCATCCTCCTCCTCAGCACCCTCTCTCACGCTTTCCTCCTCCTGCCTTGTTGAACTCTGGGCTGCTACCACCTCTGAAGTGTCCATGGTGCTCTTTAGAGTGGAGGTGGGGTCACCCCCAAATATTGCATCCAGCTGTTTGTAGAAATGGCAGGTTGTGGGGGCAGCACCGGAGTGGCGGTTTGCCTCCTGCGCTTTGTGGTAGGCATTCCGCAGCTCCTTCACTTTAACCCTGCACTGCAGTGCATTCCGGTTATGGCCCCTTTCCATCATGGCCCTTGATATCTGCTTGTAGGTATCATAATTCCTACAGCTGGAGCGCAGCTGGGACTGGACAACTTCATCCCCCCAAACTCTGATGATGTCCAGCACCTCGCCATTGCTCCATACTGGTGCATGGAGGCATGATCACCTGGAAAGATGTGCTGAGAGCACTCTGTGCCTTGCTGAGCAAACAGGAAGGGGAATTTGAATATTCCCAGAGAATTTAAAGAGCGGGTCTGATGGTTGGTCAACTGAGGGCAGGGCAGTAGAGTTCAAAGTGATGACCAGAGTGGCTAGAACAGGCATTATGGGACACTTCATGGAGGCCAATCAGAATGCATTAATAGACCAGGGTGTCCACACTGGCACCGCAGCGCTCCAGCTGGGGTGCAGCAAGCTCTATACTTCTCGTGGCGGTGGATTACCAGGGGTGCTCCAGCCGCGGAGTCCGGGCGCTCTACCTGCCTTGCCAGTGTGGACACCTCAGGAGTTAGGGTGCCCAGGGCTGATTTAATGTGCTTTAACTTACAAGTGTAGCCTTAGTCACTCAACTCTCATTGAAAGTTGGAGGCCTAATTTCCTTAGGAGCCTTTGAAATTCCTAGCCTATGTTCTTTCTCTTCATGTGAGGATTAAATTATAAGGGATGATTTGGATTTTCACCCCGGCTGATTTCCACTCTTCTAGCCATGTAAACGGACCTTATAGAATGTGTACTCCCATTTTCAGGTCCCTTTACATTACCTGAACAGTAAATCAGAACCAGGCCCTGAATTTCTAGGCAGCAGTCAGATTGTGTTATGTAACCATAACTTGCTTTACATAGAGTAATGTAACACCTTTCTCTCATTGTATATTACATTGTACTAGCCACGGGGGCATTTTCAATCCTGAAAAGAAATTCCCTAAATTCTGGCAAATGCCTGATTGCAAGATAGATAAGGGAGAGAGGATTAGAAAGATTAATCTGGGACTCTCTTAGCAAGTCATTACTGTGGGAGCTATAGGAAGACATGTCATAACTCATCCACAACATCTTGCTTTCCTCATACCAGTTTTCCAGATCCAAGGAGTAATTCAACCAGAAAATATTCTGATTCCCAATATGAACATTTTCTTAGGAATGCTGAGTCAGTTAGAAAGAATACTAGATCCAAGTTGGATGTGTAATCACCCCGGGAACAGCACCAGATGAGCTATGGGAACAAACTGAGGTTTTACTTTTATTTTTAAAAGGAAATTACTTAATATTATGACTCACCGAAGAAAGTTGTTTTTGTATTATTATGTTTTACCTTTAAGCAATAATTTTATTAAAAAATCCATAACAATACATCTGGGTTGTATTTTGGAAATGAATTTGATCTGCAAATATAACCCAAGGCATTCAAACCAAAAAAAATCTGGTCCTGTTATTTCAAAGTAAGGGTCATCACCAATGTACTGCCTTGGCCTATAGTAATAATTCTTAGGACTTGTATGTCAATTTACAAACATTAGCTAATTAATTTTCACACTACATCTGTGAGTCAGGTAGATAGATTATTATCCTCCCCCTTTTACAAAAGGAATAACTGAGACAGAGATCTTAAGTGACTTGCCATTTCCCTGCCATTTTGAGGTCCTTGGGCACTGGTGCACCTCTGTCCTTCCTATTCTCTGCCTGTGGCACATAATAGTCTAGTCTCATGTGGACTGTAATACATTGGGTCTAATTTTAGTTGTTGGGTTTAGCGTGTACGGGTGGGTGGTGTTGGTGGCCTTTGATATATAGGAGGTCAAATATTATCTGGTAGTCCCTTCTGGCTTTAAAGTCTATAATTTGCCCAAGATCAAGCCAAACATCACAAGCAGAGCTAGGAATGGAATCCTAGTCTCTTAAATTCCAGTTAATCACTAGACCATACTGCCACTCATTCTTTCACTGTTATGAAGGAATGCATCTCCTCAATCAACTTTTTCCTTCATGAATATTCATCCAAATGAGCTATGCAACCTTCTAACATGCCTAGAATATACAACCTTCCAATGTCCCCTGAAGAATATTGCACCTCCCCAAGCTTCAGAAAAGGCATTCAATTTGGCATGAGGGCACTTGACCTCCACAACTATCCAGGCACTGTAAGCATTGCCCTATGTGCAGATGAAGGCATGTGACTTTATATTTCCTTTTTCAATTACTCATGAACTAATTTATTTGTGTTGCAAGCACTTTCTTTTCCCTGAATGGCAAGTGTATTAGCTAACACTGTCAGTGCAGCTGCCAACTTCCCAAAGAAAACCTGGCACAGTGTGACCTCATGTCCACAGCATGCAGGGCGCTTGAGTATGAACAGGGCGCTTTCGGTAAATAGACGCGAAGGCCAGGCCCTGTCTCAGCTGCCTTGGTAAGTGTGCTTTATGATAAACTTTATCTCATCGGGAGGGTGCGTGGGGGGAGACTTGGTCAAAGTCCAGCTCCAGAGCTTATGTTGAGACTGAACTTTTCTGCTCTCCAAATCTGCCATATCGAATTAAGCAGAATAAAGCCGGCTGCTTGCCCGATTATTTATAACATCACAGGAAACTTGGAATGACTTATTAAAGATGGAAATAGTTTTCTTTCCTCAGAAACAGACCTGGCTTTGCCAAGATACACAGCAACTGACTGAGTGCAAGAGTAGTGCAAAAATGCCTTCCACAGCGAAGGTTATTAAAACATACCTGGCCTCATTTATCAGCACTAATACTATGCATGCACCCATGCTTTTATTCCAAGAGTGGAATCGCCAGGGAGCACATTTATTTTTTTCTGGGGACAGGCACTGTTTTGTGAATATGAAAAAAAAAAAAACATTAAAGTAAAAAGACTGGACAGTGTGTTTGCTGCAGCCTTGAGATCATAAAAATGAGCCCTCAGTCTCATACTGAAAGCCATTTTAACATCTCTGAATACACATTGAGTCCATGGGCTTTCCATTATAAAATACAGAAACAAGAAATGTCTTCCCCTCAAGCAGTATAAGAATAAACCTTGGAAAAACTAAACTGCTAATTTTGGAAGAGAGGAATTGTGGTCTGAGAGTTACAGCTTGCAACATAGAGTTGGGTTTTATTCCTAGCTCTGCCCACTGACTTATTGTGTGACTTTGGGACACATCACTTCACTTCACTGTGCCTCAATTGTAACATCTTTAAAATGGAACTAATAAACCTTACCCACCCCACAGAGGGTTTGTGGGGCTGAATCACTATTTGTAAAATGTTTTCTGATGGTGAAACCTCTATTTCCAGAGACAATTTAAAATGAGGAAAACTTGGGATAATAAACTGGAGGGAACAATGCTTCACTCGAAGTGGGGTGGACATAGAACCAGTATGTCCACAGCTCCTCCACTCTAAGCACCACTTTCTTTGTATGGAGAGAGAGAGAGCCTGCCACAAATCCCCACCTAACCTCCTCTGCCAACTCTATGCTTGGCTCTCAAAATTTCAGTCTACAGAACACAAAAGATGGTCTCTGCGTAGCAATGATAGACTACAGGTTAGAGTGTGAAATCCACAGCACTAGGATATATGAGGCCTCTTGCAGTGATGACATCTGTAATCCTCAGATAAAAGCTGTGCTCCCTGCCAGGGAAAAGGAAGTGAGAGAAGGCACATGATGGTGCCTTGGCTCTCAGGAGTGAGAGGGTGACTGAAGATTTCATTCTTTCTTGTTACCTGTAAGACAGCTCTGTTATAAGTTGTCTGTATAAATATGCTTTTGTTGGTTTGCCTTTCACTGCACCCCCTGCCTTATTACAATGAAATTAGTAAAACAAAAATCCAGTTTGGAGTAGTCAAATCCATTCACAAGCTTTGTGAATAAATCAGATAAAACAAAGGCTCAATCCTGGGTGGTGCTTTCTCCTCTCCACTCCCACTGAATGCTATACTTATTAGCAGGGCTCAGCACCACACAGAATCAGGCCCCTCCTTAAAATGGGGAGCTGTTATTCTTTTCACGTTCCATCTGTTCAATAGATGGTTGTCTAGGGCCAGTTAATTCCTGGCTCTAAAGAGTGGCCTGGAGCACAGGACTACACAGGCTGAACCATCCATGAGAATGATGTAGTCTGTTTGACCCCTGCAGCCCATGGAGGGAGAGGGGAAAAAGTTATATCGTTTTGCCTATTGTCTCCTATCTATTTTTGTAGCCCGAAGCAGACAAGTCAATAACCAAAACAAGGCAGGGAGAAATACAATGGTTGAGACTATGGTCTAGATCTCTCCCCTTATCCTTTTGGAGAAGACCCTGTGGTCAGAAAGGTTCAGGGGCTGGGATTATGATGGGCCCTTGCTTGGGATGCCCAAGGGAGGGGGTAGGTTCTTTGCACACTCCCCCTGCAGAAAACACTATGCAATCTCATTCTCAGTTTCTAAGCAGAATTTATGTGCAGCAATTAAGCAGATTGAAAAGTGTGAACTGAGAACTTTATGTTTTACTCTTTACTTTCTTGGGGATAAAAACTAGGAACAAGCCCCAGTTTTCTGAGTAATTTTCTAAGGAAAAGAGATAAAGAGAAAATCGAGGTGAAAAGCTTGCTATAGATGTTAGGTTTGTGAGTGACATAACTGTGCTTCCACTACCTTAATATTGAGATGTTTCCCTGCCCATTACTGGGGATTTTCTTTATTTCATGTGCTGTAGATCATTCACTTAGATGGTGTCAATTTTTAAGGAGATATATAGCGGTGTTGAGCTTGCTTTGAGATTTATCGTGGAAACATAAAGGCAACAGGGAAAACAGAAAGATGGAGAGAAAATGGTGTACAGAAAAATGTAGAACCATATTTGTCTCTCCCAGTGGTATAAGGCAAGTCTTTTATGATGGATTAATTAAAAAGAATTGTAAGCATTAAGGGTAAATTCATCAAGGCTAACAAGATGAATGTGTGGGTAGTAAAACATATGCATAGACACCTGCAAGCTGTTCTTTTGGAAGAGAAAAGACTGGTTCCTTCTGTATCTTCTCTCCACCCCAAATTTCCTGAGGTAATTGCATCCTCAGGGGCTTTATTCAACACAGAAAGACTCAGCTGAGACTTTTTTGGTCAACTTGTTCCCACCAAATGTTGATGGCTAGGCTGTGGGGAGCAAATGCAACAATATGTGATTTAGGAATGCAGAATTATTCTGCTCCTGGAAGTCTGAGGCTGAGCCTCCAGTTGCATTCAGAGCTCAAAGTGAAATCTTTACCATCCACACACCATCCAACACTCCCTTGGTTCACAGTGGTCATGTCCTACAGAAAGAACTGAGCATCTGTCGGGAGAACAGCGATAATAAGGATTCACAGAATCATAGCACTTATAAAAATCTGAGTCGCAACAACTGCCTTCTCCGTGCCCATTGCTTTAAAAGGGAAACGCATGTTTTTGGGCCTACTCCTGACCAGCTACTCTAAAAGCTGTTTGCTTCTTCATGTTTGCACCATGTCTGCATGAGTCCATGGACCATAGGAAAGAACTATCTAATCTATAGTTATAAGTAGAGAAAGGTGAACTCATTCTAGTGAAACATGAACCAACCCAAACTTTTTCCGCAACTTGAACTGAATCCAAACCAAATCTTTCCTGGGGTTCAAAAGAGTACACCTCTCTTGTAACAAACTATGACTTTTTTGCCATGTTCACTTCTGCTGCTTCACTTTGGGATTCCAGTTGGTCTTTGGTTGGTATTTCTGGTTTGACTAGAATCAGGAATTTCGGAAACTTTTCAGAAAAGCCTGCATTTTTTAAATTTTGATGTGATTTGATTTGATTGGTTTGATTTATGCATTCAAAAAAATGCATAGCCTCGGGAGTCTGAATCATAGAAATGCTGGGCAGTTCAGAGATCTGGGGCACATTTCCCATAATGCAATCCTGCTCCTGCATGGGTCATTGGTGTTCATGAAGACTCTGGATTTTTTTAGGACTAATTTAGTATTTTAGGATTTTTTCAACTAATTGGAGGGATTTGGAAAATAACTATTTTTTTCCTATGTCTTATTGTTTCTGATCTATTTTGGTAGCTGAAACAAACAAGTCAATAACTAGGATGAGGTAGGCTGCAGTGGAGGAATGCAAGGTTTGATATTGCTTTGCATAGTGGCCCCGATCTAAAAATCTTAGTTTTGTCCATAAGCTCAAGATGGAAAGGTCAGCGCTACACACATTCCTAATGTTAGCAAGAGAACTTTCAACATTCAACGTATATTTTACTGCCAATAAAAAAAGTTTGATTTTATCTTTTAAAATATCTATTACCTCTCTACTTTTTTTCCTTCTGTTTGCAGCTTTCTTTAGTTCCAGGGAGGTGATCACCAGGGAGATCCAAACTGATGATAAACAAGAAAAACTGAATCTCCATCAATGCCATGTAATAGCTCTTTAAAAGTAAAACAATGTCAATGGGCCTTTTTTTGAGCTTCTTGCTCTGGTAATTCTTCCGTTAAAGCCAATGCCTTTACTAGGAATTGCACATTTTTACATAAGGCTGTACTTGTTTCTAATTGTCTGGCACAATTGTCATAGCAGGGTGTGCTGTGTATGCCAGCATTGCAGACACACAGTATAAAAGAAGAGATACATTACAGATTCAGCAAAAGGCAGCTGAGGAGTTCACCACCAAGCAGGGGTGTGAAAACTTTACTTACAAGTTATTTTTTCCCACTGTGTCTTCCCTGCAGTTGATGGAGTAATAGAGTTGTAATGGTTTTCTTACAGGCAGTCAATTAAGCACCTACAGTTACTCCACAGGGTGCAGATTTTACATGACTGGCTTGTTCATAAATAAAGAGGATTACTGCATATTTTGCCATAATGTCCTCTTTATTTCTAAACATAACTCCATCATTTATTTCAAATCTTATTGCACTTACAGTGACGTCTTTCCCTCTGCCTCTCCAGCAGCGTATCCTGACAAAGGGTGATTTGTAAAATACCATTTTGAAGCTATGGAATGCATACCACCTGTGGTCACACAACCTTGCATTGCGACCATGCTGGAGCTCACATGTTAATCAGATAGGATTTGGATGGGAGAGCTCCAAGGAAAATTCTGAGTCTGAAAGAAGTGGTGGTATTCATGATTCGCCAGGGGGTCTGAGTTACTACTTCTTTTGATGCCTCAATATCTCATTAGAGCGACTGTGATACTGGGAAGCTGCCTTCTAACCATACTGAGCTTCTAACCATTCAAGAATATTGAAGACCGTATGGCACTTTTTGAAAGTGCAGGATTGATAATCAATATCCTAGCCAAATTCCAATGTAGGAGATTACATACACATCCCTTTGCTCCCCCTTGCAGTTTGAAATGAATGGGGTAGTCTTCCTTACATCCTGTCCTAAACTGTTGTGTAATGTTGCTCTTCATAATTAAATAGCCTTGAATATAGAAATTGCTAGATCAGATCAGATTAATGGTCCATCTAATCTATCATCCTATCCCCAACAAGAGGAGTTTCTGTAAGGTGTAAAACCTCCATAATGGACAATTATACAAACTTTCTTCCTAACCGTAAGGTAGTTAATTGGTGGCGTATATCATGAAACATAAGGAGCAGTAGTGCATTCCATGAAAAAGGGCTGGCAGTGGTATGGAAAAAGCTGGAGAAGCTGTAATCAGTGGTAGAGAGTGAGTAGTCACCTTAAGAAACAAGATAAAGAATCAAGATTCCCCAAACATGAGTGAGGTGTAATTTTTCCATAAAAGTGCAGATTAGAGAGTAAGGAAGGAGTCTAGCTTGTTTCGGCGCGGAGTGGCTGGAAGGCTCGCATCTCTATATAAAGTGATGTTTTGTCTGTGTTGTGTGATGGTTGTTCTATATGTAAAGGGGGGTGGGTCTCTGGGTAAGGAGCAGTAGGTTACATTATCTTAGATACCATAGCTTTTTCTTTCTCTAATTTTGTGTTATGTATGCAACCTTAACTCACACACACACAATGTAGTGTTCTGGCATATTCATTTAATATTGATTTGAACATATGGGCTACATGCAGGTGAGCTCACAGGGAAGGCTGGAGTGAATGTCCTTCCAGGGAATGTCATATGGGGGGGAAAAAACCTGCTTTTCACATTTCTTTTTAACCAAGGTATGCCTACTATGGCAAGCGGGCTGTTCCATCTCCAAATTGGCATTTGTGACAGTATGTTCAATACACTGGGACTGTCTGTAGTGTATTCCATTCCCATCTTTGCTGCTTTTTAAGATACAAAAAACAGTTTGTTCCAAGTTTTAAAAAATATAAAAAGAAGCACTCTCCTCATTTCCCTTGCCTTGCCTCAGGTTCTTTCTCAGGGCACTTGGCAAAGAGGGAAGTAAGTTAATGGAGAACTTATATCTTACACCCACACATCAGAAACATCTGTGTTAGTACAAAGGGAAAGTCAGTATTAAATCAGCAAAAGGCAGTTGAGGAGGAGAGTCCTCAAAAGAATATTTTTTGCTGGCTGTGAAATTCCCCATAGTCCTTTGAGGCCTCCACCTTCCTCTGCATACCTCCCTCTAATCTTACTGGGGTTTACATGAGTGCCCTTTATTTGAGTTTGAGAACAGCAATGTGGGGCGCAGGGAGGGAGGACCAGCTCCTGGCCCCAAAGCCCAGGTGGGCTGCACAGGGAGGAGTTTTTGAGCCCTGGGGTCCCTCATCCACACATCCCTTGACCACCTATCAGGAGGAGAGTGGGTGTGTGACCACTGCCGAGGCCCACAGGAGGCTGCTGGCTCCGCAGGGGTGAACCCTGCTGCCTCTATTTCCCCGCCAGGTTGGCAGATCCAGGCAGCATCACCTTATCCCCACCTGGCTGGCCAGTGGCTCCAATCCCAAGCTCATCCGCAACAGCCCCAATCCAGGAGTCCAAGGCCGCCTGACCACATCGCTCTCCCCGAAGGCTGGTCGTATACAGAATGAAAAGTCTTTCTATAGCTGTAAGGAGGAATTAATCAATCAATATTTTGAGAGCTGTAGGAAAATGTTTTAATCTATGAAAATAAATTTTACAACACAGGAAAGCTTTCAAGACTTAATTTATTAGCTCTTGTAATGCACTTTTGGATCCTTGAAAAGGTGGCAATATATAAGTGCAATATTATTTTATTAAAGTAAAAACTATTAATATTGGCAATGTTATGACACAAAGGCTATAAGGAAATATAGCCCCTCATATAGAATAAAAATATTTAAATATACAAAAGGAAACAACTTACTTTGCAGTTAAAGACAGGCACAGCTGAACAATATTGGAACTTTGGTTTATTTTGAAAGGCCACTGAAAACTTTAAGTGTTCATTATCATCTCTTTTGGGGCTGCAAAATTGGGTGGGAAATATCAAGTGAATGAACTTTCTCATGAGATTTCTGGTATTTTATGTTTCAGGATATGCTGGAAATACTGTGGGGATTTTGGAACACTATTTTAGGACCTCTGTAACTGGGATATAAAGAAATACCTAAAGTGAACAGGAATAATAATATAAATATTAATTAATATAATAATGTTATCCTAACATTTTTGGAACCTACAAATAGACATCTGGATCTCGGTTTCAAATGCTTTAATGTTTCTACGTGTTCAGAGCTGGGCTTTTGGGATAGCTTGCTATAAAGGAAGGATCCATTAGCAAAATTTAGATGTGGGTATGAGACATTAATCTACCTCAAGTAAGGGGGCTGTAAGAGGTTGGGGTTGTTGATTTGTGGCCATTACTAATTTAATCCAAGCTAGTTCATCCATCCCTGATTGTAGCATAAGGGATATAAAAACAAAATCAAATAAACAAAATCCCCACATTAAAGCAAATGCAGTTTATGTTAATCTATACAATGGACAATGTACAGCTTCGAAAAATGTGAGATGTCTCCAGTCCAGAGACTTTGCCAAATATGAGCACACTGGGAAAGCATTTGTTCCCTTTTAGTCAGAAGCTGAGTATTATTAATGTAGGGCTTATATGTATTTGGTGTTTAAGGCCGAGATAGTGCTGTACATAAATAAGGAACAAGAAGGAGTGTATCAGATTTGAACTGCAGTCTGTTTACTTAAGTTTAGTGAGAGGGAAATGTACAAGACACACACTGCAGATATGTTTTCTCTGCTTAGTCCATATGTATGTATAGAGTAGTGTAGAGATAAGGGACAAATCAAATATTTTATATATGTCACTGGTCATAATGAGAGATAACTGAACAAGAATCAGACAGGGAAAAAGGACAGATCCATAAATCACTGTTTTGGTCCTGTGAACAAAAATAAAAAAAAATGTTTGCATTCTCAAGCCAGAGTCCTCCCTCAGTCCCTCTCACTGCAAGGCTTCCCCCTCCTTCTTGCTCCCTCATGTCAAGTGGGCTGTGGGTGGGATTGAGGACAATGGAAAGGCAGCAGGAAAAGTGCATTTATACAAATGTGTCCCAGGTGCACCAATATATCCTTACCCTTCAGACAGTCACACTCCCTTTTGACAGGATGAAGAACTCAGACCATATCACGGCCCGTAAAAAGACAATGATGTCACCAACTCGGTCCCACCACAGACTATTGGGGACAAGGAAGCACAACTGTGAGAGTAATAAAAACAATTATAAAAGTGTTTATTATGACTATGATGATTATAGAAAGAAAACTAACTTTCTTTCTTTCTTTCTTTCTTTCTTCATACTTAGAATGTAAGTTCTTTGAAGCAGGGAACTCATCTTTTGTCTAAGTGCCCTGCACATATATTGACCCATGCAAATAAATATTAATAAATAATAATTATATACCATAAACACACAGCCCCAAAAGGCCCATTACAAAAAAAATCAAATATCTCGAGATTTACAGCTCAAACAACTTTAAATTACTGCCTGCAAATTTTCTGGCACTGACATTCTGTGTCTATTGTTTATTGCCCCTAAATTTTCCAGCTTTCATAAAATAGAGAATTCCCTCATCTCCCTTACACACACATTTCAGTTTGCCCTACCCAAAGAGAGGGGTGATTTTATGGGATTCATTTTACTACAAGGAATACATATGAAAACCTTGATATTTTTTTTTCTTTTCTAGGTTTATTTGACCATACAGAATGAATAGTGGGCAATATGCCAGACACACTTGCTAGACTAGTTTTATTGTATTATTTAATGCATCTGTTTCTTTCACTGCTGAGTGAAACAAACCTACAAGGGTAGCTATTGTATAGCTTGAGCAATCTTGAATATACCAAATCTTTCTGTTAAAAATAAAATACAGTCAGTTCTCCTCAACTGATGCACAATCCAACTGTCACTGATTGGCTGATTTCTTCTAGATGTCACAGTAGAGATGAGTCTTGAGGAAGGATATTAAAGTAGAGAGAGTGGTGGCCTTACAGACTACTGCAAAAAGGGTATCCCATGTGAAAGGGGCACTTTTTACTACAAGTTAATAGTGACATCTAGGCTGCTTTTACCTGAATAAGCTCAAAACAGGAGCTGTATTTCATAGCTACAGTCCAGTTCATATAGTATATTCTTTACCTTGTTGTACGTACAATACAATAGCTTGGACTAAGTTCCCATTCCATGGCTGTCTGGAATACAGGGACAGCATTTCTACAAATTCAGCTGCCAGGAATATTTCTTTCTGCTTGGTGACATACTTTAAACCTTGTATTCCTCACACAGGGTCATGTATGCTCTAGTGGGCCCTATGGGGTCCAGCTACCAGCACAAACAAGTCTAAATAAACATGTAATTGCTATGGCACTTAAAGCCTCTCTAAATATTTCTTTTCCAGAGGGAAGATTTGCTGCATGCACTGGTAGCTTTGGTGGGTGGGTGGTGTTAGATAGGAATAAATATGTCTGGAGTCTGGCAGCACAAGGAGAATAAGCAGAAGGAGGGAGTGGTGTGGAAAAATAAAGCAATCCAATAATCAACGGAGCAGAGGCACATAGGGAGGTTGCCTGGGCACAGCCCTGAGCATAGGCAGTTAAAGCTCAGAGTCCCCTGGCTGTCATGAAGCGATTGGTTTGAGAACTGCAAGGTCACTCCCATGGCCGCTGTGCAAAGAGCTTACACTCTGAAGGTCACTTGCAGTAAAGGGATGGGCAGGGGGATTGGGTTTGTTCAAAGTATATTGTTCCCTGAAAGAAATAAAAGCAAACTTCAAACTTTTGTTGCTTCAGCAAATGTGTATGTGAACTATAGCTGTCTGTTAAGCCATCCTAGATGTGTCAGAGTTCCCCCATGAGTTAGATTCTTTTCTACCTGTAGAGGGTTCCACCATTCCAATGACAGGAATACAGCCACATAAACCTGCTCTACTATTCCAAAGTAACTCATATGACTTCATGTATCTACAGGGCTCTCCGGTATGTCTGGTTGAAAATCTTCCATCTCAACTGGTTTTCAGCAGAAAACTGGGTTTTCAATTACAAATTTTTTTTCTCAAAAACTGTCTGCTTTCCACAAAAAATGTCATTTTTCTTCAAAATATTTTCAGCCAAAATCTTTTGGTTTGAGAATTTTTGTTGGCTCCAGACTCAAAAATTTTGGTGGAGAAAAAATTTGGACCAGCTCTACCCTCCATCATTCCAACACCATCACACCTAGAACTGTATCCTCATCCACTAAGGAAAAAGAAGTTGACATATCCAAAGACTCAAGGCTGAGTTCTGAATCTAAACTTTTTTAAACTTTGAGGGTTCTCGAATCCATGGATTTGCTTCAGTCCATTACAGAGATTGCTGGACAGCTGTGAAGTTTGGATAGAGCCACTTGCTTGGCCTTTCTTTCCCCTCCTCCCCCACACCCAATGCCTCAGACTATTGTGTGCTCTGATATAGGGAATCAAAACAGATATCCTCTCTGGACAAAAGCCAACACCGGAGCCAGGCAGGCTGACATAACATTGAAGTCTCCAGTGTTCACCCCTGTCTGCTAAGCACCAGAGTTCTTTCATTAGCAGTTTGGCATGTGTTCAGTGGTGGCATCATTTAATGGAACAGAAAGTCACAGGAAAAAATTCTTATTGTAGTAGTTTCTGTCTGTCTCTGGCAAACACTCTGCCTAAGGGATCAGTGCACAGGCTTCCTGAGGTTTCCTCCAATTGTTTGTGCCGAGCTGCCTTGCTGCTAGACCATAAACAGATCTGGCCTCACCCTTATACAGATAACTGGAGGGATCATTGATTTACTTGAATAAACGTCCATTTTATTTATATATATTTAGTGCCCAGCATTGGACCTGGTCAGTGCTTTGAAGGGAGATCTCCCAAAGCACCTAGCTGCTTGAGAAGATGATGATGTTAGTGATTCCACAGGGGATGCAACAATGTACAGGCTTTGTATGCATGAATGAGTGTGGGCTCTTGGCCTCTCAGTAAATGGCCCAGAGAGCGGATATGGTAACCTACTAGTATAAGTAGCTGCTATCAAAGTTCCCCTTTAACTCAAGAAGTAGATACTGGTGTTTCTGAATCTGGAGGACCTGAGAGGGAGTGGCTGCATTTCTGTGGTGGGTGAACTGATCCCTGCACATGGTTTGTATTTGCATTTGTAAAGCTCTCTCAGATTGGGATGGAAGGTGCTATATGCTATTATGTACTATTTAACGTGGGCTAGATTATGGCTTTATATCATGAAACATAGGGGAGTGCTAGCCAGAAAGGCCCATCAACTTGGTAACAGCCTCCCTGAGTCAGTCACAGGCTCCAGGAAGGCACAGAAGGAGCTGTAGCCGCTACGTCTTTTTACAGGGTGCCTCACAAACTTCCCCTGCACTTACCAAGCTCCACCAGCCAGTACAGTGGGGAGGGGTAGCACCAGGAAATCCCTCCTCCTTCCTCCCTATCATTTTCTTAGTACCACTCTAGGCACAAGTGTCCTCCAGTCCTTGTGCACAGGAATTGCATGGCAAGAGGTTGTGTCAAATCCCAGGGCAGAAGCACGAGACTGCAGGGAGAGGCTCCAATCTAGACCTATAAAGAAAAACACAATTGAGACATACATATAGATGCATGCATCTAAAGAAGTGAGTTTTTTTACCCACGAAAGCTTATGCCCAAATAAATCTACTAGTCTTTAAGGTGCCAACGGACTCCTGGTTGTTTTTGTGCATACAGACTAACACAGCTACCTCCTGATATTTGACATATAGATAGATACACTAAAAAGGATAGGATGGACATATTGTTACTATTATTATTATTATTATTATTATTATCTGTACATCAGCGCAACTGAGGCTTCTCTTCGCCTTTTGCCATCCTGAGCATTAAGCTGTTAACATTCAGCTGGCTGTTAGTTACTTTATTTTGTTTAGATGCATGAGTGTTTGAAATTATATTTCAGACCACAGCTTTTCAATCTTTTTGCAATGCTCTTCAGCTGGAACCTCCGAATACAATGTCACCATTGTCATCCGGTTTTAAAACGACTTAAAATAAAACTGTCCACTTCTTCAGAAAGCAGGTATTAATAAAATCATATCCAGCTCATAATACAATATCCTGCTAACAATATCACAATTGTTTGGAGAGAATTTGGCCAATACTCCAAATAATAATAACATAAATTTACCAGTATCCAGCATGTTGGATAGGAACTGAATTATCCACTAGAGATTTGAGGCCCTAATCTTTCTTTTTCTCTCCTGGATGATCCACCATTCAGATACTTCAAAGTGGTTCTTATCATTGTAACTCACCAGCTTATTCTCAAGGGCCTATCATCAACTGTGTTGTTCCAACTTGCTTCCACTTGAAGACAAAAAAACCAACCAAACAAAAAACAAACAACAACAACAAAAACTAACCTAATAAACAAAAATATAGGAGAGGGCAGGAGTATCTGCTCCAGGTTTAAATTATGTATTAAACAGGTGACAACTGTTATTCAAAATAAACAGGATTTCTTTTTTATTACTACTATTTTAAAAGAAAATAGTGTCTTGCTTCCTAATGTCTTAGCTAACGCACACTGATAATGGGGCTCTTTTAAACTGCAGAAGCAGATGGTGACATGGTGTTATCCTGGCTAGTGCTGAACGTCTGATTGTTCATTTGTCTCAGTACTCATCAGCCTAACGAGCAGAGCAGTAGTGTAATGATCTGTGGCCGCAAACATGTACAGATAATGGGGTCATCAAGTAACCCTGCATGGCAGCTTAGGTAACAAAGCGTGGAACCAGGAGAAAGCTTGTAATCCCCCATATGATGGCCTGATTCTATAAGGATGGGATTGGAGAAGACATCAGGGAAGAAGAATGATTTGGTTGTTGTGACAGATGCTATCACAATGGAATTATAGGCCTAATGCTGTGATGTACATGGGCCCAATTCATCCCCTGATATAACTCAACTGACATTGGTAGCTAAACTGGGGGGTTAATTTGGCTCAGAGTGTTTATGGAGGTGTAATTGATACTTTCCCCTGGTGCCTTAGCATGTAAATTACTCCAGTGTAGACACCATTACTCTCCCTTAGATCTCCTCATACCCATTTACAGCATGGAACATGGACTTCCTTATTTATCACCTCTGAATTTGACCTGCCATAGCTACAGAGAGAACAGAACTATTAGGTCCAGAGAGCCAGTATATATTCTGCAGAGATTTACTCAGTCTAGGTTTAAATAAGCCATGCTTTGAGGCTTCCACATCTTCCTGGGAGATTATTCCACAGTTTGATAGACCTCACTGTTAGGAATATTTCTTTGATACTAAGCCTATTTTTTTTTTCTTTTAAGATGTCACCCCCTTAGCGTTAGTTATGACCCTCATGCCACTCTTAACCTTAAAAATGAAGAAAGAGAATACATGTTATCTGACAAAACATTGTATTTGCCACTTAATTAGACTCATTCACCAGGTTGATATTGTTAAGACAGGAGTCAGCAGGTGGCCCTGTTAGAGAATGCGTAGTCTTCTAAGTTCATTATTGTCAAAGCAAATCTTCAGTTCTAGGAAGCCATGCTGTGTTGTTGTTAGCTTTGGTCGTGCAAGGTTATACAAGATTCTGTGCAGATGGAGCTGTAGGAGTAGCAGTGAAGCTTGATCTGAGACTTGGTTTCTGATGAGAGTCAATTCTAGAGGCATACACCTCCTCACCCCAGGATCTTCCATGAGACCGTGGTCTTGTGGAAGTGAAAAGTATCTCTGTGAAGGGGTGTTGTTCAGTGGTTACAGCTAGAACGTCTGGGTTTGATTCCTGATTACACCACCGACTCTATGTGTGATCTTAGATAAGTCTCGTAACCTCTCTATGTCTCATTTTACTAGCTGTAATATATGGATAATAATATTTACCTATGGTGATATGTGGCTTTATTCATAAATGTTTGTAAAGTGCTTTGAGATCTTCAGATTACAGGTACTATGAAAGGGTAGTAATAATATTAATTACTGTATATAATTGTTCATAAGCCGAATATTTTTGGTAAAAAAGTGACGCATCAAAGAGCGGGGGTCAGCTTATAAACGGGTCTACACCAAAATTTGATGATTTTAAACTCTATGGAATCATTGAATTGAATATCTAATACAGGGATCGGCAACCTTTGGCACAGGCCCACCAGGGTAAGCACCCTGGCGAGCCGGGCTGGGCCAGTTTGTTTACCTGCTGCGTCCGCAGGTTCGGCCGATCGCGGATCCCACTGGCAGTGGTTCGCCGCTACAGGCCAATGGGGGCGGCGGGAAGTGGCGGCCAGCACATCCCTCAGCCCACACCACTTCCCGCAGCTCCCATTGGCTGGGAACAGCGAACCGCGGCCACAGGGAGCTGAGGGGCTCCATGCCTGCAGACGCTCCAGGTAAACAAAACATCTCGATCCATCAGCGACTTACCCTGATGGGCCGGGAGCCAAAGTTTTCCAACCCCTGAAATCTAGGGTCGGCTTATGAAAGGGTCATACAGTTTTTGCTATTTTTACCTATCCATTTTGGGGGGTCGGCTTATAAACGAACGGGCTAATGAACAAGTATATACGGTAATTAACTTTCTCTTCTTCCAATACCCTTGTTAAAAAGCCTCAGCATTAGTGCAACCAAACTCCATCCAAGAAAAATTGTCTCCCTTCTCCCAATATCATTACTAAAATCAGCCATTAGGAGTTGTTGTTCAGCAATGTTGGACTTTCTTTTACTACCATCATACTTTGCTCCAGGGTTTGTGGTTGCAGTATGGGATAATAATTTCCATAAATGGTCACAAGCATAGCTATTACTGGTCCGAATACTGAGAGAGACTTTTCAGAACACATGGGAAGGGTCTGGAAATTCTTTCTATTTATCAGTGTATACTTTTTTTTAAATAAATGATTAACTGACAGAGCAGGTTTACTGTGAATTTCTTTTTCATGTGTAGATTTTACCTAATGTTGTCCTTCTCATATTGAGCTCAAAATAGTCCCCAAATCTGAAAACATTAAGACATGGACAATTATCTAAAATACTGTTATATATTCAATTTTAAAAATAAATAGGCAGCTTGCTTTGTATAATAATAGTCCCTAGTCATGTATTTTTGGTCTGTGATGGGGTATACTTTGCCCTTCATATTCCCCTGCTGGAAGCCCTGCTGTCCTACTGCACCCTATCCCAGGAAGGAGCAGTGGAAGTGGGCCCTCCAAGGCTGCCTAGAAAGGCATCATGGAATCAAAGCCCAGCTGGCTCAGATAAAAGGAGCTGAAGGGGCTGAGTAGATCAGTTCCTGGTTGGGATCAAAGGGCAAGGAAGGGTGCTCCTCTCTGGCCAAAGGAACTCACCTTACATGGTTTACTGGACCCAGGAGAAAGAGCACCTAAGAACTTTAACCCTAAGGTAACAGGTAAAGGTAAAGGGACCAGGTTGGAAGAGGTCCAGGAAATGCAGCAGCAATTAATTAAAGGAAGTTGTATGTGTCTGCTGCTTATAGGATCCCTGGGTTGGAACCTGGAATAGTGGGTGGGCTGGGTTACTCCACTGGCAAAGTTGCCTAAGCCGTGAGCAGGAGACAAGGCTTCTGTAGATGTCTGAATGAAACGCTGGATTTAAAGGGCCCAAAGATGCGGCTGAAGACCCTGGTGAGGACAGACAATTTGGTTAACTCTTGGTATGCCGGAGGGTTCATTTTGATGGTGTGGCGTGGCGTGGCTGGAGGTCTGAGCCATTGAAGACCCACCTAGTGAGCTTTGGATGCCAGGAGTGGGAAAAAGACTGCAGTACCGCTCCCAGTCACTAGGTGGCACTCAAAAGTGAGTGCCCCCTGTCAGAGGGTCTTTTCCCCCTGTTTTACAAACCTTTACAGATACAAAGATAAATGGTGAAGTGACTGTAAAATATTTCCCACCTTGAATCTACCATTTGTTCTTTTAGTCTTACATCCTATCTTGGATAGTGGTTAATATCAAGTGCTCCAGATAAAGACAATCATCAAAACACAGTTGGCCAGTTGAGCAAAGAAAAAGTTCCTTCTTGACCCTTGAAGGCAGGCAGCTTCTGCTGACAGCAATGACATTTTATTACCCTTATTATTTTAAGTTGCCCAGATAGTTCTTGGAGCATTTCACTTCATGCCTTTTCTTACCTGTTTGTAAAATGGAAATAATAATAATACTTATCCATCTTTGTAAAGCACTTGGAGATTTTTGTGTGAAAAGTACTACAAAAGTACAATGTATTGTTATTATTGATAGGTTTTTTTTTGCAACATGCCTTATATTTTCATCTGGGAGATATCTAATAATTCAGAACCAGGAAGATGGGTTTTGATTCAGTGCAGCAGCTGTTAGTTTATAATAACTGCAAACATTTTCCTCTTCTTTAGCTCTCTGTAGCTGCTAAGGATGTTTTCTTTTGTTTTTGTTTTTGTCAACTCTCTTATGCAGCTTTGGAATAGTAATACCAGCCATTGTGAGGAATGTATACACGTTCTTTAAATCCATGGTGGAAAGCCAGACATGAAGGGGCTGGAGGATGGTTCAAGACATAGGCTTTACAGCAAGGGTTTGGAGGGGGAAAGGAGTGAGAGAACGCATGTATGCTCTCTCTTTCTCTCTCTATCAGCCAGCTTTATGGATAATGCTGTTTTTTTCATATTCCAGTGATGTTCCTTGTTCAGTGTTAGTAGAAAGTGATTTTGTGATTCATTATCACTGTCATGTAACAGCCATTACAAAGCATGATCAGAAGACAGACTGCAGATACTAGCCCCAAATTGTGTTCTCACTTCCATTGGTGTAAATCAGGAGTAACTCCATTGGCATCAGTGACTTCAGTTGTAAGTGAAAGCATAATTGGGGATCATTGTTTGACAAGCAGGCATTTGGTCAAGGTTGGGGAGCACCTTCTTAAATTGTACAGATTACACGAGATGCAGTGCATGTTCCCAAGTTGAATCTCATTGTGTGTCTTTTGCGGATACCATGGCAATAGCATGCCAGTAATAAACACACCCATGTGGACAAAGATGAAGGATGTGAGGAAGGAAAAAAAGAAATAGGCACTTAATCTAGTGGGATAAGGAAAAAGTTGTATGGAGAATGATGAGTTTATGAACAGAGGAGAAAAATCAAACCAGTGAAGTGGAGCCAGAACCGAAAGGACAAGTCACACATTCAGAAGGTGAGGATTCACACACAAAGAATCATCCTTCCTAATGCACTCAAACATGACAGCAATCAGCCTCCATGGACTCTGGACAAGCTTGAATAGCTGAGAGCTGTTTCCACCTGCATTACCCTTGGTGGAGTGGCTGCTACACACTCACACAAGGGAAAAAGCATACTGTGCACAATGCAAAGCAGCAGGCATCTGCAGAAAAGAGATGCCCCGATAGGTTACGATAGTACTGTATATTAGAGTCTCAGATTCAAGCTACATTGTCCCAGCCCCTGAGTGCTTCTTTGCAATCATCTCCGCAGGGTGGACACACCAGGTCATTCTCACATCTAGTGTCTACAATTAGGAGTGTTAACAAAGGCAGTCTGCGGTAATGGCAGCTTTAGTTGACAAATCTGAGGAACTATCCCAGACTGATGTCAGTAGAGGTTTTGGAACAAATTGAACAAATTAAACAGTAATAAGTAGTAGGACCAGATGCTATTCACCCAAGAGTTCTGAAGGAACTCAAATATGAAATTGCAGAACTACTAACTGAGGCATGTAACCTATTGCTTATATCAGCCTCTGTACCAGATGACTGGCAAATAGCTAATGTAACACTTTTTTTTAAAGGCTCCACAGGCCATCAAGGCCAGTAAGCCTAAGCCAAGGCAAATAGGTTGAAACTATAGTAGAGAACAGAATTATGAGATACATAGATGAACATAATTATTTGGGGAAGAGTCAACACAGCTTTTGCAAAGGGAAATCATTATCTCACCAATCTGTTAAAATTATTTGAGAGAGGTCAACAAACATGTGGACAAGGGTGATCCAGTTGATATAGCACACTTGACTTTCAGAAAGCCTTTCACAAAGTCCCTCACCAAAGGCTCTTAAGCAAACTAAGCAGTCATGGAAGGTCCTCTCATGCATCAATAACTACTTACAAGGAAACAAAGGATAGGAATAAATGGTCAGTTTTCATAGTGGAGAGAGGTTAATAGCAAGGCCCCCTGGGGATCTGTACTGGGACCAGTGCTGTTCAACATATTAATAAACGATCTGGAAAATGGGGTAAAAATGAGATGGCAAAGTCTGCAGGGGATACAAAATTACTCAAGATAGTTAAGTCCAAAGCTGACCGCAAAGAGTTACAAAGTGATCTCACCAAATGTCAGATGAAATTCGGTGTTGATATATAAAAAATAATGCACACTGGAAAACATAATCCCGACTATACATACAAAATGATGGGATCTAAATTAGATGTCACCGCTTAAGAAAGAGATCATGGAGTCATTGAGGTAAGTTTTCTAAAAATACTTGCTCAATGTGCAGTTGCAGTCTAAAACATAACAAAATGTTAGGAACCATTTGGAAAGGGATAGATAAAATAGAAAATATAATAATGTCATATAGAAATACATGGTATGCCCACATCTTGGATATTTCATGCAGTTCTGGTCATCCCACCTGCAAAAAGATATATTAGAATTGCACACACACACACACACAAATCCAAAAAATAACAACAACAACAACAATAACAACAACAAACAAAACCCAAAATCCACAGAAGTGCAACAAAAATGGTCAGGAGAATGGAACATCTTTCATCTGAAGAGAGATTTAAAAGACTGGGATTGGTCATTTTAGAAAAGAGATGACTAATGGGGGGATATGATAGATGTCTATACGATCATAAATAAGGGAAGTGAATAAGGAAATGTTATTTACCCCTTCACAAAACACAAGAACCAGGGGTCACCCAATAAATTATTAGGCAGCAGGTTTAAAACAAATATTAGGAAGTAGTTCACACAACACACAGTCAAACTGTGGAACTTATTGCCAGGGGAAGGCCAAAAGTATAACTCAGATAAAAAACGAATAAGTTCATGGAGGATAGGTCCATCAAGAACTATTAGCCAAGATGCAACCCCATGTTCTGACTGTCCCTACACCTCTGATTGCTAAGAGCTGGGACTGGATGACGGGAGATTGATCACTCAATAACTTGCCCTCTTTTGTTCATTCCCTCTGAAGCACCTGGCACTGGCCACTGTCGGAAGACAGGATGCTGGGCTAGATGGACCATTGGTCTGACCCAGTAATTCTTATGTTCTTAGCCATTTAATAATAGGAACATGAACTGTTATAGGGAATGACTAAATACTCTCAAATCCTGAATATCAAAATACTGTAGATATGTTCAGGAAAGATCTGCAAGTAGAGCCAAATCCTGAGGCCCTTTGGCAATTTTCATTTACCCTTTGCTCTGGCAAACTCCAATGGACATTAATGCGAGTAAGGAGAGACTAAATACTGCCTCAGAGCCTCTGGATTCAAAGTCATATAGGACCTCTGGAATTGCATCTCTGTATAGAGCCTTTGAATAAGAAGGACAGGGCAGAGAGCTAATGTGGATTAAGGATCAGGCAGCCAGGATGAAATAGGGCCTAGTGGTATAAGTACAAACCTAGGAGTCAGGATCTCTTGAATTCTTATAACCCTTGCTCCAACACTGACTTCTGTGGCCCTGAGGATTTCTCATAACTTTTCTGTGTCAGTTTTCTCCTTTGTAATACTGGCTAAGACTCCCCTTCCAGCCACACTGTAAGTATTTAGTTAATGGCCCAGATTCTCTGCTGAATGGAGTTTGTGTGTGGTGTGGCAAGGGGAGATGGGCACAGTCAGAGTACTAGGATACAGAATATCGCATGAAATCTGTTCCAATGCTTGTGAAGGGCGGTGAAGATGAAAAGTGCTAAGTATTACGGACCTGCTCCTGCTCCCGTTGAAGCTAACAGCAAAATTCCCATTGCTTTCAATGGGAACAAGCCCTGTATTTCTTTAGCCACATCTTTTAGGGCTCAATCCCTTACTTACATGAGTCATTTCATCAAAGTACATTTAGATGCTTTATAGGGGAAGTCAGTTCTTATATTTCTATTAGAGCAGGGCAAACACAGCAAAAACCTTTCAAGCATATTTGCTCAACGTTTGAAATTAATTGACTTTGACTGTGTTCATATCCCTTTTTCATTCATTCCCCATGAATATTCTGTGAACAAGTTTGCTGCCAGGAGCCCAGCGATAAAAGCAAATTTTCAGCAGATGTTGCAGACTATTTGAGGAAAGTAAATCTCAAATTCATAATCTTGATTACTCACACTAGAAACCAGTTTCTAAAAACTAAGATTAGCTGGTCAGGGAATAGAAGCAATACCATGTGATATACCTGCCACAAATATGATTCTTTAGGCTATATCTACACTAGCACTTTTGTGGGCATAAATTATGTCACTCAGGGATGTAGAAAAATACCCCCCAGAGCGACATAAGTTATACCAACGGAAGCTGATGTTTACAGTGAAATGTTGGCGGGAGACGCTCTCCGGCCAAAATAGCTATGGTCTCTCATTGGGTGTGGTTTAATTATGTCAACAGGAGAGCTCTCTCCTGTCAGCGTAGAGTGGCTACACAGGAGATCTTACAACAGCACAACTGCATTGGTACACCTGTGTAAACTCTCTAGTGTAGACATGGCCTTAGTGATGTTAGTGCTGCATATTGGCTTGCCATTGTCATGTTTTTTATTTCTGGACACATTTTGGAATAAGTGTCTTTTTTTTCCATGTGGGTGCATCTTCACTAGGCAAGAAAGCTAGTTTCTTACCATGTGTTATCTAATATGGTAAGATCCTCATGAAGACCAGGCAGTTTGTAGCTTACAAACAATTTAATAGCTTGAGGTAACCACTACGGTGGAGCTTAGGTTTTATCTCAACCTGCCAATGTGTAAAAAGAAGAACTGGTTAAAACATTTTCACATAGGAATGAAAACAAACATTCACATCTCAAAAATTTTCACAAAATGGAATTATTATTTTCTGGCCAGCCCTAGTTAAAACTGCAAATTGCTTATCTTCTTTAGGATTTTACATCATATTAGTTACCACTTGTTAGCTAACACAGGGTAAGAACACACCTTTTCCTAATGAAGACAAGGCCTAAGAGATCATCTGGGACAATTCTAGAATGGAAGGAGGAGATGGCTTATAATGGTCATCTAACAGCTTCCATATAAGGTTTGTTAAGGGACAATACCAAAATTATTAGCTCCGACCCCAGTTCCCCCTTCCCTCCCATCCCACAGAGACTACAGAACTGTTTGACTATGGTAGGAGGGGTGGGGGAACCCCACCAACTCTTGAAGAAGAAAAAGATGCTTTGGGGATGGGGAGCAGAGCAGGGTAGGGTAGAGATCCAATCCGAAAAAGGAACCCACCAGAATCTCTGAAGAGGATAAGCCTGCCTTTATCTCCATTATGGGATGGCAATGCTTTAAGTATGATAGACATGCCTGCACATGGGTGGTTTTATAATTCTTTTTTCTTGAATGCTTTGATACTACCCCTAAATAAATGTACTTTGTTTTCTTTCAAGAACATGGCTGTTTGGCAGTATTATTCACTGGTCATTTCATCCCTGAAGGGAGGAAATGGAGGTGCCCCAAACCCAGTCAGAGCTGCAGGGCATTAAGTGGTTGACATACACTGAGCAATGTGACCATGGTCAAAGTGTGGGAGAACTGTGAAATCCCACCCAGACGCAGGTAGGAGCTAGATGTCTAAGATCTGAAATGGGTGTACCCAGAGAAACCAATACAGAGGTACAGCTAGCCACTGTAATCACGACAGTGCCCTGTCAAAACTTCTTGAATTCTGAACATGCATAACGAAAGTTTTCACATAGGAATGAGCTATATACCAAAGAAGATTCCTAGGAACTCTTCCACAAAATATTAGAAATAACAAATACATTTGAGACTCACCACTTTTCACAGATAATTCAAGAACAGAAGAAGAGGTGACATTAATCAATAAATGTGTCTTTCAAAATCATTCACTACGTTGCTATGCCTATTACTTAACATTATTGTGGGAAAACCCAAATAAAACTGTTGTCCTTTCTTTTACCCCATTAAAAAAAAAATCTTCCATCTACATTTCTGCAAATTAATGATCCCCCAGGAAAAACAAGTGAGACCATGATCACTGAGCTAATATGACATATCAGATATGGCATGTCACCTAACATAGACCCTGATCCTATGACTGGGCAGACCAATGGGCCTGCGTGGGGCCCTATTTACTGCATTGAGACTCTATGCAGGCCCCAGGGTCTGCCCTCAAGGATCCGATTGCGGAGTAGGGGCCATAGAATGGATGATATTTTAAATTAAACTTTTCTCTGGTAAGTGGTTATCTGTTGCTTTTTCATGATAAGATAAAATTTAAAAAAAAGAACTTGCTGAACTCTTGATTGAAAAATTAAATGTGTTAGACTGGATTTTCCCTTGCTGCTTTTTAATATTTCTAGTACACTTAACATCGGTGATTACTGAAGAAGGTTTGATCTCAGTTTTGTGTCATTCAGATAGCTTCTTTGCCTTTTAAGTTTCACAGACACTGGGATTTTATGGTCTTAGTGGTTCTACCTCCCCCCTGCCTGCCCTTCTTGGTTTAAAATGAGTGTTTCCTGGCACATTATGTGCATATCATACTTGGGAATATCAGTGCAGCATGTTATTATTATCTGAATTGTCTATGGTGTAACACTAGGGCATATATTGCCCCTCAGGGATGAGTTATAGCCACCCACCCATATATTTGGATTATATAGGTGGTCAGGTGTACCATAAAAGGATCTATTGATGCAATAGATAAAAGCATTTTATTTTCAGAGCCCTCAATCCTGTAGGTTTGTAACAGGTCCTGAACTAATCTCCAGAGACCTCAAATTGTGATGGTATTTTGATGCCATATCATTATGATGTTTTATGATATGCTGATGCAAAGATGTGCCATGATATACAAACCTGTCCCGGCAACAAAATTGCACCAGTGACAACCCTAGGTAGAAGGTGCTGCACAGACACCCTTGAGCAAACAGGAACCTCCAAAATCCCAAAATTCAGAGGTCTTGAGTACCCTTCCATTAACTTCAGTGGGAGGTGTGGATGCTCACTGCTCAGTAACTATGAGGGGCATACCCCGATTATATTTGATTAGACAACTGTGCATGAACGAATTTAAGTAAGTGCTAAGGATGCCTCCTGGAACTTCCTTGACTGTCATTCTGAAAAATAAAAATAAAAATAAAAAAAACATATTAGTCGTACTCTGCACTGGATTCAGAACAAATTTGAGCTCATCTTTTTCATCTGTGATAAGCAGGAGAATAACTTACATTTGATTTCTATTGTTCTTTAGAGTTTGGTGTTTGCTTGAGTTCACTTTGGCTTCATGGCCTTTCCCATCAAAGCATTTGCATGGCAACAAGAAATTGTGCCCCTAAACCCAGGCTATGAAGGTTCAGCAGTTTGCTTAGTTATACAATTAGGTTGACAGAAAGTCGTAGCTTACTCCTTGACACTCTCTTAAAAAAAATAACAACAAAATACTATTGCAAAGAAACTTTGGAAGCAAAATGCCAACATTGAGAGGAGTTGGGGGAGATGTGGAAACTAAACTTTCAAAAGCCAAGGACGTAGCATCAACTTAATCAACAAGCCATGTTTAGTCTAGAAGCATCCCTGGGAGGAGTGAGAAATGCAAGAGACAAAAACACCATGTATTGGGCTGCAGAACCACTAACAGACGCTCATGTAGTCTTCGTCCTGAACAAATTTGGCTTTTATTTAATGTCTGCTTTATTGGTGTGAAGTCGGCATATGGTATTACTAATGATGCCTTGTTCTAGCTCAGGCGAATCTGATACAAAAATAAATAAACAGAAATTAGCAAATAACAGATTCTTCTACTTTAGGGTGAAACAGATGACTCACTTCAGAGGGTTATTTTACCTCCTGGGCTAAAGATGCTGTGCTTTCCTTTCATTTCCTGGCATTACTGATAACCACAGCCTCTGGCTTATGCTAAAAGCCAAGCAGTGGATAAAATAACAGTGGCATTACCTTTAGTGCATGGGTAAAAATAGCTTTCCTTTAAATAAAGAAAAAAGTGTTTCAATGAGGAGAACATAGCCTGGCTGCAGCAATTATTAGCCTGGTTTATTTTACCCCCATGAAAAATGCAACCAAGTAAAGTAATGTAATGCAACCAAAGCAAAGTAATGGCTTGGAAATTACTCATATCAAAATGGTGTTGTGCACCGGATATTCTCTGCAGTCTTGAATCAGCCTTTCCATTCATTTTCATGTTGTTGCTGCCTTCGAAGAAACATACCATTTCAATTTTCCACAGTATATTCAAGGTCCATATTGAAAACAAATGTGAACCCTCTTTAGAATAACAACCTTGTGTTATTTTTTCCATCAGCAATTTTTTTTCTTTTCCCTTTTAAGTTTGAAGTTCCCTCTGTCTGGTTTGATTAAGTGTGTGAAAAGGTAGGCAGGCTGCCCAGGTCCTAAGAAATGAAAGTTCTTTAAGCAGCCCAGGTGGTTGCATGAAATCCAGAAGCTCAATGGTTAAGGAAGGAGTAACATATGTGAGAGTGATACCACTTTCAGTCCACTTAGCAGTCATTCCAATGGCAGAAACTGAAGAAGACCCCACCTCCTGCTCATTCTGCAGGGGACATTTGACTGTCTATCGAGACCACATGTTAATAGCCTTTAAAGGGAAATCCTCAGTAAAGTTAGACAATCTGTAAAGAGCTCAGCCAAAACAATTTCTAGCAATGATATGGAAAGTATTGCATATGTAGGTGCATTATAATATTGGAGGAGTGGGCGGGGGGAAAGGGAGAGGAGATAGAGCAGGATTTTTATATCTTCCAATTTGTCATTGTAGCCATCTCCTCTGTCTTCTTCTGTGCTTCTGGTGAAGCACTGGAATGGGTTACCTAGGGAGGTGGCGGAATCTCCATCCTTAGAGGTTTTTAAGGCCCAGCTTGACAAAGCCCTGGCTGGGATGATTTAGTTGGGGATTGGTCCTGCTTTGAGCAGGGGGTTGGACTAGATGACCTCCTGAGGTCCCTTCCAACCCTGATATTCTATGATTCTATGATTCAGGCACTATTGCGGACATACTAGGTGGATCACTGCACTAAATATACAAACTAAGATTTCAGATATAAAATCTCAAATATTTGTGACTAAATAAATAAACTGGAAAAATGTCAGCCTTTTGATTCTTAAGCAAAATTGGGTGGGTTTTCCTTGTTTTGTTTTGTTTTTCTTGTTTGTTATTTTTTTTCCTGATTTTTGTTTTAGTGTTTGTTTTCTTACTGTGTAATGCTTGTTTGCTAAATCACATGGTGGGATTATTTTCCAAATCAGAAAAATTAAAATGTAGATTTTTTTAAAAAATTAGGGAGTTCTGTTTAAATAAAGAGAAACAAACAAAAGAATAGATTGGATTGTTAAAAAACATGGTGGATGGGAAATGCTTTTCAATTTACCAAAATGTCTGTGGATTTCTCTTTTCCCATCTTTTGACCAGCTCTAATTTCTACTCAGTTTCACTTTTAGATTGAGATGCACTAGACCAATACTACATAGTGTTGTGGTCAAAGTCCCCCACGCAGTGATTTTAGTTCAAAGACTCAAGCCTGAGGCCAGTTTATTGACATACATACCAGTGCACTGGGGTGCAGTCCGAAGACTGACACCCCGAGGACCGCTCGCAGGCGGGCTTTTATTTCGTCAAACCACAAGCAAAGTACAAACAATAGTCATGAGTTAAGAAATTAGGGTTGGGGTTAGTCCCTCCCCCAAACCACGAGTTAAGAAAGTAGGGTCGGGGTCAGCGCCCCCCCCCCCGGTACCTTCCTCATTAATTTTCCGAGAAGTGGGTGTTTATTTGGGTAGAGGGGTGCTTGGTGGTTTTTCTCAGGGGTGGCGCTTGGCACCAGTTTGGGTACATTTCTCAAGACACATTTTCCGGGGGTTTTCGGTGAAGGGTTAAGGGGGGTTACCATGGGACGCTTAAAGAAGATCTATGATTGGCTATTTTTGCAGATAGCTGGAATCATGGAGTGGGTCACAGATCACCCAAAGGAGAAGCTGCATGAGTTAAGAAATTGC
Source organism: Terrapene triunguis (assembly GCF_002925995.2). Taxonomy (NCBI): domain Eukaryota; kingdom Metazoa; phylum Chordata; order Testudines; family Emydidae; genus Terrapene; species Terrapene triunguis. The sequence continues at coordinate 66,818,396 of NW_020664447.1, forward strand.
ATTTAGCTAAAGTTACCTACTGCTTCACACAAGTGGTTATTATATTTCATTAGCCATGAACATATTTCATTAGTGCTGCTGCTGGGGCTTTTTATTTTTTCCCTCCTTGCCCCACCACCTCTGGTCATGACCCTTGACCCAGTTTGGCAGGGAATTGTGCAGTCTAGTCTAGTTCAGGCTTTAGGCCTGCCCTACTCTGTGTAAAGGCCATCAGCATAACAGATCTCTGTTGGAGGGTTTATTTCGGGGCCCACAGATTCACAGCTCTGGCTATCAAAAAGAAGGCCCTCCTGCTCTATTTCCCCACAATAGTTAGGGTTGCAAATTACCACCGGTGCATGCTTGTTTGTTTAAAAAACCTTTTCCCATTGTACTTGATATACAAAAACATTTGAAATAATTTGTTCCTATGTGTTGTTTTGGTTTTCATTTGACTTAGTTTAGTGTTCCTTTAAAGAGCACATGCGAGTTATTTGCTGTTGCTGCATTTTAATGTACATATTCATGGCTCTGAGGTCTGATCCAAAACCCACTCAAGTCAATGGAAAGACCCCTGTTGATTTTTAGAAAGCACAGGATCAGACCGTAGGTCCCATTCTCACTGGTGGGCTCTGTGTGGGGGAATACTTGTTTTCAAATGAAGCCATTTTTTTATGGGCTCTACAGCTATAGAGGTTCACTCATGTGGAATTCAGTTTCTGACTTGGGCTTTGGACTGTAAATTCACAAGGACAAGGATTTTGATTTCTGAATATTATGTATTTGTATATTTTAACTTCTGTAAAGTTATGGTGTCCATGTAGATCAGTAAATAAATAACACCTAATCATATAGGTATTATTAAAATTGACCACTTTCGCTATACATGCTGCTGGGATGATCTGTTTTTGTTTGTTTGTTTGTTTGGATTCCCTATTCAAGTAGCTGCATAAATTATATCTCCACTCCCACTTTACAGCTTTATACTTCAAAACTGTGGCAGGCTTTCATTCCACTGTCATTCTTTTTTTGACTTTTCAAGACAACTCTGAAGCATTTTATGGGCTCCATCTTTGAGTTACGGACTCAACCTGCATTTTATTGCCACTTCTTTCCACGGAGTCAATTAACAAAGTTGATGAATGGTATTCAGGATTAAGGTAATAGGAACATAAAGTAGCAATGGAACTATTTTGTAAGTCATTGTTCATCATGATTCCTAATAAAGCTTCCACATTTGAGCTATTTGTTTTTTAAAAATCTTAATGTGAGTGAAAGACATTTTAATTAGTTTTTTGTTTACTTCCCCCCATTAGTTTTTGTTAAAATAAAGGTTAGAAAAACTGACACTACTGTGTGATGGGGTATTCACCCCACACCAGCCCTGAAAGGGAAAGGAAGCTGAGAAAGAGCCAATAAGTGAGAGAGATGAGGGGATTAGGCTGGAGAAGCAAACCCTGATTGGAAAATAGAGCTCAGCTGAGCAGGTGCAGGGCTGGGCTAGTATAAAGCCAGGAAGCTGGCAACAGAAATGATTGCAGAGAGGAAGTCTGCAGCTACTCTCTGTGCATTAGAGAGGGAAGAAGGGTAACCCAGGAAAAAAGTAGAAACCTGGCCCTGAGGGAAGTGCGTACCCAGAAGAGAGAAGGGTAGAGAAGAGCCCCTGCGGGAGGTGTGTAGGAAGCAGCTTGGGGGAGACAGCAGCAAGAGTGGGGACTGAACAGACCTTGACAGCATGTTGTAGGACATCCAGGCTGGAACCCAGACTAGTGGGCGGACTCAGATTCCCCTACCAGCCACTGGCAGAATGGCAGTGCCAGGACAGCAGGTCCAGTGAGGGTAAATGACATAGTGACCTGACCAGAAGGCTTAGTCACAAAGAGGAAGCTACAGTTCTGGAGTGAAAGCAGGGCCACAGAGTGAGAGGAAGGACAATGGGTGGAGAGACTATAAAGGGAGATGTCAGACCTGGAAGAGAGCTATTGCCCAGAGCAACCAGGAGGAGGTGCCACCCATGGTGAGTGAGTACCCTATGACATACTGCCTCCTAAATGTTTATCCAATAGTGCAGTATGTAAAGGCCACTTGATCTGAGCTTCTTGTCACTCTGTAATCTCAAACCATGATATGTGGGGGGATGGGAGGTGATATATCCTTGAGTAACATGCAAATAGTTAATTCTTTAGTACTCATTGTGATAGAAAGGCAGAGCGGCATCTGTGCCACATCAGAGGAGTAGTGGCAAGAAAGGTGCCCCAGAATGTCTATGAGATACCATTAGAAACTTGGATGCTGACCTAGTGGTAGCTGAATCTAATGGGGAGACAACGTCACAAAACATCATCAAACCTGTACTGACTCAGAGTGGTAAAGTTCCAGCACAAGCCTGTGTAATGGTTTTCATCCTCTTCAGCTATACAGTAATGATCAGATAATAATGTGACAGTAAGGGGCAAATTCTTTGCAGACCTAGCTATGTATCTATAACATGTTCATCATCTGTATTAAAACAGGTACTTCATTATCAGATGGTTCTCTTTTTCTCTCTGATCCTAGGTGGAGAGAAGTCCACAGAAGTATGTGACTTTATCAGGGTTGCACAGAGCACAAGTCAGAACAATAGTTGTTCCTAATATTTTCAGATTAGAGCAATTTCCCTCTGGTATCACATTCAAAACTGCTTTATATATGGCTGTGCACTGGTTCGTGCTATAACAGCAGTATATGGCTCAATGTTTGTTCTTATACAATATGTATAGATACATAAGGTTTATGCATTATGTATAGGGACACATGTCTTTCTATAGATACCTACAAATTATACCTTTTGAATGAAAGACAATAAAGCGGAGAAGCAATCAAAAAAGGTTATCTAGATACTTTCAAAATCCCTTTGGAAAGAAAAGGGAGGACTGAAGAGAAGCTAATGTAATCCTTTGTTCAAAAAGATGTCTATGGAAGATCCAGGAAAGTGCAGGTCCCTGCACTTTACTGAGTGTAGATTTTAATGTTTTGATTTCCGTAGTGAGAAGAACAAAAGAAACACTTTAACCAAGGGCAGCACAAGGGAAATCTAGAAAGCTAGGATTTAATATTTATGAATATTCCACTACAGGGAAACCATTTCAACCAATTCCTTACTTTTATTATTTTAATACTCTCTACTTGATTGGGGCCTTTCATCCAGGGATCTCAGATCTTTACAACAGAGAATCACAAGTATCTGTGAGATGAAGGATGTGCTATTATTTGCATTATTCATACAGGGAAGTTGAGGTATAGGGAGGTTAAGTGAATTTCCAGGGTCACACACAGTCAGTGGCAGAGCCAAGACTAGAATCCAGCTCTCTGGCCTCTCCATCCTGTGCTTTGACCACAAGACCGTGCTTCGCCTCTGACAATATCTGAGTATTGTCTTCCAGCTGTATGAGGTTGGTAAACATCTGGTTAGATAAACATCTTGTAGCACAAGTTTGGGATCTAAGAAATGATGCAAGATTGGTAGAGAGAATGTAAGTGGTGGTTCTAGCCACTTTCTAATTTCTTATGTTCCTCTTTCTCTGATGGTCTCTGGTAATGGAGGGGTTTACTGTAGTTTCCAAACATCCCCATTCATGTGAATGAAATTCACACAAGAGTCCAAAATTTAATCAGACCAAACTATTTATTTTGTTTTGAGAGCTGAAGCCTTGGGTTACATTTCCTGTCACGATGCAGAAGCTTCAAACTGTAGTTATAAACACTACAAGCTGACTTAAGAGGAAAAAGTAGATCTCTAATGCACATTCGCCCAAGGGCACTCATTAGAGAAAAATGCAAAACAAATGATAACTTTTTGTTTCACCAGCCATTTAAAAAAAATGAAGCCATTGATCTTATGCAAGGCAAAACGTTTATGCTACATTCTAAATGAACTAGGTGCTCACCACAATGTACTGCAAGCTTTAAAATTTTCAGAGCAACGGACAGGCCTTAATAGATGGCATAACTTTGTTAGCAGGTTTCCAAGAATTAAGGCTTTTGGCAGTGTTCTTATTTTATATGTGTATTTTTTGCTGATGAAGAAAAAATGGCACAACAGCTAAGCAGAAAGCTGCTCAGAACAAGGATTTATGTATGGCAGAGCAAGGGCCTGATGCTTTCTGGGATATCAGATATCTCTTGAAAGGCACCAAACACCTTAAATGTTAATGTTAAGCGTCAATGATCAGATCCCTGGAGGCTTTAATTTTTACTGGCTAATCACATGCCAATGAGTTTTAAAATTACTTATTGATTGTGTGTATTGTATTGTGGTAGCATGTAGGAATGCCAATCACAGACCAGGATCCCATTCTGCTAGGTGTTATACAAAGAGAACATAAAAGATGGTCCCTGCCCGAGAAAGCTTAGAATCTAAGTCTAAAGACAGCAGGTGGATATGGACGAGGGAAAGACAAGGAAACAAGGAGTCAGTGCTGGTCAGCATGATAGGCAGTGGTCACTGCACACCAGCTGCTGAAACACTGTCAAGTTTTTTTGTAGGCCTCCCAACAAGGAGAGTTTTAAGGGGGAATGTGAAGGAGGATAATGTCTTAGTTTTGCAGATGTTTACAGGAAGCTCCTCCCTAGCATGAGGGACAGCACAGGGGGAAAGCAAAAGGTGGTGTTTGAAAACCTAACACATGATCAATGAATGTTGGCATCGGATGCAGAGCAGAGGCAGGATTCAACATCTCAGTGGTGAATGAGGGATGAGAAGTAGAGTGGTGATAGGCCATGAAGGGCCTTGAAAGTGAAGACAATTAGCTTGTGTTTGACGTGATGGAGAAGGGGGACACAGTGGAGGGAAGCAAAGAGAGAGGTGGCATGGTTCAACATGGCCAGGACAATGATCTTTGCAGCAGCATTTTGAATGAAACAATGGACATCAGTAACCCATACACATAAAGATTCATTATATGAAATTTAATTAACATGGGAGCTCCGTGAAATCAGATGGTTAGTCACAGTGGATGAAGTTCATTGCCAAGCAGCGGGCTGACATAAGATTTAAATGGTGCACAGGTCTTGGCTGGGTTAATTCTCAGGATGAATTTCACTGTTTCCTTATCCCTGTTGCAGACTCTGTTCAAATAAATAAAACATAGTGTGTGAAACAAAACCAAAACATCTACCTGATTTCAGTATGGAGAAGAAATAAACATCTCGTAAGGAAGTTGATTATTTATTCATTAGGCTTTCTGCAGGGCTCATTCAGTCAAGCCTTTGAGGATGGGCCTATGTTGTTTATGATGAAACTGAGCTTTCCAATATAGTTCAACAACGTTACCTTCAGGGCATGAGACGTGAGTTTGACTCTCAAACCTACCATGCAGGGATGAAATAGGTGTGTAGGGAGAAAATGGCGGCGGAGGGGGGGAGAGGGATATGCCATCCTGTTGAGTATAGTGCTATCTGAGAGGGAATTGGAAAGCCAGGGACATACATTTCCTTACAAAAACAAATTTGGTGTGTATTATTGGTTGGAATACACACTCATGCAACACAAATGGATCAAACGGGTGATTATGCTTTCCTCTTCTTTTCTTTTTCAGTGGTAGAAAACTATCCATTTTCCCCCCTCACCACAACTTTCAAAATGCATAGTACAACATTTAACGTGTTTCTGGCAGAGCTGTGAAGAAGTGTTTGAAAGGAAACCCAAGCCATCCAAAACATACTGAATTTTAAGTTTCATGATATGCTTGATACAGGGTCTAGTTTTATCTAAAGTGGATTTGAACTGGAAAATGCGGGTTTAACTATATACATTTAGAGGTGCTTGGATTTAGTGTTGCAGGTTTGACCATTGTAAACAGAGGCCCAGCTATGAAAACAGACAGGTTTTTTTGGCAAAGAGTTTGATTCTCCTCCCTAGGTCCAACTCAGGTTCCTCTCTATGCAGAATCCAGACATAGCGTGAAAAACAGGGAACTTGCCATTTCTCCTGGTTTTGATGTACAATTAGGAGGAACTTGTTGTTTTTGAAGTGAGTTTCACTTGAAGCTTTTGGGTTTGTTTAAAATTGAGAATTTAAAGCCAAACTGCCCGCCTGGAACCACCATGTGACTCTCATCCAGTGAAAACATTCATCCCTCTGACCCAAAACTGCTGATTTCTGCACAGATCTAACTACAGAGCTTTATCACATTTTTTTCAAGCAGATAGCTAGATGCAGCGGGCTGACAGCCTAACTGCATTACACTAAGATTCAATCCAGGGGCCTGTGCCAACAGATATTTAATGAACAATTTTTACTCAAATAATCATCTTAAAAAGCTAGAGCTTTCTGAAAGCACTGGGGTGGCATTTTTCCAAAATAGTACTAAATAATATGGCAATTCTTTAATTGTAACACATTCATCACCTGTGTAAATCATTTGGTTTTTAACCTGGAAAAAATAAAAACTTTCTTTTAGAGTGCCTGAACTATAGGTAGAATCATGCCCCAACAGAAGTCAGTGGCAAAACTCCTACTGACGTCAGTAGAAGCAGAATTAAGTCCAAAGTCCCTCCCTTTCTATTTATCAGAATGAGCAACATCCTTCACTGTAAAGACATTTTTGTAGGTCAACAATGACAATAAGGAAGGTAACACACAGTGAATAAAAATACATATAGATGAAGAAGAGCAATCAAGACTCAGTTCAGCAGCCACTGAAGCAATGAAAGTCTGGCCATTCAATAGGTGAGGGCTCAGATCCCCAATGACTGTTGTGGGCACCATCAATACCACAACAGAGAAAACAGCTAATAGGAAAATAGAACCACAATGGATCAACAAAATTTCCTCAACAAGCCAAGAAAATAGACAACACTCGAGTAAAGCCAAGGGCTGACGTAATGATGGATGGTCAGATAGTTTCTCCACAAAAAAGAATAACCTATCCGTAAACAGTAGGGCACACTTCTCAGGAGTAAACATAATGGCCAGTCAACAATAAGGGCTACAAGGAGTGCCAATGATTTTGCTGATCATTTCTATAATTTCTCCTTTCCACTAGTGTGTGTGTGTGTGTGTGTGTGTGTGTGTGTGAGAGAGAGAGAGAGAGAGAGAGAGATCCAAATGTAAATAGGAGCTGTGCAAAAACGACGAGGCTTTTTGTGCATTTTTTTTGTTTGAATCATTCATCATTTCATTATGGGCCATTTCACAACCCAGACATTTTCCCCCCATTAAATAGCCATTTTCAAATCAGGCGGCAGGCAAAATTTTGCATCCTTTTCATCCAAAGAGATTGTTGTCCAAATGAAATTTTGAAGTATTTGCCTTTTCTTCCCTCAGAACTGAGACCAGTTTTGGAGGGAAAGTAGTTCACTGAAAACAAAACTCCCATTTCTAGTGAATATCTTAAATTTGAGAGAGAGGAAGGGATATTTTTTATTTGTTTTGTTTCCCACAATCAAACCATTTCAGAAAATTCAGAATGAAATGGAAAACCTAAGTCTTCAGTGTATTTAATATCATTGCTGTCTTCTCACATGCCTCTAGGTGTAATGGTTACCCTGAATAAGCTGAGTCTCTTTGGAGGCAAATAGTCCTCTCCCTTGCCACTCCTCTAATTTAACATATGGACGATTGGAATCTCATCATTAGACTGGTAGATTCAGCCTCATAAAAGAATGCACATAATTCTGAGGCTGTACTTTCTTTTTACCCTGTTCCTGGTTATCTTCCTGACAGGGTATTTAATGAATGAAGCAGAAATGTCTCTGATTGTATTTGGCAAGAGTGTAGCCCATGCACCGAGTTCTGCATTCTCTGAATTGCCCAAGAACATGGGGATTTGACTTGTAGAGATCTTCTTGTTGCTAGACTGAAAAATTGGATCACATGAAATCTAGATGACTCTTACAATACTTGGCTCTCCTTGACATTTTCATGCTGCATGAAGCCTCCCTCCCCTGACATGTTACATCCAATTTCCTTCCCATAAAATTCCATCTGCCATTAAATCTTAAATGGAATACCTCCCGGTTAATGCACATAGCATTAATAAAAGAGCTTATTCAGTTTTACAAGCAAATTTACATTTAACTGTCATACTCTTCTTCTGCATGTTCCCTTCCTATTATTGAGGGTTATCTAGAGATTTGTGTCTGGATATAAGCTACATTCTCTATAAGCAGCCTGTTTCCTCCTGTCTGTTTCACTGACGGATGGCACTAGACAATTTTGAAGACATTACAATCTACTTCCACGGTAGCAAACCAAGACTGTGATGTCACAAGCATCTGATTCTGAGGGCACTGAAGGACAGAGGTGGAAAAATGGAGGCTGGGTTTGTGACACAAAAACATCAGCATTGGTGGGAAAAGAAATGGCAAAAATGTGCATGGCGGTTTAATTGGGTTGTAGTAAAATGAGATCATGAGTGTGATGAGAGCTGTGTAGTCTACAGCAGAGTGCAGGAGTGAAAGGAGTGTGGTCCATGGAGGAAGCACGGGCCCCCAGAATTGTACAAAATGTGCTCTAGTCACCTTAAATTGCAATCGGCAGGTGTGGTCAACAGAGACTGCAGGTTCCAGTAGCAGGAAATGTCTCACCCATAATAATTCCTTATAATTATTTATGATGACAATATTGGGTTTACTGTTTACTGAATGATTATGGTGGGCTTAGCACTATACAGAAAGAGTGCCTGAAACTGCATGGTGCTGAACATCTGCCAGTCACTGAGTAAGGAAACCACTCCCGGAATGATTGCCCTTTGTATAATGGGGAGGATGACATTTACCTACATAGGAACAAAACTGACATATAGGCACAGTCCCATTTTTGGGTGCTGTGAAGCTGCTATGTCCCCTGGGGGCTACAAGGAGCTCTTGTGCTTCTGAAAGATACAATCCATGGCTCCTCCTGAACCCTTTGTGTTGACTAGTGGTGCTAATCTGGTGCAGTCCTAGCATTCAGATGAGTGCAAGCAGAGCTGGGCAGGAAATGGTTTTCCCATCCCACCAGTGGTTATCAGGAGATACATCAAAACTGCCACTTTTCTGCAAACAGTTTTGTTTCAAAGAATCAGCATTTTCCAATGAAAAAAATCATTTGGGTGGAAAATTCCCAACCAGCACAAAGCACAAGGACTGTCTGTGATTCTGTTGTGCTTGAGCACAGAGATGCAAGTGCAATGAAGAAATAAGGTCTTTGCAACGTCTCCATTTCTTGTGCCCTCACATAGGGCACAATCTAGCCTTAGCTCCATGAAGCCCTTGGAGCACTGCAGGTGAAAATCGCTGTATGCTGAGTGTCTTCTTTAAACAAGATTTGTAAATATTTTGTTATAAATCTGGAGTGTTAAATATATGCACATAGTATAGCCATACACATAGACAAACATTTGCATGCTTTAATCAGCAAGAGGTAGAGTATTTTGGACAAGCTACATAAATGTCTAAGTTATATGTTGTTTATTAGATGCAGATTTGATTCTGGCCCATATTTATCACAGGTGGTTGCACCATCAATCAGGATAAAGGTTTTGCAAGATGTATCCAACTACAACAGGTTGTGTCTTTTCTTTCTCTTCCAAGGTCGTCATCTCACACTCACCTGTGCCAGCCCTCATTCTCTTCTGCCTATGTGTCCCACTATCTATTGTGGTTTTTCATGAACATCCTTCTTTATTCACTCCCCTCTTTTGCTGGTCCTTCTTGGATCAAACCTGGCTTGCGAGCTGGCTGTCTCAAACAAGGTGGAGGGACAGGAACTGGAACTAACTTTTTTCATCTTAAAGGCTTCACTTAAAGCCATCTTCAATGATGTTCACAGAACAATGAAAAGAAAGTGAGACAGGGACTGCTGGGCCTGTCTGAGAAGAGGAATTGGCAGCCAGAAGGGAGAGCGAGGAAGCTGCAATACATTGCTCTTCTTATTTGTAAACAGAATTCCTGTGGGAGCCCTGGATGAGAGAAGCCTTCATTAATTACATCTGAGGAAGAATGTCTGCTTTAGAGCTGGGTAATTTGACACCATTCAGATAGGGTTTAGATTGCTCTCCCTGAAGCTGTAGCACAGACTCTGGGCTCATCAGTCATGACTGGTGATGAAATGAAGCAGAGCCCGTAAGGGATATTAGGTATTCTAAAATGTTACACAATAGTAAATCAGAATGAGCTTCATGGTTCATCCAAAATCCAATGCTGAACTTTGGATTCAGTCAAGAAAGTAGCTAATTGCAGTGTACTAACCAAATACCCTACAGTGTTTTGCATAGAAACACCTTCCATAACACTTCTTAGCCAAAGATCTTAAAAGGCTGAACAAACATACTTTAATGAAGGCCGAAAACACACCTCTGTTCAGCAGGCACCATTTAAAACGATGGGCCACATCAAGGAGAAATACATTAAAGAATGTGAGGTGCTCAGCCATACAAGTACCAGACAATGAGAGAGAGAGAGGTCTGAGGTCAGCTGGAGGAAGTTCATAGAGCTTTTCTTTTTAATTTTTAAATCTGGTTTATTATTCTAAATACACTAGTAGAAAATGCATTTTAATACAGTAACTTGAAATACCTATGACTTGGAGAGTCACCAAAAAACAAACACGTTATAAAGAGAGGACGTTCAGTTTAGCTCAGTCCATAATGATTGACAGATCTTAATTATATGAAACTGAAGCAGACCGAAAAGATTTTGTTGACTACAGCCTTCATTGAGGGCATACAGGCCTGAAAATCTTCTCCCCTAGAATTACCTCACATGTCTTAAATTAGTGTGGAGGAGTTGAGGGCATTCAGCAGGATTTATACCTTGGTTCCAATGCCCATGTGTTTGATATAGAATGTATATTGTTTAGAAGTCAGAAGATACCTCTCTGATAGGATTCAACTAATTCCATGCCCATGTTTTTCTTCACTGAAGCAGTAAGTCTCTGAACTTTGCTTGAACTTGCAATTCTCAGAACAGTACAGTACATATTTAATGCAATCCATCCTATTCAGATCTAAGTTGTATTTTATTATTTCACAAACCTCATAATCATTTAATATTAAGAAGTTACCTAGCCAGTAATCTGAATGCTGTTAATATACATTCCAGACAGGGACATCCCCTAAAACATTCATCCATCCCCAGGTTTATCCACCAAGTCTGAAAAACAAAAAGGCCAGGACTCTTTCCAGTGGCAAAGCTATATTCAATAATACATGGTGAAAAGATTGTTTTAAATAATATTTCCATTATTGTTCTGAATATGCCAACAATAGGTGCAATCTTTAGCTCTCTTCAGTGGTAGATTGTGTTTGAATAAAACTTTTCTTGCTGAATAAACAGTGAAATGTATCTGAGGGCTCTAAAAAAGATGCAGTGTTTGCAAAATATTGTTCCATTCGCACAAATTAAGAAAAGGGGCATATGTCAGTTGTTCAGTAGGTGGAAGTCTTAACTACCAATTCAGGGAGAACGAACACCTCATCTTGGTGCTAGGGGGAATTGTGCTGTTAAGATGCATACAGTTACTGTTTACCCAGGTATGTTAAAATTCCTATGACCCTTTTGCAAAAGTTAAGGATGTTAATCCTATGGTCCTGGGGAAATCTGGCTACATACAATCTGCAGTGTTCAGTGCATGCAGCTCTCTCCTTCATCTACTGTCCTTGTTGCAGTGCATTGTTAAATGGCTGCCATGTTCAATTCCAAATTTTATTTCAATAGGGCTGCCTGCAGAGGAAGTTACTATGCAACTTGCACAGTAAGTGTGGCAGAATCAACATCATGGTCTCTCAGGAACCTTCATTCCGAAAAACAGCAGAATCTTTGGTAATCATTCTTTTATGTACATGGGATGGGGGAGGGCTCAAATCCCTAAGAATATGAAGATATTTGATTTAGTGCTGTGATGGAGAATACAGGATCCACACTGGCAAGGTGAGGGTTAATGAGGATCAGGTTGGCCCCTGCTACCTCTGGTAGCAGATGCAGTAGTGGAGAGCAGAGTTAAAAGGAGAAAGCCTAGCTCAGTTTGGCGCTATCCACAAAGAGAGCAGAGCTCCGCTTCCCTCTAGGTGAGGGAAACCTATTTTCAGCCAACCATCTGAGACAGCTTGATGCCTGGATGAGCCTCCCAGTGGATGGGATGACCAGGCCCAGGAGGACTAAATAAAAGGACTGGCTGCATGAAGACAAACCATGAATAGAAGGTTAGGGTCCTGCCAAAAATGTCTTGGACAACCCTGTGTTCATAGTATTCCTTTATTTTTGGACTTTAATACCCCGGAAGGAGTGCAACTCAAGTGCACCCAGAAGGCTAGAGCATCACTGCACCAGACCCGTAAGAGGGGGCAATGGACCATAGAGTCCTCACAACAAAGAGAGTGAATAGTGGGGGACCCAAAAGGGTACCACGGAGGTGAGTCTGTCACAAGTGTGTATACCAAAAAGGTCCATATTTGTGAAAACAAATATTATTGTTACACCAAGATCCTTGGCTCATAAGTTGTATGAGTGGACAAAAAATAACACATTGTGGAGTGGGAAATAAAGAAAGAGAGGGAGTAAGCAAGAGGATGTTTGCAGATCCTTGCTATTTTAACAGTGGGTTTGGATCGCCAAAAAGGAAGCCAGGCTTGTACTGGCTGCAAAGTACTCAACAGAAAGGCCATCAGTTCTGGCTGTTAGGATACAGCATGTCTCTCGAGGTAGTGCTGAATGAAATCTGCAAAGGCATTTGCAGTCATTTATAATTGTTGAGAAATTATGCTGCTTTTCATTTTTAACAGCATAAAAAGCCAGTTTGTTGCCCTCATGGGACAGAAGGCTTTAGAAGAAAAGCAATCCGTAGACGTGGTTTCTTTCTGCTCTACAAACACCGAATAGTCCATCCACAGCTAACTGTAATGGTGTGGAGCTCCCCAGATGAAGCTGAAAATGTGGAAGTCATTACGGCTTTATAAACAAACCACTGTCTGAACCAAAAACTGAATTGGTGTTTGGATTTTTTTTCCCTTTCTTTTTCATTTCATGCCTGATTATCATCAACAAACCCTAAATTATGATACTAAAATATAAAATTACATCTGGCCTACATAAAATTCTCACTGTAGTTTCAATAGGATATATTCTTCACTTTCTGTCCTAATGTTTTTGCACGGTGTTACTATGTGCCATTGAGTAGTTACCACATTTCAACCCAGAGGTGTCTGATACACAGCCATGTTGCACAGGCCCTTTGGGAGTTTTGTATTGACTTTCAGAGGATCAGCATTGGGCCTTAAAGGCCCGAACCTACCAGGTACCCAGCACCCTCAAAGATGCTTAGAACCTTGCAAGAGGCACTGAGCATCTTGTAGCACTGGCCCTTGGTTGGAAGGGTATAGGGAAAGGTTTTCTCAAAGAAAGGCACTTAACAAATGTGGCCCACTGTTTTCAAAAATGACTAGTGATTTGGGGAGCTCCCTTTTTCCCCCCTCACTAACTTGAGATAAATGAAAGGGGGCTGATTTTCAGGAACAGCTGAGCATCCATCCTCTGAAAAATCAGGGCCCTTTGAGATTGTCCCAAATTGGCAGCAAACAATTGAGAGGAACCCAAAAGCACTGGTTATTTTTTTTTATTAGTAGACTTTTGTATTTGTGAATAAAGAGAATTCATGATAGTTTGAATTTTTCAAAACTCTTTTTATTTGGGTTTGTTTTGTTTTTGTGGTGTGAAAATTTGTGATGTGTTAGGATTTCACCCAGGATAGTTAAATCTCTGCTCCATTCAGTCTTTGGCTCCTATATTGTGTATCAGTTATGATGGTAATATTTTGATAGGTCTGGTAGTGACTGAACTGTGATCACCAACTGGATCTCTAGATGATATGGGTGATTGGTAATTTATACATACTTAAGACAGATAAGCAGATCAACTGACAGTAACCAGATGGTAACGGCTTTTGCTTACTACTGCTTTGCCTTAGGATATGTCTTCTCTGCAGAGTTAGCCCAGGTGATTGGCAGCCAAGTCTGAGCCTAGCCTGGATGTGAGCAGCCAGCATGACTATACATGAGTTACTGTATTCTCACTGGTGCTGCACTCACTTGTGTGCCACTAGGACTTCATGGGGGCATACCCCATGCTTCTTTGTGCTCCAGTAAACTGAACCACTCTATGATTCTGCCCAGGAAGTTGTGGGAGAACTTGTCTGTCCTTCTGGGATATGGGGGGAATTGTGGGAAAGCACTGGAGGACTATCGGCACTCAAATGATTTAGCCTGCATCCTCGCTGCAAGGAGGGTGGGTTACCAGCCTCATCGAAAGTAAAACCTGGACTCTAACCCATATCGCCAGCTAGGTCAAGTTGAAAGCACCACCAACTCCGGCCTGAGGGTTTTATGTGTGGATCAGGGAGTTAAACGCAACACCGAGGTCAGAGTTCAGGCTAACTTTACAGTGAAGATGTACTCTTAGAGGTCAAAATCTCTTTATTTAAAAAAACCTCTCTTCTGAGGCATTTTGTCTTTGCAGAGACTTAGCACAAATCACCTATGGATGAGAACATGAAGTCCCCATAAACAGAGGAACCTTCACATTTTCCTGTGGTTGCCCTCTTGAATGCACTCTTTTCTTCTTGGCCTCACGTTCCTTTTTTGGCTTCCATAGGGAATTAAAAAAGAATCACATCAGAAAACTATCCTGAGTGGGGAAACAAATTGCCCTAAAGTGGTAATGGCCCCCACCCATTAGAACATAAGAAAATATGAGCTGCAGTCAGGCCAGGGTCCATCTTGCTCAGTGTCCTATCTCTGACAGTGGCCTGTACCAGAGCTTCAGGGGAAGTGTGTATACGGATAACAGATATGTATGGCCACTTGGTGACACTGTTTTTGTTTTTGTTTGTTTTCTCATTGAAAGACCACATTTTGGAGCTAGCAAATTGTACTTTTTGGAAGGCAGCAAACAGTTTGAATTGGAAAGCTAATCTGTAAAAATAAATACAATCTGTCCATTGTCTACCCTTCATTTGTTCGCTGTTCATGAAAATTAGGAGGCACTAAATGATGTACACTGCAGTGAAAGTACATAACAGTCAGCTCTTTACCATTTATGGTTAGCTCTTAAAGTATTAGTAAGGAGAGTTCAAATCTGCCCCTTCTCTCAGTTTTGAAGGCAATTGAACCACGTGATTCAGTATTGCCTGGTTCACACTAATTTCAAGTGATTATATCCAATACTGTGTAGTGCCTTGTACACATTCCATTCTGCCATCCAGTATGTCCTTTAATGGTACATACTCATTATATGTAACTCCTAAATCTAATAAAAACCAATTCACTCAAACAAGGTAGAAGCTTTTAAAATCATGGGTTGCCTTAGGGGAAAGGAAAGAGTTGACACTGTGTCTGAAATGCATATGGGGGAAGATTTTAAAAAAGAAAAGAAAGGGAAGAAAAGAAATACAGCAGCCAATCTCTTTTCTGCCAGATCTTTATGCGGGAAAAGAAAAGAAAAAGTTTCCTACCTTTCTGCACACTGTTCCGGCTGTTAGTCCGTATCTAATATCTAGAGGATTCTTTCAAGCATAGAGCCATAGAGTCATATATTTTAAGGTCAAAAGGGACCCCTATGATCATCTTGTCTGACCTCCAGCATAACTCAGGCTATTAAATTTCACCCAGCCATTCCTGCAGTATAGTGAATTATTCTTTCCTACTGTGTAAGTGAATGCTATTTAGCCAAAAGTGAATTGCTCAGCTTGTCCTTGGAAAGACCTACTGGACAAGGTGCTAATATCCCTCTGGAAACTCACCCAAATGCTTGCTTTTAGCTGGGGAGACCACTTCTTCACTGAGAGCAAATTGGTCCTTTGGGTTCCCAGTGCTAAATGTGAGCACCTGGAGAATGGAGACTGAGTGAGGAAAAAAACAACAGGCCTTACACAGGTTATATGCCCTGTTCCATTCTATTCACTCCAGTCTGGGAGCTCAATTTAGCAGAAACCTGCTCCAGCCCATTGCTCATAGGGCTGGTCTACAACCAGTGTTTGCACCACTTTATCAGTTTAGGAACAATATAGTTTATATGCCTACACTGATATAGGCACCTTTATACCAGTGTAACTCCGTCCACACTAGGGGGTTGTCCTGCTTTCACTATATCTGTTTCTAAACAAATATAGGTATAGCAGTACAAAAACAAAGGGAACACTTAGCAGAAAAGATTGGATAGAGTATAGGACATAAAGAAGAAAAGGAGAGAAGAGATGTGAATGTGCGAGGACATATGCAGGGCCTTGAAAATGAGGAGTGTGAAGGAGCAATGAATATATATAAACAAATTGGTTTTGAGAGATTATTTCATTCCTTTATTTTATTTTGTTTACAACCCAGATCCTGTGATTACCTTTTTATTACTCTTTAATCACTCAGTTTCTTTAAATCTGAATATATGAAGCAGGAGAGAGGAAGCCCTTGCTATTATTATACTGTATCTTATACTTGTACTGTATCTGGTTAAGAAATATGATTATTCAAACAGTTTTCTGTGAGTTTGGCATGTTTGCTCAAACAAAAACAAGAACCTTATGTTGCCAGAGCTACACACTGTGAATGCTGCTGGATTTCCTCTGAAGCTGCTGAGCTGGCATACTGGATTAGACAGTGAGAGAGGACTTAGATTTCTTTATCTAGATTCATGGTTTTAACGTCCCTAGGGCTTGCCTTCAAATGCTGTTTAACTTCTAGCGCTTTGGTTCAGAAAGTCACTTATGCATTTGTATAACTTTCAATACATGTAGTAGTCTTAATGAAGTTGACATGTTTAAATAGCTAGCTGAATCAAGGCCTTCATCAATGAAATGTAAGCACATGCTTATGTAGTTCGCTCAACAGGGATGAATGTAAGGACACACATGAGTGCTTTGCTGAATCATGGCCTTTATCATTGTCAGGAAGGAGGCACTGGTATCAAACAGACATTTGAACTCTCCCTTTGGGCCAGTACCTCCACAGACAGCCATCAAATGGTGGAAAGAGTTAATCTAATTGTATTAGCCTGCTGCAGAAGAATTTATTTCTAGTTCATAACAATAAAATATTCAAAATTAAAATAGAATATTGAAAACATAATTAAAAGTATAAGTTAATAAAGCTTTCTATGTAATGTTTTATGAACACCCTTTTTTTAATCAGAAGGATATGCACACATGCAGCGTAATAGTGTTTTTGATGCTGTTCCCCATTCAAATACACACTGGCAGAAGAAAAATAAAATCCCATACTTTATAATATTTCTCCTGCATGGTTTTCAACCATCAAAGTCCGTATCACTTAATAGAAGGGTCATATTGCCAAGTATGCTCTAGTAATGATAAATAGCAAATATGTGAACTGTGTTGCAAGAACATCCATTATCCCTTTCTTTGATCATTCTTGAATAAGAAAACTCAAGCAATCACTTTTCCCCCTTTGGTAAATAACCTGTTTGCTCTGAATGCCTAAGAAACTCCAAGTAGACCAATACTAAATCACTTCGGTACTTTGCCTATCAGCTAAAAAAAATGTTTTCAGGGTAATGTAATTTTTTTGGTTATAAGTTCTCATACGTGGAGAAATAGTAAACCAGGGATCTTGTCACTAGTCCATCCAGTGTGCCACCTTAATTACTTGATGAAGGGCAAAATGAATCAAGGAAGCAAATACCTTAACTAAGGGAAAGGTTCAAGAAAAGAAAATGTTTTCTCAGATAACATACATGTGTATGAAAATGAACTGGAGCACATGCTTCTCTGCCTAAAATTCCACTGGCGCAAAAAGAAAAATGTGCATGACCAGAGGTTATAATCTGGCTTTCAGGGAGCTCTGATAAACTCTGAACTTTTAATCTCTAAAATCTAAAACATGTGCAGCTGGCTGCAGGTTAGGCAGTTCCTACAAAGCTTTCACCATGTCTCCTTTGAGCATAGCCCTTGATAATTTTAAGAAATTAAAAGGTGAGATTTTGCTTACTGTGGGGATAAATTGTGAGGCTGGCTGAGATTGCCTCTGCTTTGGTCTGGCACATGCATTATCTGGAAGCCCTTGAAAAAAAACTTTTAAAGAAAGTCATAATTCTAAGCTAACTAAATCCAAACAAAGGGAACCATAGAGAATTTTAAAACTCAGATGTCAATTTGTGCAACATGTTACCTTGCTAGAGTAGGGTGTTTCTTTTTTATATATGGAAAATAGAATTTGAGGGATTGTGTGTGTATTTGAGGGGGGGGAGAGAGACTTACCTTGATCTTTTTTTATTTTCTTCTGGTCATATGGTGAATGTACAATAAAGAGAAAAGGGGGGGGGGTTATGGTTAAAATACCGAGGCACTGGCATGGAGCTCATGAGAGCAGTGTTCACTTCCTTTCTCTTCCACAAACTTTGTGTGTGACTTTCAGAAAGTCATGTGATCCATCTGTGCCTCACTATCCTAGCTGTAAAATGGGGATAGCAATATTTCCTTTTCTCCACTGTTTGTCTAGCTTGTCTTTTATCGTATAAAGTGTTTGGGACAGGATCTGTCTCCTATTATGTGAATATTAAGAACCCAGCTCAAGAGGGCCTTGTTCTTGGTTGGGTCCTCAAATAACAATAATTAATAATAATGCAGACTTCATTGTATATCTCAGAATCATAGATGAAAAAGGTCTGTTAGATCATGTTGTCCATCATGCACATCAGGATTTCTCCCTGAATTATATCTGTGATTAGTTAGATAGAGTTTTACATGTTTGTATCATTTCTCACTTCCCTTGGGGAATGCTTCAGGGTCTAATAGATCAACCTGTCAGGATTTTTCTTTTCTTTTTCTTTCTTTTCTTTTCTCTTGTGGTTTAGAAAGGCCCCAAGGTCCTCAGCTGCTACAGTAACCAGATCTGTCTAAGAACCCAAAGAGACTACAAGTGTTCACTTGCTAAACTACCATTCTTCTGGCAAACACCCATTCAGCTTAAGCTTTTCCATAGTTTAGTGTCAATATTTTGAATTAGAACCAAAACCTAACACTGTTTTAGAAAACCAAAAGCATTTGGGTTTTGTTTTGGGATTTGGATTTTGTTTTGTTTTTTATTTTCCCCAGCCATTTATTTTCTTCAAATTTTCCAATGAAAAATATCCGGCATTTTTCCACCAGCTCCATTGTTTCCATATCCTCTCTTACGCCCTTGTCCTGCAACCACTTGTGCTTAATTTTGTGCATGTAAATAGTCCCATTAAATTTAATGAGTCTGCTCGCATGCTTAAAGTTAAGCCTGTGCATAAGTGTTTACAAGACCCAGGCGTTAGCTATTATATAACCAGACTAGCGTATACATATTTAATCTGTTTAACCTTACCTCCTAAATCAATCTCAGAAGTCCCTTTATTTTATTACCCCTCTGCCCCCTTGAGTTCTCTGCAATTTGTGAACATTCTCCTGATATTGTGGTGCACAAAGCTATTCACCACTCTGCATAGGCAGGCATAAACGATTACCTCCCAGTTCTGCAACATTATGCCTATGGTGCATTCCAAATTTACATTGGAAGCTCATATTTGGCTCTGCACTGTCCCACCCTAAGTCTTTTTTGATTTCCATATATCTACCTCCCATTGACTTTCTGTGTTTAGGGTTAGTTTTCCCCAGATGTATTAGTTTGTTCTGATCCAGGATTAATTTCATTTGTTGTTTCCTGCACAAATATGTAACTTCTCTAGGTCCCTTTTTACTATTTCTCTTTTCCCACAATTATCTGTTAGGGCTGGTCTATACTTACCTGGTAGTTCGACAGCTGGGGATCGAAGTTCCGGGTTCGATTTATCGCGTCTGGTCTGGACGCGATAAATCGAACCAGGAAGTGCTCGCCGTCGACTGCGGTACTCCAGCTCAACGAGAGAAGTACCGCGGAGTCGACGGGGAGCCTGCCTGCCGCGTGTGGACCGCGTCTGAACCGCGGTAAGTTCGAAGTAAGGTATGTCGAATTCAGCTACGTTATTCACGTAGCTGAATTTGCGTACCTTACTTCGACTTGGGGGGTAAGTGTAGACCAAGCCTAACACTTTATCAACGCCCCAACTCTGCGAGGTAATTAAACACATGCCTAACTTTAAGCATAAGATGTGACTTGTCCAGTTGATTTCAATGGACCTACTCACATGCTAAACTGAGGGCCTACATTAGCATAGCCTGAAAATGTGCAGCATATCCATATCCCAGATCATTAGTAAATATATGACAAAAGACCAGGCCTGGTAGCAATCGTGCTCGCAATCCCTCTCACTCTTGTGTATTGTGTCATTTTTTGTTGCTTTTTGTGTATAGCTCTTCAGTTTAGTTTTTCAGTCCTACTGACAGTGCTCATATCCAAGCCAATCTGCATTATTGATATGAGTCACCATACAGGGCTGGCTCCAGGCACCAGCTGAGCAAGCTGGTGCTTGGGGCGGCAGATTGTTCGAGGCGGCATTCTGCCCAATCCTAGGGCGGCACGGACGCTTTTTTTTTGGTTGTTTGTTCCGCTCCGGCCGGCCTGTAGGGGGCGGCGGCGTGGAGAATCAGAGCGCCCTGCAGGGCAGTCCTCTTCCTTCCCTCCCCGCCGACCGGACCGGAGCCCTCGCGGCAGGAGACGGCGCAGCGGGAGGGGCCGCGTGGCAGCGCCCCTGCTGTAGCCCTGACCGCCCCTTTCTCTCTCTCTCTCTCCTGCCCGCTCCCTCCCAT
>NW_020664447.1:66839148-66891070 GCF_002925995.2 Terrapene triunguis
TTTTTTTTTTTTTTGCTTGGGGCGGCCAAAAAGCCAGAGCCGGCCCTGTCACCATATCAGATGATTTGCTGAAGTCCTGATATATGACATTTACTGCATTGCATTCCCTTCGTCCATTAACTTGTCAATATCATCTGAATGAGCAAATAAATAAATAAATATCAAGCTTTTCTGGCTTGAACTTTTCTTTACAAATGCTATTATTGGTCATGATTCTGGTATATCAGTGAGGTTGTAGAGCAAAGTCACTTTGCTATCCTATTGCTAATGCACTTCTTGTATTGCCCCACTCACCCATGGTGCTAAAGTACTCCAGGGGAGCCCTGCTGACACAAGCTTTTCTGAGGGATGTGCTGAATCTGTACATTCTAGGTTACCTTGGCGACCCTCCCTCCTCCAAGAGGATTGTTCACTTTTAGGATTGCACTGATCTGCCACGGGGCCTTGGATGGGAAGGGGTTTGCAGGTGCCTTGTTCTGCAATCTCCTCCTTTTAGTTACCATTGTAATAATAAAAACCACTCACTGACAGCCTGCCTCCAGAACAGAGTCAGTAATGGCTTAAGGCCCATGGACTACATGCTGTGAGTTACAATTTAACCTTCAGGCAGCCCTATAACCACATCCCAGCTCTTGGGGGTGCAGAGTAATGGGGTATTGATCTTGCACCCTTAAAGTCAATGGGAATTTAGGACATTTATTTTAGAATCCAATTACATTAAATATATTGGACCCAGATTGTCACTCGGTGTAAACCAACATAATTCCTCTGAAGTCAAAGGAGCCAGGTTTATTCACACCACATGACTATCTGGCTTAATTTAATTATTCTCAGTCATACAACTTTTCCAGGGTAACAGTTTTACACGAATGTGACTCTGAATAAGGCAGTGTGCTGAGAAATAACAAGAGAATTTTTCATCTCTTCCCTGCCCACCCACCCACCCACCCATATTATGTTCTTTTTGTGATTAATTAAATTAAATTGCTATTTGCAAGGCACTTTTTTTTTGCCTGAGGTACTGTCTTTCTTTGTAGATTTTCTTTCTTAGACCGATGGCATAAAGAAGGAACATACAGACAGTTTAATGGGTAAGGCACAGAGGGTCAAACAAAAAATGAAACAAGTGAAGTTGTTGACACATTCTAGTAGCAAAAATTTGGTTGCAGCACAGTCAAATAGATAAAATACTCATGTTATTTAGCAAGTTCAGTGAGGATGGTAGTCTCTGCTGGTAAGTAGAATGCAATATTGTCCTCTCCTCTCTGGGTCAAAAGATGCCAGAATTTCAGGTTTAACTGCTTGCTTATTAGCTTGGAAGTAGGTGATGAATGGGGAGTTAGAGTTCTTTCTAATCACTTGCTGTTATATTTTATATAGTTCTGTAAGGCATTCAGGAGAAAAGCTGTTTTAACCCATTTGTTAAACAAGTGGAACCATACTATTGTTGTAAAGACTCTAGCTGCACTGGGTTTCTGTGGTCATGCATTGACCCAGCTGAGGTGTTGTGCCTGAGGTAGACACAATGGCTCCTGGACTATGGGTGGAACACAGCTGCTGCCACGCCCTTTATGATTCTGGCAGACCAGATGCCAGCTCATGCCAAGGATCCTTGGCTTCATGGAACACTGACAAATACATAGCTGGAAACCAGTCTGGATCTCCTGTGTGTTAGAATTGTTAAAATAGATATTGGCTACAAGAATGTGTTTAGTGTTTAGATTTTATGAAATGCTTGCATGATGCTGCATATATTAATCTTACTTAGAATATCTGTATCCCATGCTAGAAGATAACTTTTAAGTGTGTGTTAACTATAAAAATGTTTGCTAAGACTGTAAATCCTCACAGTCAGGAGAAAAGCATCACAAAGTGTGAAGTACTAGTTTACCACAACAGGTGTCATTTCCTTCTGAACAAAATAAGGCCTACAGACATCAGACAAGCCATTGTGGAACATCAGGAGACAAAAAACTTCGTTGATTGCTCCTCCCATATCTGTGAAGTGGAAACAAAACCCTCATCCCACAAACCCTCATGCCATCAGCTTGAGCTCTGGGGGAAGGGGATAAAAATACCTGAAAAATTGTTGTCACTATGTTGCATAGAATTCGGAGAGGGCAGTATTTCTAAGCATAAGCAAGGGATTCCAGAGCTGCTTAGTTTGTTTAGCCCTAAAGGACACACTGAGCTTGCATATATAGCAGCTACTATCACCTTTTGGAACCTAAGACTGTAACTCATTTGTGCGTGTATGCTTGCCTACTTTAACCCTATCAAATAACTCATTTCTTTTTCCTAGTTATTCAATCATTGGTTAGTTTATTACAGGTTTGGCTACAAGTATTGTTTTCGGTAAGAAATCTACAGTACAATTGACCTGGGGTAAGTAAACTGGTCCCGTGAAACTAGGAGTAACCTGAATATTACTGTGATTCTTGGTGTAAGAGACCATCTGTCATAAAGACAAGCTTGCCTACGTGGCAAGATAGATCGGAGTATACAAGGGGACAGTTTGCAACTCCACGCTAAGCCTGATGTAGTGCTTGAGGAGTTCACACTTGATACTTGGTTGGTGGAATCTATGTACAAAACACACAAACAGTTTGGGGTTTGTGCTCTCCTTTTTAATAGTCTGCCCTGAGGTTGGCATTCATGGTCAGGAGCCACTCTAAACAGCTTGACACCCTTTTTAAGAGTGCTTCAGGCACTCCCCACTTCATGGGGCCAGCTCCAATGGCTAGTACAGAGAGGAGGTGGGATCATGTCTCATCCTCTGCCCTATCCCTCTCTATGAACTATGTGCTGTCTAGCACTACCAGTGTCACTAGACATGGAGCCATAGCACTGTCTGAGTCAAGGTACTAAGACTCCTATCTATGGCCACAAAGAGGGTGATGGATGCTCATTCAATAAGCTACTCCCTCTTTAGTTCCTATAGAGAGATGGAGACAATCTAGCCATTTTATGACTCAAAATGTGTGTTTATTACTTACTGTCTTTGTGACTTTCTGACTTTGTTCCTAACTGCTTGGCTCAGTCTCTCAAAGTCAACAGCCAACAGTTATATTCCTGAAAGTGGTAGAATTTGGTTTAGGATCAAATTTATAAATACCATTTCCCCATTCTCCAAAAATAGGTGAATCTTGTGCATTACTGAGGTTTAATTCTGAAAAGTTATGAGCTCAGTTTGGTTCCATTAGAATTGCAGACAGCCTAGGGCCATATTTAGATCATGCTGATTCACCCATCTCTAGATTTCAGAGAGCTCCTTGGCTGAGTATGGTCTCCTTGGAAGAAATTACTGTAGTTCTTTAATGTTACCAAAAAAAAAATACACATTTTTTTCTCCCAATCAATTTTGAATTTCAGTGCTGGTTAATTTCAACCTGAAAATTCTCGATCCTTTGGCCTCTTGTTCTAAATCACTTAGTGCTAAATGTTGGCTATATGTTGATGAAAATCCAAAGCTGCAGAGCCAGACACCGCTCATAATGTTTCCTGAAACCCAGACTTCAGTTGGGTTTGGTTTCAGTTTCTCCCTTACTGGTGCCATTCCAAAGACTTCAGATTTATATCTCCTATCAAAGACAAAGTAATGGCCCTACGGCCTATCAGATTTACTTCCCCAAAGGAGAGCAGTTTCCAGTTAGAGCTGTGCAGCAGTAAACCACTTGGGATCCCATTTAGGCCTCCCTCTACGTTAGCCATTTTCCTGCTATATCAGTGTTCCCTCAATTTAAACTCCTTAAATGCAAGGCACCATATGAGGCATACATATTAGCAAGTCTTTTTTTTTTTTTTTTTTACTCTGAGCCTGATCCAGTGCCCTGAACTCAATAAAAAAATTCCCATTGATTTCAATGGGCTTTGGATCAGGCCTTCTGAAATTTTCAGCTTCTTCTCACTAACAAATCATAGCAAAATCCTCCTCCAACAAGGAATTTAGTATTACATTATTTTGGGATCATTGTCCCCAAATAATCAATGAAGTCAGACTGGGATTTTCTCATTCCCTCCCATATCTCCAAACAAATGTGAAAACAAGGTGGATGTACTTTGCTCAGCCTTGTTGCCTTCAGTGTACTCCCAAATATTATGGTAGACATCACTTTATGCTAATGAAGAAAATTATTTGAGATTACAAAATTATTTCCATAAAAGGTAACAAGCCAGAGGTTTAAGATTTTTTTTTAAGCATTAGAAAACTTGCTGTAGATACTTAAACATATTAGGATAACTCCTGAGCTTTTAAACAACTCATTTTGTTTAATAGGCTGGCTCAACTTCTCCATCTCAAATATCCCCTCACAAATGTTGTTTTTGCTCTTACACTGAACACACTACTTACAAAGCCTATCTGCTTGTGGAGTGGAGTTAAAGGTGACTTTTTTCCACTGGCATGGAATGCTCTCCAAGGGCCTAATCCACAGCACAGTAAAGTCAAAAGCAAGATCCCAGTGCCCCAAATGTAACTCTGAAATACATAGGAGACCCCAACAACATCATAGCACCATCCAGAGGTTTCAGGCTTTTAGAACTGCACACCTCCTGCCAGAATGACAATATCAGCTGCAGAACTGCAAGCTTCCCTTTCTTGTCATTGCCATTAAGGGTACTAGTTAGAGTGGTGATTTTTGCTAAAACGGTGGTCTCAGGATAGCTCCTAACGACAATGACATTTCATCACTGGATAGCCATCCAATGCCACAATGCCAATTCTTTTATGCCATTGCTGCTGCAAACACTACAAATCATCCTCTGTACCCCCAAAATAATAGCCAACAATATCTTGCATTATTAGATTCACAGCTCTTTATAGCCAGTAAGGTCCTTTATGTATTATGCACGTCAAACTAGATGATCATAGACTTTCAGCCTGCAGTGTTTGCATTTAGCCCAATAACTTGTTGAATTAAGCATACCTATGTAGCCTTTTGCATGAAATATAAAATCTCTAAAAGAGGGATAAAGTATAGATTACCAATGAAAAGAACTTTTAAAAAAAATACTGGTTTGTCATTTCTCATCAAGATCTGGTTTGGAATCTAAAGCCAAAACCCACCATAAATTGTAGGAAATAGCTGGGACTTCTGACTACCCAAAGGAAAGCAGGGGGGGGGGAAGTATTTTTTCTTGTCTGTTAGACTCCAGTGAAAGGTTTTTCACAAATATTAAATTAAAAATGATATGCGAACCCAGCATCACAGTGGATACTCTTATTGGCTGTCTCAGCGGCAGGGCCATCCCTAGGGGCGCACAGAGCCGGGGCAGAAGTGAAGGATTCGTCTTTTCCGGGACCGACTGCATCGGCCAATCGCATTGGCCTGCGGAGGGCCCCAAAGCGTGGGTCCCGGAGCGGTTGCCCCAGTTCGCCCTACCCAAGGGATGACCCTGGTCAGTGGAGAGGCCAAGGAATGAATGGGCAGCAGAGAAGTAAGGGTGGCAATACCATACCATGACACTGTTACATCTGCGCTCCTGCCTTCAGACCTGGGCAGCCGGAGAGTGGCGGCTGCTCACTGATGGCCCAGCTCTGCAGGCAGCAGCACAGAAGTAAGGATGGCACTATCATACCATGCCATCCTTAATCCGTGCTGCTGGTGGTGGCAGCTCTGCCTTCAGAGCTGGGATCGTGGCCAGCAGCCACCACTCTCCAGCTGCCCAGATCTGAAGGCAGCACTGCCACCAGTAGCAGCGCAGAAGTAAGGGTAGCAGTACCACAACCCTCCTACAAACTTGTGACCCCTCCACAACTCCTTTTTGGGCCAGGACCCCTACAATTACCACACCATAAAATTTCAGATTTAAATAGCTGAAATCATGAAATTTATGATTTTTTAAATCCTATGACTATGAAAGTGACCAAAACGGACAGTGAATTTGGTAGGGCCCTAGCCAGCATCTTTCACTAGCATTATAATAATACTTAGCACTTATATACACTGTACATTTTCAAAGCACTTAGCAAATATGAAGGAATCCTAAAGGTGCTTTAAAAAGACCTGGCTAACACCATAGAGACTTGGTGGTTATGAAGGCCAGGACCATGGATTTGATTTTAAGATCCTGGTGTAAGAGCAAATAAAGACTGAGTGCGAAAGGATGGCTCTGTTTTTATGAGGCTGAGAAGTTTGCATAGCAATACCTATGGTGTACACACAGCTCATTAATAATAATGGGAACTGAGCAGCACGTTCTCAACAATTAAAATCTCATCAGGTGATAACATACTGAGACTACACTGTGGCAAGTTTGAGACACCTTGGCCCAGATTCTTGGCACTGCTAACATTGCTTTACACTGCTCCAGTGGTGCAAAGTTGGCTTTGTCATCCTCTTGAGAGTTCCCCTAGTTTAAGGAGACTTGCTTTGTGTAAGGGGGTATGGCCATGTTATTCCTGTGCCCCAATGATACCCAACTGTTAGAACAGCCTATTGGTACTATTTACATTGGGTGCAACTCAGAGCAGTTCTGTGGTTGTTATAAATTGCTCCTGACAGCCACCTTTGTGTGACACCCCCAACCTCAGACACACTGAGTGCTAGAAAGGTGGTTCTGAGCATGTGGTCCTGAGGTGCAGTCTTTAGACCAAAGAACTAGAGAACAAGGATGATCTTGTGTTCTAAAAAGGAATATGCTACTTACTGATTCAATACCTTAGTCAAGTCACTTAACTCCTTGTTCTTCAGAGACTCCAGCTATAAAACTGGTAAAGGGGAACAGGAAAGGGTTTGATCCTGCTCCAGTGAAATCAATAGGACTTTTGCCATTCAATGGGCTGAGGATCAGGCCTTTAGCTGGGAAAAAATCAAAGATACAGCTGAGCTGAGCATTCCTTGAGTCAATAAATTATACATACACACTACAGAACAATGAAAACAGAGAGACAGAATTGTTCCCAGTGTAATGGTACTTTTATTGAAGAAACAAAGTGAAGGACTATGAGTAATGCCTGTTATCAGGGAAAGGGGTTAGATTCAGTGTCAAGAATATTTGAAATGTCACCCATTTCCATTTAAGATGGAAAAAAATGTACCATCTGCTCTTTGTTTTATGTACCACTTCTCGCAAGTATCAAAGTTATTGCCTTCTTTCCCCAGTATTTATGGAAAATGCATACAGTTCTGGCTGCGAAACTATAAAAATTTTAGAACATCAAACAACCCCAAGCTACTGTATCATGAAGATACAGCACACACGCACACGCTAACCTTGTTAAGGATTGGATGTAATTGGGACTACTTGCATGATTGAGTGCTCACCAGCATGACTAAAAGCTTACACAATTTCACCCAAAGTGGCTACATCTGAGGCACGGTTTGATTGATACTTTTATAACAAGAATGTAGGTAGTGATTCTAGGGGTGGGTGGTGATTTAAAGAATGATTTTCGGAGACGCTAATCAATTGCAGCTTCCATTTATTGGGGTGGAAGTTGTGGGAAATCAGCACATCTAAAAGATCAGTACACTAATGTATCTATGATGGAGTTAAAACACACAGAGCCTGAGGCTACACTCACACTGGTGAAAATCAAGTTTAGCACCAGTGATGTAACGCTGGTGTAAAGTAAATTTGGCTGAGAGGAGAAACAGCTCCACACAGTCACAGAATATGAACAAAAGGATAGAAGGAAATGGCTAAGAACTTAAATACAGTGTTGTTTTACTCAGAGTGCAGAATTACATTAGTGCACTGGGAGATGGACTTGAAAGGCTGTACTTAACAGGACATTAAGGAAAATGAAAGAGTTTTGGTGAAGAAAAATTGCATCAGGTATGGGAAATCAGACATTTTTACTGTTTGGAAAGAAGTAAGGGATCAGACTAAGAGAATTAAATGGCTGGACAACATAACAGTAGGGTCAAGGGAAAGACATGATGATGCTGAGATGAAAGGAAAACATGAAAAGAATGGAGAAAAGGGGATAGGAAGAAGATAGGATATACCCAGACTTTGTGGAGCACATCCAAACTCAGCAAGGGTGAACTAGTCTGGAAAACTTACTTTTCCTATTTCAACCATTTCTATTTGTGAACTGCCTTCTGGGCTTCAGCTCAGACTGACATATCATGATAAAGGCTATTCTTCTGGGATTTCCCGGGAGTATGGGATGGCTAGTCTAATAAAATATCCAGCCAAATTATGCAGATTCCAAAAGTTTTGTGTAAAGCTTCACAAAAGTATCTGAAATCTCTGGTGCTTATCCAATGTATTTCCAAACTCCAAACCTTTTGCGCTTCAGCCATTGTGAAGGTTCCAATCTTGCAAAGATAAGAATGTCTGTGCATGTGAATATTCCCCTGAGGTATGTCTGCACTTAAAAAAAACCTTCGTGTGTTCTTAACTCAGATTAGCTAACCCATGTTAGCTTGCTTAGGTTCAGATAGCAGTGAAAATGCAGTAACTGGGCTTAAACTGAGGTTAGCCACTCAAGTTAAAGTCAGTCAGGGAAACTGGCATTGAAATTGAGCTGCTAGCCTGGGTTCAAAGCGGAATTGTCTTGTCTTCACTGCTGTTTAAATCTGAATTACATAATGTGAGTTAGCTAACTCAAATTATCTTTTTTCGAAGTGTAAACATACCCACTGACTGCAAGGATTAGGGCCTAAAGGAAGCACGTTGCTGGGACGGTGTATGAAAAGCTATAATAAATATACAATTACATGGTATCATAGACTTCATGGTCATCAATACCACATGCTCTTTCTGAATGGGCTTCACCATCATCCATGGAAATAGAATTAAGGATCTTCTCTTTCAAAAATCACACCTGAGCTGATTGAGAATCTTCGTTATCTGTAGGGTTATCTAGTATCTAGATATAGTGTTGTCTTATATGTGCTGTAGACCAGCCACTTGATGAATCAAACACATGTTAGTAAGTCTGCTATTTATTTCAGTGATACAGATAAACATCCACCAATTGCTTATATCTGCACTACTGCTGCCCATGCTGCATTTCTATAGATAAATAACAGGACTTTATCTCCAATGCTGCCAATCTGGCACCTTTCCCCAGTACCAAAAGTGAATTCAGGAGAAGTAGAAAAAAAAGCTGCACTCTAATTATTTTATAGGAATTACTGTCTTCAGAGGTATCTCCTCTTATGGAAAAATTGTACAAGAATCTGGTAATTTTTTCAAGCAATGTTAGTAAATGAATCTCTTAAAAATAACTGACTTTTTTCTGTTTTCATCACTGTGTGGCATATGAAAAATAGTGAAGACTGAGAGGAACAGGGTGGATTAATTCATTTTTTCGTATGCTCCCGGATAAGACTTCACTCTGAGTGGCGTCACTGTTGAGCTATGATCTCAGTACCTCACAGAAAGGTGTTTTTTGGAGAGTAGAAGGCTTAAATCTCCAGGGATGTCAATTTGCCACCTTTCACAAGAACTAAATCCATTTAAATTCAAGGGGAAAAATCATGGAAGCCAAATGGAGGGTGCATTTTATTTAGAAATATGTAAAATAAATTACAAAACACTTCTACGGCTATACAGCTAACACTGTAAGGCTAAATGAGCCTTCTGAGTCATTTCTGCATCCATTCAGACTTGGCCTGGATTAAGCATTGGGGAATATATTATACTGCAGGAAATGATCCTGATCCTGGGTTGCTATGCCTGTTTTCCATATCTGACTTTCTGCCTCTATATGCATATCAGATTTTTTCCCTTCATCTGTGGAACAGCAAAGGACTCTTGGATGATGTCTTCCCCCACCCCCTTTTTGTCTAAACAGTTCATTGCAAACTCCTCAGCAGTGATCTGATCATTGTCATGTTGAAGGAATAGTCTTTGTATCCTCCCTCCCATAAAGTTGTTATATAGTTGTTGTACCCTGTGCCCTAAGTGCCTGCTCCTGGCCCCTCCACAAACGCAGTCAGAGACCAACTGAAGTGCAGCACCCGTGTCTTTTTATTGTTTGTGTCCGTTCCCACCACCTATTATTTACAGATATTTACAGGGACCAACACTCTGGGAGACTACTAGCTTCCCAGCCAGCAGGGGTCTAGAGCCTATGCTCTGCTCCTTTCCTTTCTCCCCCTGCTTTCTGTCTCTTAGCCAGCTTTATAGGGCAGGCTGGCTACCCAGGCCTGCAGGTGGATCCACTCTGGTAATTAGGGCGTGGCCCTTCAGCCAGCCCAACTAATACCCTTCTTCCTTTGGAACAAGGCTAACAGGAGCCTGGTTTGTTTCTCCTAGCCAGCATCCTGTTACATACCCTAAACAGCTATTTCTCGTGATTTGGCTTGAATCTTAAAATATACAATGAATTTGAAAAAACAAAACAAACAAACAAAAAAACCCAAACCTATTTCTTACACTTTCTCCTGGTCTTTTTACTTGTGTGTCTTTCCTCATCATGCATTATTCAGCATGTTAACTAACACTCAAGACATCACCATTAGGGTGCATCACTAGAGGCATCTGGATGGAGTAGTTGAAGGGGAACAAGATGTCATATGCTCGAAGTAAATACTAAGAGCATTGCTGAGGAGTTTGTAATGAATTGTTCACACAAACGGGGAAAAATGCCATTCGCATGCAGCAGAACAGGGAAGACAATGGTAGAGTGACAGAAAGTATATGGCCATTTTCTGGAAGCAGTAATTCTAGGACTAAAAATGGTTCAATCTGCAAAAGTTCAGAGTATGAGCCTGGATAATTCTTATCTG
The DNA here is from genome assembly GCF_002925995.2 of Terrapene triunguis. NCBI lineage: Eukaryota > Metazoa > Chordata > Testudines > Emydidae > Terrapene > Terrapene triunguis. Next base: position 66,849,837 of record NW_020664447.1, read on the forward strand.
AACTGCATAACCCATATGGAGGTGTTACTCATCTGAGTCAAGCAGCAGAACCTGGCCTGTGGGTTCCCAGTGGCAGAAAAATCTACCAAGAGTATGGGCAAAGTAGTGCAAGTCAATTCCTGGCAGCTGCAAGCTATCTGGGGTGTAGCCCATGAGAGAACCCAATTGAAATGTAAAGATGGGATTCCAGGGTGAGAAAGATAATGGTACTCTGAGTTCAAGACAAAAAGGATGTGATGAGGTATATACCAGATACTGGCACTGGATCTAGGGAGCTCAATTAATGCAGCTGGTGGCACCTGGAGGGTGGGCCAGAACTGTCTGAAGATGAAGCCCAATTGGGCCCCGGAGAGAGGGAGCTGGGTGGTAAGCTTAAAAGTGGTAAGCCTAGGGGGGAAGGTGGAGGTGGAGGGAAAGATGGGTAGAACTCTTCAGCCACTTTCTGGATGCTAGCAAGTGAAGGAAAGACCTAAACAGAGGAAGATGTACAGTAAGCCCAGGGAGGGGTAGTGGAAAAAGGCCTGAAAGAAGGGCAAGGTAGAAAGAAGTCCATGGAGTCAGTGAAGCTGCTGAGGGAGACCTTATCCACTCACCATAGGGGCCTTGGACTGGAATCCAGAGGAGAGGGAGGCCCTGAGTTCCCCTATTGGCCTCTGGAAAAGGTGGCATGGAAGCACCCTGGCACACCCTGACATCTGCTGGCAGAGCAATACAGCAGTGCACAGACAATCCAGGAAGATTTTGGAGAGTGCTGGGGACAATTTCCTGGTGCAAGTGCTGGAGGAACCATCTAGGGACTTTGCTCCTCTTGACCTTCTGCTCACAAACAGGGAAGAATTGGTAGGGGAAGTAGAAGTGGGTGGCAACCTGGGGAGCAGTGACAATGAGATGGTCGAGTTCAGGATCCTGACAAAAGGAAGAAAGGAGAACAGCAGAATACAGACCCTGGACTTCAGAAAAGCAGACTTTGACTCCCTCAGGAAACTGATGGGCAGGATCCCCTGGGAGAATAACATGAGGAGGAAAGGAGTCCAGGAGAGCTGGCTGTTTTTTAAAGAGGCCGTATTGAGGGTTCAGGAACAAACCATCCCGGATGTGCAGAAAGAATAGCAAATATGGCAGGTGACCAGCTTGGCTTAACAGAGAAAACTTTGGTGAGCTTAAACACAAAAAGGAAGCTTACAAGAAGTGGAAACTTTGACAGATGACTAGGAAGGAGAAGAAAGATATTGCTTGAGCATGCAGGGGTGTAATCAGGAAGGCTAAAACTCAATTGGAGTTGCAGCTAGCAAGGGATGTGAGGGGTAAAAAGGAGAGTTTGTACAGGTATGTTAGCAACAAGAAGAAGGTCAGGGAAAGTGTGGGATCCTTACTGAATGGGAGAAGCAACCTAGTGACAGATCATGTGGACAAAGCTAATGTACTCAATGCTTTTTTTGCCTCTGTCTTCACGAACAAGGTCAGCTCCCAGACTACTGCACTGGGCAGCACAGTACAGGGAGGAGGTGAGCAACCCTCAGTGGCGAAAGAACAGGTTAAGGACTATTTAGAAAAGCTGGATATACACAAGTCCATGGGACCAGATGCAATGCATCCAAGGGTGCTGAGGAAGTTGGCTGATGCGATTGCAGAGCCAATGGCCATTATCTTTGAAAACTCGTGGCAATCGGGGGAGGTCCCGGATGATTGGAAAAAGGCAAATATAGTGCCCATCTTTAAAAAAAGGGAAGGAGAATCCAGGGAACTACAGACCAGTCAGCCTCACCTCAGTCCCTGGAAAAATCATAGAGCAGGTCCTCAAGGAATCCATTTTGAAGCAGTTGGAGGAGAGGAAGATGATCAGGAACAGTCAACATGGAATGACCAAGGGCTAGTCATGCCTGACCAACCTGATTGCCTTCTATGATGAGATAACTCGCTCTGTGGATATGGGGAAAGCGGTGGAAGTGATATACCTTGACAGTAGCAAACCTTTTGATACTGTCTCCCACAGTATTCTTGACAGCAAGTTAAAGAAGTATGAATTGGATGAATGGACTATAAGGTGGATAGAAAGCTGTCTAGATTGTCGGGCTCAATGGGTAATGATAAATGGCTTGATGTCTAGTTGGCAGCCAGTTATCAAGCGGAGTTCCCCAGGGGTCGGTCTTGGGGCCGGTTTTGTTCAACATCTTCATTAAATGATCTGGATGATGGGATGGATTGCACCCTCAGCAATTTTGTGGATGACACTAAAATGGGGGGAGAGGTAGATATGCTGGAGGGTAGGGATAGGGTCCAGAGTGACCTAGACAAATGGCTAATTAAACTCACTTACAATTTTGCACCTTATTTCTAGTCTGAGTTTGTCTCTTTTTAACTTCCAGCCATTGGATCTTGTTATACTTTCTCTTCTAGACTGAAGAGCCTTCTTCTCTCATTTTTTTATTCACAATGTAAGTAGAGATAGTCCGTGATCAAATCATCCATTTAGCCTTCACTTTGATAAGACTGAGCTCCTTGCATCTATTGCTATAAGGCATGTTTCCTAATTATTTAACAATTCTCATGCCTCATCTCTAAATCCTCTCCAATTTATCAACATCCTACTTGAAATGGGGACACCAGTACTTAACCTTCTTACTCCATGTTTCCTTGTTTGTACATCCAAGGACCACATTAATCTTTTTGTCCAGTGTTGAAATGGGAACTCATGTTCAACTGATTCTCCACCATGACTACAAAGTCTTTTTCAGAGTCACTCTTTTGGGTGGGTGGGGCAATCATATTCAACTGAAAAAAAATCTTCACTTCAGACTAATCCAATTTTGAGATAGTGAGGCCACAATTACATAGTACATGAACATGCTCCCTAAGTCATAAAGGAGGTAGCAAATGCCTTGTGTTTCACTACATACAATTGGATCCCTCTGAAGAAAGCCGATTGTAGCAGTTTCTGCTGCATCCACAGCATAACCTACATATTGTTTGTGTTTCATAGCTGGGGGTGTTTACAGTGGTGATGTAACTGTTTAAAAAAAGGTGCTAAATGAAATGTATGGAGTGGGTGGCAGTAATCGACTGTTTTATAACAGTAATATTTCTCTTAGGTGAAATTTAAATCTTATGCCACAATTATTATTATTTTGGTACACAAACCAGAAGTACTGACAGCCTTTGATCATTAAAAATCAAAAGCCACTTTTCTCAGGAGTATGGGTGTTATCCCTGGTTTCTTGGACGCATTCTAACTGATGCACTTATTATTCTAGCTACTAAAATTCCAATTCCCTGTGCAGTTTTAATGGCATAGGGCATTCTTAACTTTCTGTTTTTAATCTATGTAATGATTTTTTATTTCTTTTCATTTTTGACTATTAAGTACCTGTTTGGCTTAACACTGGCAGTGACTCTAGTGCATAAAGCCCACTTTATTGTCTAAGGGAGGGAATAAATGATAGATGGTTAATAGTTATAAACTGGTGATATTAACAATGAAATTAACATATGCATATATATGTACACACATGCCAGCATTATGTGATCAAATTAACATATATGTGTCTGTGCGTGTATGTGGATCACTCACACATCAGCTGAGATTGTCTTCTGAGATCTGGTCACTTTGTGACACTTGTGTCATAAATGGGCAGGATTCTGGCTGCAGATTACAAGAACAGCTCCCTGCTAACATATCTCAGCCAGAGCCTTGACCCTATACCAGCGGCGGATCTTAGAGTTGCCTAGAAGCACTGTTGGGGCTAGGGTTGGCCCCATGAATGTGGGAGCTGGAACTGGCTCTCTGATGCCACTGTCTTCTCCACTACACCACACTTTTGTCACTGTACAAATCAAAGACAAAGAACAAGAAAACATGAACCTTTGTAATCCCCACTGAAATGAAGCCACTTCCACAGCATAACTGTTTAGAATAGAAAATTATTTCTTTTTAACTCAAGTACTCCCAAAAACCAAACACCAAAGACAAAAAAAGACTCTTGTGATGTGAACTTAGCCTATGAAATGGTTTAATTTGTCACTTCCACTAATAATATAATAATGAAGAAAGCGCACCAAAAAAACCTCCCACACTTTCCAATGCATAAAAACAGCTAGTGAGCACTCAAGAGTCAACTAGTTATTTGATGTTGTTTATACAAGTTGTATGGGTCATTGGACAACTATTCAATAATTTAAATGCTTGGATATTTTATTTAAAATGTTCTGTGTAATTAATTATGTAACTGAGAAGTTGAAACAACTGAATCACCCGCTTTTATTTTCATGTCCAAACTGTGTGTTTAACAAATGATGAGAGAACCTTCAAAGCTCTGGATAAATGCCCTAGATTTTTGGATGTTGCTGCAAAGTTTATCCAAACTGCACAAATCTCAAATGTTTGTAAAATTCTTCGAGAAATCTCTTGAGTGCAGGCTCTTTCTTTGAGTTGTTTGGTATTAACATCTTCTGGCCAAACAAGAACTAGTTAATGCAGAACATGACATACAATGTGGGAGAAAAGGGGGGAAACAATCTGATTTTTGTTTTAGAAAATTCTAAGGACAGAGTCTGGTTTTTCATGACCGTTCAGGCTAGTTCTTCTTTTTAAACTCCTTGAAAGCCAGAGTTCATTAACATTCATTCATATTCGGAATAGCTGAATGGCATTTTGGTTCAAAAAAGTTAACACCCCTTTTTATTTTTGAACATTCACAAAAGTTGCTTTCTGTTCATACCAAACTTTGGGGAATATTTGTTTGTCTATCATGCTGAAGAGCAACAAGGGCATGCAGCTGTAAGCAAGCTTGTTATTCATTATTCATTGAACTATGGAGTAGAAACAATACCATGTGATTTAGATGACCAGTCACACACCATTAGTAGGTCATAATAAATAGAGGGAGTCTGAATAGCTTGCAAGATACTCATAGTGTACGTTGAAATTTACATAAAATTTTCATTGAGCAGTTTCGAACAAGCAATGGATAGCAGAGTAAAAATGCAAGCAATTTGTTAACAGGAAAAAAAAGGTTCACAAGGCTATGCCCCCTTTTTTTGAAATTCATCCTTAAGATTCACTTTTATATGTCACCTACAAGAAATTAGTCCACTAAATAATGGCCAGTTAAAGGGAAAATTGGTACTTAGGTAGATACTTAATGAAACATGAACAATAAGGTTTCTGTGTTATCCCTTTTCTCAGCTCTCTCTTTGTCATTTCTCTGTAAATGTAAATGCTCCAGAGCAGGGGCTTTGTGGCTATAAAACCACTATAACAACAATATTCCATTTAGTGTTTTCCTTTTGAAACTATTATGTTATCGTGTATTATTGCCAGTTTGAGTTGGTCAGCAACTTTTTCTTGAAACCTGCAACTTGCATGTTTGCACATGCCATACCCTCATGCTTCAGGGCATAAACCAATCTCTGTTATGGAGGAGGAAGAAAGTTTCCTTGTGAGTAAGTTATTCCATAACTGCCTACTGCAATGTTTCTTGTACCTTAGTTCTTTTTTCCTGCAGCATCTGGTATTGTTAGAGAGGGTACTAAGGAAAATTGACTACTGTTCTGGCATGGCATGCCATGAAAATTCCTATGTACCTGTGATGGGTTGGACCTCCCTTCTGGGACGCCACCTGAGGTACTGGGATTTCACTGAGCCTTTCCTGCTCAACCATCCTGGGTTCCCTCTCCCTGCTTTGCTGAATTAGGCTCTCCGGCCTCTTGCAGCACACACAGAGGTAGGGCCACACCCTGCAGCAGACAGACAGACTGAAGTCAGCTGTGTGTGAAAGGACTCCCCCCAGCACTCACGTGAACACCCCTTTTAGGAGATAAACTCCAAATAATACTGTCTTGCACTGTATGGAAAAATCTGCACAATGCAAGCTAATAAAAATCCGCCCTCTTCCTCAATGTCAAGAGAGATGTGCATGACTTCTTGCTCTCCCCCCCCCCAGTTATGAATTGCACAAACTGGGTTATATTATAAACAAGAAATAAGTTTAACAATTACAAAAAGTGAATTTTAAGTGGTTACAGAGATAGCAAACAGAACAAAGCAGATTACCTTAGTAAATAAACAAAAGCCGCAAACTGAGCTTAACTCACTAGATAGGTAGGATACAAATTAACAAATTCTCACCCTGAGTGATAAACAAGCTGGCAGATTCTTAAGGCACAAGTTGCCTTGGCTTTCCCAGGTTTTCTTACACAGGCTAAAAATCCTTCCAACCTGGGACCATCACTTCCCACAGTTCAGTCTTTGTCCTCAGGTGATTTCAGGTGTGTTGTTGTAGGGCGAATAAGATCCTCTCCATTGTCATTTTTCCTCTTTTATATCTTCCCCCCACTTGCTGGAAAGCTTTTTTGCTGTGACCTGGGTCAAACTGTTCCCATTGTATAGAGCTATCTGACCTAGGTCAAACAGTTCCCATTGTGTAACGCTATTTCTGAGAGGTTTCTATTGCACACAGTTCCTGGGGTAATCCTTATGCTTGTGTGCATTTATTCAATAAGCCACTAACATTGTTTGGCCTCATCCAACGTAGCACATTTGTAATACAGAGACATGGTCAATATTCCCAGCTTCAGATACAAAAATGATACATGCATACAAATTGGATAAACACATTCAGTAAATCATAACCTTCCAATGATACCTCACATGAGCCCTCTTGCATAAAGTATATCTTAGTTATACCACATTCATATTATAACCATATTTCCATGAAGAATATGTGGTGTAAGAATATTCCTAAAGTAGGCAGTTTGGATCAAGTTATCTCAGAGCACACAGGTAGATTAGGAGCAACAGAAAGAAGGCACCTGAGGAGTATGGTAGAAATGTCTAGCTCTAGTTTAATTTGAGGCAAACTCTGCACACCTCTTGAAGACTTGACTAAAGGGAATGAGCTCTTTGGCTTATCTAAATAGAATTGTTTCCTACAATCAACAGGAGTTTTAATTAAGTCTTGACTGTGGTAATGTGCAGGACACAAACACACTGAGTTTTGCCATGGGATAGAGACTCTGCTAAATGGCTAACACTTAAATAAATATATCCTATCTTCTAGAACTGGAAGGGACCTTGAAAGGTCATTGAGTCCAGACCCCTGCCTTCAGTAGCAGGACTAAGTACTGATTTTGCCCCAGATTCCTAAGTGGCCCCCTCAAGGATTGAACTCACAATACTGGGTTTAGCAGGCCAATGCTCAAACCACTGAGCTATCCTTCCCCCCCTACTGCTTTAGTGTTGAATGCTACAACAAAATACATGTGGAGAGTAACATTCACCTGTGATGAAGAGAGACAGAAGAACACTCTCTACATCTCTTAATTCCTATATTAAGGCTACATGGTGCATATACTGGTGAAGCATGCCTCCATGCCAACACTGACTAGAACTGCCTGAGTCTGCTCTTACTTCTGTTCTACAGGATAACTGGTAGGAAAAGAAAGAAAAAGAAATAGAGGATTGTGCTGATACAAACAACACAATGTTGCTCCATGACTCCCTTTAAACCATTTATGACTCACTGAAATTGGGGCTTGCTCCATTAAAGAGTCCAGATGGATCTACCTTAATCATGGACAAGAGAGGCATCTTTGAAAGATAGGTACAGCAATTTACTGAGCTATTCTACCATCCCTCTACTGTCAAACCACAGGTGCTATATTATTATAGAGGAAAGAACTCATTACATGAAGAAATTGCCCAGTTACCCACCACTGAAGAAGTGCAAAAAAGTTATCAAACAAAGTCAGGTAAATCACCAGGCAAGGACAGTGTTAAACTTGGAAGCCCCAAAACTGTCACCTATCTATACAAAATTAGGAAGGATATGTAGGAAATTGAGAAAATTCCTCAGATTTCCAAAGATTCAATCAGTTATATTATACAAAAATAAAGGCAACAAATCTCACTCTGGGAACTGCTGGAGTATCTCCCTGGTATCTGTAGGTGGTAAAGTCTTCAGCTTCATATTTTGCTCAATCAGCTTATTGCAACAGTATCAGAGAAGGTTTTACCAGAGATCCAATGTGGATTTAGATCACCACAGCCATGATTTTTTGTTGTGAGAAAGATTGAGGAAAAATGCTTTGAACAAAACATGCTGTTTTCATTTATCTAAAAAAGTGTTCGACACTGAGCAGAAATAGCCTCTGGAAAATCCTAGAAAAGTTTGCCTGCCCCATCAAATTCATTAACATCAAATATCAATTCCACGAAGAAATGACTGATCAAGTACTCTCAGGTGATGGTCTCTCTAAACCATTTCCCATATCCAAGGGGTGAAACAAGGCTCCATCCTGGCACTGGTCTTCTATGGTTTCTTCTTTCCAGACATTCTGAATTATACAACTGACAACCTTCAAAAGGGCCTATACATAAGGTACAGAACTGATGGAAAACTCTTCAATCCCTGAAGGTTTATTGCAAAGATAAAAGTTCTTGAGGAACTCTTGTGAAGCCCTTTTTGCAAATCATTGTGCTCTACTTAGTCATAGTGAAAGTGACCAACAGCTTGTCCTTAACATGTTCTCAGAGGCAACTAAATATTTCAGAGTCACCATCAGCCTGGAAAAAAACCTGAAGTCGTCTTCTGACCAACCCCATCAACCACTACCACTGTGGTAAAAACTAACTGTGTACCACTTCATATAACATGGCAGTTCCCTGGATCGAGAAATATCAAACAGATTATGAAAGGCAAGCCAGGCTTTTGAAACACTTCACCACAGGATACTCAACCAGCACACCATCAAACTATCACCATCACTGATGTTATACAATGCAGCAGTGATGGCATCCCTTTTATACAGATGTGAAACATTGACAGTTTACTGTGCACACATTGAGCAACTTGAAAAATGTCACATGTGCTAACTTTGCTCTGTTCTCAAGGTGCGCTGGCAAGACAAGGTGTCAAACTTTAACATCACTGAAAGAGCAAAAACATGCAGGATGGAGGCAATGATTGTCAAAGTTTATCTTAGATGGACAGGTCATATTATCAGAATGGATGATGATAGACCAAAGTCCTCTTTGATGAGCTGAAACTTGGAATGTGCAGGAAGATTCATCCATATAAATGCTTCAAAGACACCCTGAAGCAGAATTTCAACTCATGCAGAATAAATATTGATGACTCTGAAGACACAGCAAAGGACAGACCTGAATGGAAAGCAACTATCAGTAAATGTTGTAAACACTCTAAGAAAGACAGATGTGAAAAACTGATTTGAAAAAAAGGGCCAAATGTCATGCCACATCTTCAGTGGGATCTTACACATTCCTATGTGACATCTGTTCACGACCTTGAGGCTGTGTATTCTGATTTGTGAGGTACAAAAGAACACGTGAGATACTGTGATATCAGCTTCAGACAATATGAACAGCCATGTCTTTCCTCATATTCTTCATACCTTTCAGACTCACCCATGTTCTCTTCCATGTTTATATTGTGTCCCTTTCACTCCCATATTCACATGAGTAGAAGCCCTCACTCTTTATTTGCATCTGAAGAAAGTGAGGTTCTTACCCACGAAAGCTTATGCTCCCAATACTTCTGTTAGTCTTAAAGGTGCCACAGGACCCTCTGTTGCTTTCTACAGATTCAGACTAACACGGCTACCCCTCTGATACTTCACTCTTTATTGACTTTCATGGGACTATTCACTCATGTAAAGATTTGCAATATCCCTTTGAGTATCCAGGGAACCCAGTAAATGGTGACTATGCAGGCCAGCCAGCTGTTCCTGTTTGTTTTATTTGAGATCTCACTATGGGGCTATGTCTAATGTTAACAAATTAATACTTGTTAGTATTCTCACCATTGACTGTCTATGCAAAATATGACATCCCATTGCACTCAGCAGAGAGCCTGGATTTTTACATTCTTTAATGTTGCAATAGCTTTGATGAAGCAAGGTAAATCAAATTGACAATTATACTCAGTAATAGTTTATTACCATTTGTAAACCAGAATATTTTAATAGGAGTCAGCAGTGTCACAATCTTTATTCCGTCCTCCCCACCCCCACTTATAAGCTAATTGGTCATTTATCATAAGGGAAATTATTTGTTTCCCAGGAGCCAATGGCACTAAATATCTCATGTGGTAGCTCCCGGGGTAATAATTTGGATGGTACCTGAAGCAGACATTATCATAATTGCAAGCAGAAAAAGGTAGTATTTGCGTAGGGAAAAGCAAACAAAAAATATCTCTGAGGTAACATGTTTTCTCATCACTGCTGCCAGTGCTGCACTGTCTATCATCTGGTGAAATCTCAAACCAATGGCAGATGCCACTAATTTAATCCAATGACAATTTACATGCCACTCAAGAAGAGGATAGGTTTTATTAACATGTAAAAATAGTCGAATTACATAATTGAATGGCAGAATTCATTACTTGCAAAGCCCACTTGGAGATAGAAGGGTCTGCTCTCAGATCCATTTCTACATTGGAGTAGCATGTTAGTGAAACTTAAGTATCAGGGGGTAGCCATGTTAGTCTGTATCTATCTACAAAAACAACAAGGAGTCTGGTGGCACCTTAAAGACTTTTTACCCACGAAAGCTTATGCCCAAATAAATCTGTTAGTCTTTAAGGTGCCACCAGACTCCTTGTTGTTTTAGTGAAACTTAAGTAACTCAAGAAACTATAATAGAAATTATAGATGGAACAGACCTAGAAGGTATTCTAATCCATCCCAAACAGTGCATGATTGTTCCCTAAAATACCTTTTCTATTGCTTTATCCACTGGAGTTTTAAATGGCTCAGATGATGGGGATTTAACCACTTCTGTAAGAAATACATGCAATGACCCAGACACATCCCAGCTCCTGACTGTGATTGTTGGAAGAGTATTATTATTGTTGCTAGCTATTATTTCTAAATCGGAATGGGTGCTAGGGTGCTTTACAAACATTCTGTACAAGAAGTTGTGATGGTCCTTCACAGTTTGCAATGAACTGAATCCAAGCACCAAATCTGAACACCTTGAAATATGAGAGTTCAGATTTGGAGCCAGATTCCAAACCCAAGATCTGGAGAATGTTTGGATCAAGTATTTGGATTCAGTCCATAACAGATTTAGTATGTGTGCAAGTAAAGTTTGAATTCAAGTGTTTAGTCTCCCCTTGCTTCTAGTAAGAAGACAAGGTTCCTATCATGAAGATCTTTTCAGTCTACTACAAATTAAACACACAAAGACACACTTTTCCAGTAACTCATTTAGATGCATGTTGTAGAAAAATAAATGAGTTCATGAAGGGCTAGGACTGATCTGGTATGTGGTGGTGTAGTGTACCAACATCTCCTTTATGTTGCTTTCTTGTTCTACAGAATCTAAGTTTTCATTAAAAAATTAAATCTGTGTGTTTTGGTTGCTGAGATACGCTTGAAAACATAAACCATGTGTAACCAATGGAATGATCTTCTCCTTCTTTTCAAAAATAATATTTTGAACATTTGAACAATCTATTATGAGTGGTGTCTCAGGTAGGTGGAGTATACATTGTGGGCAGAGCTTAGAAGACTACCTCTACTTCTTTTTTCCAATTCACCACTTGTTTTCATGAGAAGAAATTCAGCTTAGTTGTCAGTGTGGGGGACACTGAATCAGGACTTCTTCCAGTTCTGCCACTGACCCACTGTGTGACCATTGGAAATCACGTTTGATTGCATTTTCAAAAGTGTGTGTACAGAAGTTTACAAGTACAAGCTTCATGTGACACACATCCAATGTGTATCTGAATGCTGGGATTTTGTTTAGGCAGAGCTCTGGCCTCCTTGTGTGCTTTGGGTGTATGAAATGTGCAGCTACGTGCATTCTCCTCCAAAAAATGTTGGCCATTATTCCTCTGTCAATTGGCCTACCCATCTGAGTGGTGTCATGAGGTTTCATTCATTAATGTTTTTGCGGTGCTTTGAAATCCTCAGAGGAAATGTGCTAGCTAAATGCCAAATATTATTAAAGCATTTACTTCATCACAGCCTCATACTGGCTATTTAATGAGGGTGAGTAACTGCTTGATTTCTTACCTGAAAGACATAAGGTCATGAGTGGAGGAATCTGAAAATGTAACATGCTAAAACTTCATTAATAGTGCACAATCAGGCTTGTCTGCCATTAATATGACAAGCTGGTCATTGTACAACATTTTAAAACAATGAACAATATTGATTGTAATGTCAGTCATATTGATTTTACAATAAACAGTCAAATGTAATGTACTACACAGCAATAATTAAGTCAGTTTAAGAAATAGTGGCACTGACACCTGGCCAACAATCAGTGTAACAGAAAAGTGTGATATGTTAGAATACCCAAGGAAGTCATTGAGCTGTTCAGTGAAAAGAAAGAGAGAGGGTGCAGCATAATATTTTACCATTTTGACTGAAGGAACCCTGGGGAGTGCAGGATAGCATTAATAAATGATCAAGGGTGCAGGTGGGGTTAGTTGTGGATAGAAATTGAGGTCATCAAGAAATCCCTCTACCCCATAGTGCAGAGCTGGATTAGTCTGTATGCTCTCATGATGTTTCTCTGTCAACCTCATCAGTTTTATAGAATTTAGGGTTTCACTATTTAAAAAAAAAGTTCAAAATTTTCAAAAAGGATGCCCCAATTATTCCTTCTTGGTAACTCAAACAATTATTGGCAATTAATTATGTAAAATAAACAAACCTTATAGCTGTAGAGCATTCCTTCCAAGTGCCTGTAAGGTTGTGTCTGTTGGAACTGGAGAAGGCCTCATGAGTGCCAATCACATTGCACTATGCTCTATTGTGATAGGCAAACAGTTTCATTGTTTGGTTTGAATGCCTATTTGAACCTGTGGAGTCAGCTTCTCCTCATACAATTCCTTGAAAAGCCTGTTTAACCTTCTACTCCACAATTCCCAGGACCCCCCCAAATCCTCCACACCCTTACATTTGATAATTAGTGGCAAGGCCTAGCAAGGCCTCTGCTGGGTTTCACAGCTGCTGCTTTCAAATTTCCTGGCACGATATATTTCTCCCAGGCTTGTATTGAGACTTAGAAGAATTAGATTATCCGTAAGCATCAGTAAACATCAACTTTACCCTACACACGCAAACTGACAAAAATATTTCCATTGAAAATAAGCAAAATAAAAAAAAACAGGCAAAATAAGTTCTCAAGCAGCATTTTTTCTTATTAGAGCCAAAATACAGGCATTTAGATTTCAAGTATCAGAGGGGTAGCCATGTTAGTCTGGATCTGTAAAAAGTGGCAAAAAGTCCTGTGGCACCTTATAAACTAACAGACGTATTGGAGCATAAGCTTTCGTGGGTGAATACCCACTTCGTCAGACGCATGTCATTTAGATTTGTGAGTTTTGGCTTGTTTCAAATTATTAATGAATAAACAGTGAAAACAGGTATGAGTTGTTGATTAAAGGATATTTAATTTGTATATTTTGACATGTGATGTTGACAATTTGTGTTTTACTGGTATTTGTGTTTATAAAGCTTTAAATTTTTGAAACTCAACAACAACAAAAAAAAGCCCAAGTTAGTTTCCTCAATTCAGAAGTCTAAATATTGGGCACCATTTTTTTTTTTTTTAGAAAATCTTGTAGTCTGTTTCTACCCAGATGTAAACCTCTGCAATTCTATCTTCCAAATCTGCAAACAGACAGTTCAGCAATGAGAGGTGAGAACTTCCCCTTTTCATCTCAGTGAAAACCTATTACTCTGAAAAGTGATATAGTAAATAAACATCTTGGGGTTCCATAGTTTGTGTCTGTCAGTGACTTCAGTGAATTCATGTTCTAGATAAAAAGGTGTTTTATTTCTAATGGACAGATCTGCAAATTCAACCTAGGATCTGAATGTCAAGCTGACTTATTTGGGGGTTATGTATTGTTAAGAGCAATAAGGACTCTGCAATTGCTACTTAGTTAATAATTCTGTTGATGATGTGTGAGGCAGGACAGAATCCAGCTCAGTCTCCCTAATGGCTTTCTTTGACAGGATAGCAGGCCTTGTGGATAGGGGGGAAGCAGTAGATGTGGTATATCTTGACTTTAGTAAGGTTTTGATACTGTCTTGCATGACCTTTTTATAAACAAACTAGGGAAATACAACCTAGATGAAACTACTATAAGGTGTGTGCATAAATGGTTGGAAAATCATTCCCAGAAAGTAGTTATCAGTGGTTCACAGTCAAGCTGGAAGGGTGGGGATCCAGTTCTTTTCAATATCTTCATCAGTGATTTAGCTAATGGCATAGAAAGTACACTTATAAAGTTTGCGAACGATACCAAGCTGGGTGGGGTTGCAAGTGCTTTGGATGATAGGATTAAAATTCAAAATGATTTGGACAAACTAGCGAAACGGTCTGAAGTAAATAGGATGAAATTAAATAAGGACAAATGCAAAGTACTCAATTTAGGAAGGAACAATCAGTTGTGCACATACAAAATGGGAAATGACTGCCTAGGAAGGAATACTGCAGAAAGGGATCTGGGGATCATAGTGGATCACAAGCTAAATATGAGTCCACAGTGTAACACTGATGAAAAAAAAATCATTCTAGGATGTATTAGCAGCAGTGTTGTAAGCAAGATATGAGAAATAATTCTTCCGCTCTGCTCCTCGCTGATTAGGCCTCAACTGGAGTATTGTGTCCAATTCTTGGTGCCACATTTCAGGAAAGACGTAGGAAAAATTGGAGAAAGACAAGAGAAGAACAAAAATGATTACAGGGCTAAAAAACATGACCTATGAAAGTAGATTGAAAAAATTGGGTTTGGTTAGTCTGGAGAAGAAAAGACTGAGAGGGGACATAACAGTTTTCAAGTACATAAAAGGTTGTTACAAGGAAGAGAGAGAAAAATTATTCTCCTTAACCACTGAGTATAGGACAAGAAGCAATGGGCATAAATTGCAGCAAGGTCAGTTCAGGTTGGAAATTAGGAAAAGCTTCCTAATTGTCAGGTGGTTAAGCACTGTAATAAGTTGCCCAGGGAGGTTGTGGAATCTCCATCATTGGAGATGTTTAAGAACAGTTTAGACAAACACCTTTCAGGGCTAGATAATATTTAGTCCCCCATGAGTGCAGAGGACTGGACTAGATGACCTCTCCAGGTACCTTCCAGTCCTATGATTCTAAAACTCCATTGGCTCTTCAGTGCCTAAAGTAGTGAAAGTTATGCTAAACGATGTGGAGAGCAGATATGAGTACACGTTAGGAAGAGATCTCTTGAGTAAGAAGGTGTCTTCTGCAGAGCAGGATATGTTAAGGGCCAAATTTTCAAAATGGAAGACCGGAGGTCCTGGTGCAAATGTATGTGCATTTGCTTGCATAAATTTGTGAATGCAGTTACAGATATAAATTGGACAAATCACAAGAGCTAGAAACTTTGCTTGCGTATATTTTCTGTTGGGAAGGAGCTGATTTAACTCCCATCAAAAGCTTTAACACAGTAGACAACAGGTGTTATGGGAAGTTGTGCAATCAATTAATTTACTGGTCCCTCCTTCCAAAAAAACCTGCTGTGGGAGTGTTCCCCCATTTTGCAGGGCCTTGCAGGCCCCCTGTCACACTTCCTAGGAACACCTAGGAAGGTGAAGCATCTTGATACCACCTGCCATTAGTGAGAGGAAGCCCTGTCTGTGCCTGCCGGGGTTCAGCTCCCTGACTCTACAGACAACACAAGCACTCCCCTCTCTGCCTATGCAGGCTCTGCTGTCCCTCTGCAGGTTAGTGAGAGGCACACAAGCCCTCTGAGCATCCCCCTGGAGTGCCCAGCCCCTGCTCTGTTGGACACTCTCACAGTATTTACAGATCAGTACACTCCAACTTACCAGTTGTACCTTAAAAAACAGCCCTGCTTGAAACACAGCACTTAGATACATTTATAATGAAAACAAGTATAAATGTATTTAATAAAGAACAGAGTATCAAATAACTTGAGTCAGCAATGTGATGCTGTTGTGAAAAAAAGCAAATACAATTTTAGGTTGCATTAACAGAGGCATAGCATGTGAGTCACAGGGGGTGATAGTACTGGTGATAGTACTGGTTAGGCCTCAGCTGGAGTATTGTGTCCAGTTTTGGTCACCAATGTATAGAAAGGATGTGAAGAAACTGGAAAGGATCCAGAGGCAAGTGACAAAGATGATCAAAGGGATGGAAGATAAGCCATATGAGGACAGGCTGAAGGAAATGGGTATGTTTTATTTGGAAAAGAGGAGATTAAGAGGGGACATGATAGCAGTCTTCAAATACTTGAAAGGCTGCCATAAAAAAGATGGAGAAAAGTTGTACTCTCTTGTCACAAAGGGAAAGATAAGAAGCAATGGGTTCAAACTACAGCATAGCAGATTTAGATTAAATCTCAGGAAAAACTTCCTAACTCTAAGAAGAGTAGGACAATGGAACAGACTGCCTAGGGAGGTTCTGGAGCTCCTTCCCTGGAAATTTTCAAAAGGAGGCTGGATAGCCATATGTTTTGGATGGTTTAGACACAACACATCCTGCATCTTGGCAGGGGGTTAGACTAAAGGACCCTTGCGGTCCCTTCTCACCCTATGATTCTTATATCAAGTAGGTAGAAGTATTGGAAGCAATGGTATCCTGAATCCCTGACCTAGTGACAATTCTCTATGACTGAATAAAATGCCTTCTTTCTATGTACCCTGAGAGTAACTGGTTATTCCTATAATGGATACAGACAAAATACTGACTCTAAATATGCCCCCCCACACACACACACAATTGGATACCTCTCAATCCCACCTGCTGGAGCAGTGTCACTTTGAATAAATAATTAAACATCCATTGGGCCAGAAAGAGAAACTCTATAGGCTGGTGGTTAGGAAATTCACATAGGATATGGAAGGGTAGCTAATTCAGAATAGGACTTGAATCTCAGTTTCCCACATCATAGGAGAGTTACCTAAGCATCAAGCTACTGGGTAGGCTGGAGGGTAACTCTGTTGCTCTCTTGAAAAAAACCCGAAAGGTCTCATTTACACTCCAGCGTGAAATGAATACAAATTTAGAACCTTTTTTTCTTTTTTTGCAGTTTTTTCCAGCCATTCCTAATTTAGATATAGTAGAAATGTCCATAGACATAGCTACATGTCATAACTATAAAGGGAAGGGTAACAGCTCCCCTGTGTACAGTACTATAAAATCCCTCCTGGCCAGAGACTCCAAAATCCTTTTACCTGTAAAGGGTTAAGAAGCTCAGGTAACCTGGCTGACATCTGACCCAAAGGACCAATAAGGGGACAAGATACTTTCAAATCTTGCAGGGGGGAAAGGCTTTTGTTTGTGCTCTTTGTTTGGGGGTTGTTCACTCTTGGGACTGAGAGGGACCAGACATCAATCCAGGTTCTCCACATCTTTCTAAACAAGTCTCTCCTATTTCAAACTTGTAAGTAAATAGCCAGGCAAGGCGTGTTAGTTTTACTTTGTTTTCTCAACTTGTAAATGTACCTTTTACTAGAGTGTTTATCTCTGTTTGCTGTATTTTGAACCTGAGGCTAGAAGGGGAGTCCTCTGAGCTCTTTAAGTTTGATTACCCTGTAAAGTTATTTTCCATACTTATTTTACAGAGATGATTTTTACCTTTTTCTTTAATTAAAAGCCTTCTTTTTAAGAACCTGATTGATGTTTCCTTGTTTTTAGATCCAAGGGGGTTGGATCTGTATTCACCAGGGAATTGGTGAAAGGTTTCTTAAGGCTTCCCAGGGAAGGGAATTAGCTTTGGGAATGGTGGCAGCGGACCAGATCTAAGCTGGTAGTTAAGCTTAGAAGTTTTCATGCAGGCCCCCACATTTGTACCCTAAAGTTCAAAGTGGGGAAGCAGCCTTGACTACTACAATACTTTATTTTAGTTTTATTGTTTTGCCCCTGCTATCATATTGCCAAACACATTTTATTAAGTTAAATCAAGAGTGATGGTGGTACTTATGATATTCTCTAAACATAGAATATGATTAGGATTAGCATGGCAGATTCTCTTAAAAGGAGAAAATATTTACTTATCTCCACTGCTTTTTTCTTATTTAACTGAAATGCTTTTTAAAGTCTATAGCATATACTGTAATTTCTGCAAAATAAACAGTGTAGTAATCATTTAACCTATAAATTCTGCAGGTATTTTAAAAATAAATAAGAAAAAAATCCAATAATGCTAAACACAGTCATCTTTCAAATTTTATAGCACCCACCTATATTCTCAGACCTTTTTCTCTGCCTCATTCAGGCCACCTTAATACTACTGCAGCTTAGCACTTAGGTAAAGCTTTGTAGCATATCTTCTGAACACTGAAGTACAGCCCTTGTAAGGAGGTAAGTATTATTATTCCCATTTTATACATAGAAAACTCAAGATACAGAGAGGCTGATGACTTCTTCTGAGTTACAGAATTAGGTCAAGGGTGTGGCCGGGTGGGTGGATGGTCAGGGAAGAGGTGGAGGTCTGGGGGTAGGGAAGAGACCATCAGCCTATCCATGCCTCTCTTGTGTTCCCTGTGCAATTATACATGTTGGACTCTTCCAAGCATAAAGGCTACTTTGGGCTGGTATCCCCCACCCCCATGTCATGGAACAGGTACCAGATATCATGGTCTCAAATCCTTTCTGCACTAGCAAGGAGAGCTGGTAAGTAATGGTAGAGAGGACCCTACCAAGAGCATGTCATGACCGAGGATATGAGTTAGCCCCGTTACTGCTGTACTTCCAAGTGTGCTACTAATTTAAGATGATCTTCCATTATAGTCAATAGAACAAGAATGTGCTCTGCAAATTCAGAAATCTAGGTTTTGGGGTCTAGGGCAGGGCTTAACTTTGTAGGTAACAGAATATAAAAGATGGTGACATGATTGCCTAGGCACACAGCATATTGTCTTCAGTTAATATTTTCAACATTCTTTGAAAACAATAGGGATAGCTTAGGGGTTTGAGCATTAGCCTGCTCAATGCAGGGTTGTGAGTTCAATCCTTGAGGGGGCCACTTAGGGCTCTGGGGCAAAATCAGTACTTGGTCCTGCTAGTGAAGGCAGGGGGCTGGGCTTGATGACCTTTCAAGGTCCCTTCTAGTTCTAGGAGATGGGATATCTCCATTCATTTTGTGGGAGGGATAGCTCACTGGTTTGCACATTGGCCTGCTAAACCCAGGGTTGTGAGTTCAATCCTTGAGGGGGCCATTTAAGGAACTGGGGTAAAAATCTGTCTGGGGATTGGTCCTGCTTTGAGCAGGGGGTTGGACTAGATGACCTCCTGAGGTCCCTTCCAACCCTGCTATTCTATGAAATATTTCCTATTTGATTAAGTGCTTTGCTAAACTTTTATATTTTTATAATGGAAGTTATATTGGCATGTGCTCTATACACAGTCTCAAGTTGCTAAAATATTAAAAATTAATATGTTGCACTTCCATAGGGTATTGTACCCAAGGATTCCAAAGCAGTTAACAAATATTCATAATTAAAGCCTCAATGCTCTTATGAGATAGGTGTTATTCTACCCATTTTATAGATGGCTAATCTCAGCTCAGTGGAGATTAGCAATCCTGCAAAGACCTATGTGTGTGCATAACATTGAACAATGTGAGTAGTCTTATTGACTTCAATGGCCTTCCTCAGTGTGTGAAAATAAGCACAAGTATATCCCTTGTAGGACTGGGAACTACTAAAGTCACAGAGTAGTGAGTGGCAAAGCCAACAACAGGAATTATCATTCAGTCTTCTCCACTTAACCACTAGACCAAACTGAAACATTGATTGAACTTGGTACCTAGATTTTATGGGAATTAGTGCTATAAAAGTTCCCAACAGGCAGGTAGATAGAATGAAGCAAGAAAAAAAAAAAGTATAAGCACAGGATCATTCATTGAGGGGGGCATTATATGAGAGGTCATATGTGAAGATGTGGGATGGTGTGGTATTTCAAATAAGTGTGCTTATGTGATAAGGGAAGTATGCTCTCCCTCAAAACCCAAGATACATTTAGTCATGAAAGAATATGATAATGAGATCCTGTAGCAAAAGACTTTGTAAGCTAAAAGTCAATTAGCTTGTCTATCTTATTCACCTAAAGGTGCAAGAACAATTCAGCTCTCATACTTGAAATGTATTGCAGTAATAATGGATTTGAAAAAGCTGTTTTTAAAAACATATTCATTAATACAGTATATACACATATATATGAATATATATAGTTGATATCTATAAACTGCAATGGAGGGGAAAAGAGATACTAGATAATTCAGTCACCTTTCATTGCGCTGAATATTCTCATTTCTTCTTTTTTGTTTTTCTTTTTAAATGGAGTTTTAAAAATGTAATTGGAATGAAATAGTGTTCACCGTTCCCACCAAAAATAAAATAAAATGAAGACATTCCAGGCCAGAAAGAAGTGATTTTCATCAGAAAACAAATGGATTTATTAAAGCAAAATATTTTTGCAGTTTCCTAATGTGATTTGCTTACTACTGAGAAACGCTAGCTTTTGGGGGTGCTTGTGGTGAAACCTAGCTTTGTTGCTGACCACCTCAACCTATGCTGACTGTATCCAGGCCATTTGATCTGTCAGAAAGAATTGATATAATGCATACAAGCTGTGAAAGTAGTGATGGAATGTGTTTGTTTACCTTCGTAATATATCTAGCTGCTTTAGAATAGTGAATATCCCAGTGAAAACATAGAGCTGAGCCAAATGGCCCAGAGTAAAAAAACCTTTGCCAAATGAAAGGTGATCAGAGAAGACCTGAACCAATTAGAAACATCCTTATACCAGGCTTGGAATACAGCCAAGGTGAGAGTGAACTTGCTCAGGGACAGAATTCCTTAGTCTTGAACTAAAAAACCCTGTCCCTTACACAGTTCACATGGGACTTAAAAAAAAGGGTCAATTGGAAAAAAGTAGTGATGCTTGCTCCCCTGTTTCATCTGTAAACCAAGCTTCATCCACTCATGACACAAGATGCACCTCCAAAGTAGGCTGTGCATTCTTCATAACATGATTGTCTCACTTCCTTCTTGCATACACAGCAGAAAGAGATCAGCAGAAAGCGTGTTAACAGTGTTGAAATTAACATTGTCAGAGTTCAGAGTTAACACCCCAGTGAGATAAATGGGGCAATTCACACGTCATACAGCTATTGTTTCAGGTGGCTTGCAGACTCAGGCAGACATCACTGCATACATTTATAGTTAGTTCATATTATGACAATTAGTTTCACAACTATCAAGGCTAGAGAATATGGTGAATATTTTTATATTATGGGTCCATCCTATCTGGCTAGTTTTTAGGCTGGTGTTGGGTTAATCAAGCCAGATAATGCAGACATGGAAATTCAATCTTTTTGGTAGCTGAGGTACAATCACCTGAAAAGTATTTAGAGGTCGGAGAATGAAAGGAATGAAAATGAAAATTCATGAGTCCTGCTGTGGCATTGAAGGGAATATCAACAAGATGAGGGAAGGGAGTGACACGTGTCACTCATCTCCCTGTTAGGGATCATATCTTATGTCATGCTACTTATTTCTGTTAGAGATCATCAATATGGCATAGCAAGTAGTGATGGAGAAACCTCAGAATATGTAGTGTTTTGATTACATTGGGATAAACATCTTAGACGAATTCCTGGCCCTATGAAAATCAATAGGAGAGGTGCCATTGACTTCAACAGGGCAGGATTTTTCCCCATATTTTTTGAGATGTTCATCTACACTCTATCCAAGTCCTTTGATCTGAGCAATCTTACAAGAACATGAGATTTCCATTAGTTCATATGGTACTTTTAGATGGGCCAGAAATAAGAGCAAATTTGTCACCCAGCCAGAACTAGAAGTGAAATAGGGTCATGAAGATGAGAAGGAAAAAATACAAAAATTAATTATGTTTTTATTTTTCAAATCTTAGAAGTTCAGTTCAAGTTAAGAACAAATAGTGAGATGGCAAAACTTGCAGTTGATACCAATTTACTCAAGAAAGTTAAGTCCAAAGCAGACTGTGGAGAGTTACAAAGGGATCTCTCTAAACTGGGTGACTGGGCAACAAAATGGTTGATGAATTCAGTGCTGATAAATGAAAAGTAATGCACATTGGAAAACAGAATCCCAACTATATGTACATGATGGGGGTCTAAATTAGCTGTTACCACTCAAGAAACAGAAACAGCTTGGAGTCATTGTCGATAGTTCTCTGAAAACATCTGCTCAATGTATAGCGGCAATCAGAAAAGCTAACAGAATGTTAGGAACCATTAGGAATGGGATAGTTAATAAAACAGAAAATATCATAATGCCACTATATAAATCCATAGTACGCAGACTCCTTGAATACTGTGTGCAATTCTGGTCACCCCATCTCTCTCTCTCTCTCTCTATATATATATATATATATAAAAATATACACATACACACACACACACACAAATTATTAATAGTATGGAACAGCTTCTTTATGAGGAGACGTTAAAAAATTGGGACTTTTCAGCTTTTAAAAGAAGAAACAACTAAGAAGGTTATGATAGATGTCTATAAAGTTGTGAATGGTGTGAAGAAAGTGAATAAAGAAGTGTTATTTACTCCTTTCACATAACACAAGAACCAAGGGTGACCTAATGAAATTAATAGACAGTAGGTTTGAAACAAACAAAAAGAAGAACTTCTACGCACAATGCACAGTCTACCTGTGGAACTCATTGTTAGGGGATGTTGTGAAGGCTAAAAGTATAACTGTGTTAAAAAAAGAGTTAGATAAGTTCATAGAGGATAAGTTCATCAGTGGCTATGAGCCTAGATGGTCAGGGATGCAACCCCATGTTCTTGGTGTCCCTAAAGCTCTGATTGCCAGAAGCTGGGAGTGGACAACAGTGGATGGATCACTCAATGATTGCCTGTTCTGTTCAGTCCCTCTGAATCACTTGCCATTGGCCATTGTTGGAAGACAGGATACTGGTCTGACTCAGTATGGCCGTTCTTATGTTTACGTTCCTTAGCTTGACAAAGTTCTGGGTACGTTTTATGTTGTACCCTAACTATCAGTTCTCTCACCCCTAATATAAACATACTACTTTTGTAGGTAGAACTATGTATACAGTATCAATTCACACTCTTCTGAGATCCCCTTGCATAGAGTTCTAAGGAGATCAAGCTTACATGCTCTTAGTAACATGTGGAATCCCATTAGAGTCTGAGACTCCAGTAATGAACATCCAAAAGAGATGCTTTCACTATTAGACAACCTCAGAGAAAATAGGCATGGCTCATTTTAATCCTCCAATCAAAAGAAAAGGATGAAAGTGCATAGAACAGAATTTTCCACCACTTTTGAACACTGGCCTTCCTGCATTAAAATGTTTCAGTTTTGCATAAGTCTAATAAATTGCCCTCCTATACCAAAGAAAACCATATAAAACTGTAATTTCTTAAACATTATAAGTCCACTTTAATGCTGCAGACACTTCCTAGACTTAAAAAAAACACTGATCTTCCTGTTGAACAGATTTGATATCAACTCCTGATGCTGAAATCTAGCCATGGCTCCCTGTTCTCTGCCAGTTTTTTTTTTTTTTAATAAAAATGAGAGACTGAGAATGTTGCTCACACATTCAAAGGACTAACAAACTTCTGAAGGGATCATTTCACTGCAACTCTGGCTTTGACTGAATGGAACAAGCAAGTTTAATGGCATTTTAATTTATTACTGTTGGATCCTTTTTGTTTTGTTTTGCTGCTGGCTTCTTATTATACAATCTCAAATAAAAATCTGTCCTCCAAGGATTCCCTATGGGATATTGGTGATTTCCAGTTGTATAAGAATGTGTTACTGACATATCAGCCAGATGCTGAATTGTAAATTGTAGAAATTACCCAGCAAGATAGTCTCTATTTGCATCAACTCAAAGCACAATATTTTAATAGTCTAAATGAATGTTGAGTGTGGGAGCAGAGAAATGGCAATAACTGAAACCTCCAGACCTGGGATGGGGCAATTATCTGTAGAGACGACTTGAACACAATGGGTAGCCTTTTGGTACTTCCAAATGAATTATTTGCATGTCGGGTTGAGGATAGAATGGCAGGGATAGGAAGGAGAGGAGTGTTCAGTGGCTATAGCAGAATTGTTGCCCATTTGATCTAGTTCCAAACCATTATGCGCCAGCTATCTTGGATGCTGCCACTCCCAGATACTCAACCAACAAAAGCAGCACTTCCGAAGGTGACGTTACTTTCTCCTTTCAAAGCCCCATTTTTAGCTACTTAATTTGATGTTCCTGGAGACACCAGGAGCTGTCTCTGCCTAGCAGATGTCATTGCAGACATCTTTACAAAATTGAATAGTTTAAAATATGAAAGGCTGTACCAGCATACACCCCATCCTTCCTGAGTATATTTATTTATTCTTTCCCTATTGTTTCTTAAGCCTTATTTCTGTAGCTCCTTTGAAAGAGGTTTCCTCTTAAGGAAGAAGCTCAAGAAAAATTGGGAAATTACAGCATTTTTATTTTATATTTTAACATTTACATCTTTGTGTGTGTGTGTGTCCTTTCCGCTGAAAATTGTAAGTGCGAGGTGAGTCTAAGGACTAAATTCTGCTCCCATTTACAGTGCTGTAATGTAATTCCATTGATTTCAGTGGAGTTACTCTGGACTGACTTTGGAAAATTTGACTCAGTGCTTGTACCTCAGCATCCCCTTCTGTACCAGCTTTCCTGTATAGTAGTATCAACTCATGACACCTTTCAATCCCACATAGCCCATAAAGTGTTGAGAGCTTTAGCTAATATTAGGCTAGATTGTCAATTTGAGATCTAGCCCACAGTAAGGGGCCATGTGTTATAGGGCCGCTCCTGAAGCCCCAGGGAGCTTTCCCTGCTCCTTTGGGAAAGTTTATACCTTTTACACTTCCTGATGCTCTGGCTTAAAATGGCTGGCATGTTGGAAATGCAGACATCAGACAGCTTCCTCCTTGTGCTTTCCCTTGTGCCCATCTACACAAGGAGTGGCTCTGCATAGTCTGCTTCCCCTTGCATATGGAAAGTGGTGGAATGGTGTAGGAGGATGCCTTCCCTTTTATCCCTTACTCCGGGGAGAAGGATAGGCCATGATCTGGCCCTGTGAGGTTGGACATTTCCTCAATTCCAGTAGCCAGTTCATTTACCCTTGATCAGAGGGGGAAGGCTACATGTCTTGCTGCATCACTGAGTGTACAGAAAAATTAGATATTCTGCTGAGTGCATGCTGTGTCAAACACTTCCTAGTGGAGGTAAGAGATTTCCAGCTTGTACTTACCACTTAGAAACTTTTTATTCTTAGAAAAGGGTTGCTCAGTGCACACCATTATACTCTGAGAGGGAGAGAGAGCAAGTGCCACTCAATCGATAGAAACGTACAGTGGCAACAAAATAAAACAAAAACACCTGCAAAATTACTATGAGTAGCAGCAGATAGTCTCTCAGATCCTTTGTTTTGCTCCTGGTTGATATGATGCAGTCAGACAGGGGCAGCAGGTCCTGCTAAAATATTCTTTCCCTTATTTAGCTGAAGTACTTTTAGCAAGAGAGCTTTATTTCATCCATATAATGTAAGTATGAACTTTAATGAAGGAATAATGGTAACTAAAGCTGTAGCCACCTCTGGGGCAGAGATCAAGGCTCTGAACAGCTCTCTGTGGACTCGCATGAAATACTATGGGCTTACACTTCCATTTGCCTGTTAGGCTCAGGTCAGAGTTATAAGTAAAGTGTTTCTCACAGATGCACAGGATTGCTAAATTGCTGTACTGCTGCTATAGTGAAGCATGATGGCATTTGCTGGTAAAAGTGTTTGAAAGTCTGGACAGTACGTGAGTTCCTAAGATGACCATGAATATTTTAAAGCCTTAGCTACAGGCTGAAGATTTAGGGTTCGATCCAGCTCCCATTGTAATCAACAGAAAGACTCCCATTGGCTTTAAAGGGATTTGGACCAGTTCTTAATGATTGGATTGAATCTGTTATAAGATAAAGCTGTGTAGGTTAAACACTGCTGTGGAAGCCTGGAGACCTGGATACTATAGGTGGCTCTGCCACAATACAGGCAAGATTTTGATTTGTGCAGGTGTGTCTAGGGACTAGTGAGAATGGACACAAGAAACCATCCCTGCCCCCTGTATGTTATATATAATACAAAGGTGCAATATTAGTCCCCTGAACTTAGCATAGCAATAACCCACACCCTGTTCTGGGCCGACCAGTGGGCCTGGCGTACCAGGCAGAAGCAGATTGTTCCATCTCATAGGAAGGTGAAACCTGCTCTCTTCTAAGGTTGCATCAGTTTGCTCAGGGAGGTATCTTCATGAAACATCTACACATGTTGATCTCTTAGGTCCAATCAGGCCAATCTGTCCCCACGGGAATGGTGTCAGGTTTTTGGGCAAGTAGATGTTGGCAACGCTAGAGATGAGATTTTTTTTTTTAGGATTTTGAATGATGATGGGTCCTAGGGAAACCTGGGATGCAGAGCGTGGCTGCACGGTGTGGTAGAGCTTGGTGTTAGAACAAAGGTAGTAGCACATTTGAGTCTGATAATACGTGTGTCATGTAATCACATCATCTTATTTCTTCTCCCAGAGTGAATGAGCATAGTCTGTAATGAGTTTTCGGGGGTGGATGCTCACAGACATTTACAATTTGTTTCTCACTAGTATTTGAGCATGTGATAATTGCTAGTAAAACTTCGTTGCACAATTAGTTGTGGAAAAAAACACAAAAGGAGGATGAATACAGACTGAGTGAATTAATTAATAAATTCAAACAAATAGTTATGGAAAGCTCTTTTGCACTAGTCACCTCACTTAAATGACTGTGACACAGATACAAAGTGTGTTAAAGTCAGTGGAAAGAATTCCATTACATTTGATGGGTTTTGGATTAGCCTTTATGGCCCTGATCCTGCAAACATTTAAGACCATGACTGATTTTACTCACAAGAGTACTCCCTTTGAAGTCTGTTACAGGATTGGGGCCTTTCTGTGTTTGTAGATTGATGAGGGTTTCTTAGAACAGCGGGATGCAAACTGACTACCAGCCTCTCACATTTGGGCTCCCAAACTGTCAAATGAGATCATTGCTCCTCAATGCTGCCAGCAAAAAGTTCCAAATGCCAACTTTAATTAACAACTTTATTTTTAAATAGAACCTAAAGGTTATGGACACAGCGAGGAATTCACCACCCACTGTGTTAAACCAAGAGGAATGTGTACAGCTTTAGGGTTTTTTTGGGAGGGTTGTTTTTAAATTAAACTTAAATGGAAGGAAAAAAAGACTTGATTGCACAGTCAGAATTATCCACACCAGTAAAAGTAGCAACACATTTTTGGAGGTGATCAATAAAAAGTAGGCCTTTTGATATGTTATCTATAAATGTAATTGCAAAAGAACAGGGACATTATTATTGTTGTTTTTTATTATTTGTATTCCCATTGTGCCTGGGAGCCCTATTCATGGAGGAGGAGCCCATTGTGCTAGGCGCTGTACAAACACAGAACAAAAAATGGTCCCATGTGGTCCATGGGCTGCTAATGATCTGTGGAGACCCAGCTGGTCGCATGCCCCTCCTTTTTTCTAGCTCCTTGGTTGCATTAAAATATAGTGCAAAAAGTACTTTTTTACTAAAACTTTTCCGGATATGCAATTAATGTAGTTGTCATGGGGATGTTATGAGAGGGTAAATTGGAGGGGAGGTTGTCTTCACAATTGGGAGTGGGTGAGGAGGGGGCTCATGAAACAATATCTAATTTAAGATGAAAATTTTGGAGAAACAATTACCTAGAGCATGCTTACATAATTTATAAATGAGATGACTTGTGCTTCCTATCCAATGTCCCTAGCAATACTGAGTAGGCAGGTGCACAAACCTGGTGATGCTGTTTTTAATACAGAAATGTGTAAACAAAAACATTGTTGAGGCCCACTAATGGAGAATTAGTAATATTAGTACAATAGAGTAACTATTGCTGTCCCCAGCTGTTGTTTGCTTGTTTTAATTGTTTTTGAAGCCTATGGTGCCTTATTACTTTTTTGTAAATGGCTTAATAAATAGCCTGTGGTAGTGGTGCCTAGACACTATGGTGATGGGTTTGCTAGAAATAGTTAAACTGTAACTTCAGAGATGAAAGAGGTGGTGAGTCAGCTGCACTGCCTCAGGAGCAGCTCCAGGACATTGTCGTTCAGAGACACCTTTCTGTATCACAATTCCTCCCCAACTTCCTCCATTCTCTCATGTGGGGGAGTGGAGAGAGGGTAGTCCCTTGCTGTTGTCCTAGACAAGTAAATTATGATCCCCATCACACTGCTTCAACTAGGGGAGCATGGAGCCCCAGCCTATGCACCCTCTGCTTTGCTTACTCCTGCACATGCAAGTATGGATTGGATGAATGAACTATAAGGTAGTGTAAGCGTGCGGACTCACCCCTGCGGCGCCTCCTGCTGGTCGTCCATGGGAATTAGCTCTTCCAGCATCCTGGAGTGCCACCTGCAGGCTGGTGATCTGCCTTACCGCTGGCCCCTGTGTCCCTCCCAGGACCCTAGTGCCCTGTTATCTGGGGCGCTGCCCCCTGGCAGTAACCCCTCAGTCTTAGGGTCTCCCCTCCCCGGGGAACCCCCACCCACTATCCCCACCTCACCTCAGTATACGGCTACTGCCAGTCATTGTCAAGCCCCCGCGCCCTGGGGCAGACTGCAGTATCAGCCTACTCATCACTGGCAAGGTTGGGTTTGGACCTGCTGCCTTTGCCTACCCCTGGGTTGCCCTCTGCAACCCCCAGTACCTATTAGCCCAATATCAGAGGGGTATCCATGTTAGTCTGAATCTGTAAAGAGCAACATAGGGTCCTGTGGCACCTTTAAGACTAACAGATGTATTGGAGCATAAGCTTTCGTGGGTGAAATAGCATAAGCTTTTCGTGGGTAAGCTTGCGTCTGATGAAGTGGGCATTCACCCACGAAAGCTTATGCTCCAATACTTCTGTTAGTCTTAAAGGTGCCACAGGACCCTCTGTTGCTTTTTATTAGCCCAATGCTAGTCCGCAGCCTGGGGCTTTCCAGGCTGGAGCTCCCCAGCCTTTCCCCAGCTCTGCTCCACTCAGGTACCCTGTCTCTAGCTCCCTGCAGCCAGGCCCTTCTCCTTCTACAGCTAGAGAGAGACTGTGTCTGTCCCTGGCTTCCCTGCCTTTATAGGGCCAGCTGAGGCCTGATTAGGGTGTGGCCCAGCTGCGGCTGCTTCCCTAATCAGCCTAGTAGCTTTTCCCCTGCCACAGCCCTCTCCCAGAGCTGTCTTTAAACCCCTCTGGGACGGAGCAGGTAACCACACCGCTACAGGTGGATAGCTCAACAGGTAGTGATCAATGGCTCGATGTCCGGCTCAACAGGTAGTGATCAATGGCTCGATGTCTAGCTGGCAGCCGGTATCAAGTGGAGTGCCCCAGGGGTCGGTCCCGGGGCCGGTTTTATTCAACATCTTTATGTTGAACAAAAGTTTGTGGATGACACTAAGCTGTGGGGAGAGATAGATATGCTGGAGGATAGAGATAAGGTCCAGAGGGACCTAGACAAATTGGAGGATTGGGCCAAAAGAAATCTGATGAGGTTCAACAAGGACAAGTGCAGAGTCCTGCACTTAGGATGGAAGAATCCCATGCACCGCTACAGGCTGGGAACCGACTGGCTAAGCAGCAGTTCTGCATAAAAGGACCTGGGGATTACAGTGGATGAGAAGTTGGATATGAGTCAGCAGTGTGCCCTTGTTGCCAAGAAGGCTAACAGCATATTGGGCTGCATTAGTAGGAGCTTTGCCAGCAGATCGAGGGAAGTGATTATTCCCCTCTATTCAGCACGGGTGAGGCCACATCTGGAGTATTGCATCCAGTTTGGGGCCCCCCCACTACAGAAAGGATGTGACATATTGGAGAGACTCCAGCAGAGGGCAACAAAAATGATCAGGGAGCTGGGGCACATGACTTATGAGGAGAGGCTGAGGGAACTGGGCTTGTTTAGTCTGCAGAAGAGAAGAGTGAGGGGGGATTTGATAGCAGCCTTCAACTACCTGCAGGGGGTTCCAAAGAGGATGGAGCTTGGCTGTTCTCAGTGGTGGCAGATGACAGAACAAGAAGCAATGGTCTCATGTTGCAGCGGGGGACATCTAGGTTGGCTATTAGGAAACACTGTTTTACTAGGAGGGTGGTGAAGCACTGGAATGGGTTACCTAGGGAGGTGTTGGAATCTCCATCCTTAGAGGTTTTTAAGGCTTGGCTTGACAAAGCTCTGGCTGGGATCATTTAGTAGGTGTTGGTCCTGCTTTGAGCAGGGGATTGGACTATATCTCCTGAGGTCTCTTTCAACCCTAATCTTCTATGATTCTATGATTCTAAGTTCCAAGGTATCCAGAGCAGAAATGTTAGGGTAGCTCTCCCTCCCAGAGGTGCCTAGTAGCCCAGCCACAATCTAGTAGTGCTGGGTAAAACATTTTCACTCCATTTTTTTTCATTGAAAAATGCAGATTCAAACAGGGTGAGGGGATTCATTTTGTAAATCTGTGTTGGTTTTGCCAAATTATTCATGGCTCTAAAAAAAAAAAGTCTCAATATCTTGTTTCAACATTTTCAAAATGAAACATTTAGATTATTTCAATTGGAAACAGCTTTACATTTCCTTTGATTTTATTTTTGGAATGAATTTTATTTTGGAAACATTAACAAATGCTCAAAATCAAAACAAGACATTTTATTTCAGGATGAACAAAATGTTTCATTCAACCCAAAACAGTTTTTTTTCTCTACCTTTTAGTTTGCCCCAAAGTTTTGTTTTGAATTGGACTGAAATGATTTTTTTTCAATTTTTCAGAATTGCCAGCAAACCAAAAAAAAAAACAGTTATCCACAGAGCTCTACAATCTAGTTGTGAGAGAGAATATGATTCTGCTGTACCTCACATGATAGCTGCAGACATATGCTTTTCTCTACCTCCAAACTTCTCCGCTTCATTTAACACCTTGCAAATCCTGAAGGAATCTCCTATCACATATTTTGTTTATATTGTAATGCCCACATTCTTTGATAGTAATCTCTAGGCAAACAGCTGCATTCCCACTGGCAGACAATGCGTTGCTGTCTCAGAAGCTGATTACTCTCCTTCCACACATTTGTGAACACTTTTCCCTTAGGTTAACATGCACCAACACTGTTTCTTTTTTCATTACCTGCCAAAAGACTCTTTACCCGACAATGATATTCATATTTATATTTAACTTCCTTTCTAGTCTAAATTCCCTTCACCTGTAGACAGATCCTATATTGTTCTTTTAATTGTATTTTACTTAACCGTGAATAATCTAACACATCAGATGCAGGCATTTGAGTATTTTTTCTCTCTTCTTTTCCTTCTTTGGTTTGTCAAAACAAGAAAAATGTTCTGAAATCTTCAGCCTGCATTGCCCTATTTACCATAGCTTAGTCAGTCTGCTGAAGGCATTAGTATCTCCTGGTATTTATCACCATGATGGTAGCATTATATGCAGGTGTTCTCTGGCCCCAGTCCTCCTTTAAAAAAATGTTCAACAGGAAGAAGCCAGGATTTATCACCTCAGCTGGGCAAACAAATGCAAGAGTGTCTCATGTAGCTAATTTGGATCAGCCAGACGGGATCCTGGAAGCACAAAGTGATACGCAGCTAGAAAGTCAATTCATTTATGATGCACAAACAAGCCCAGATAAAGCATAAATCAGCACTGACTCTCCTTGAAAATGGATCATTTCTCTGTGTCCCCAACTTCCTCCAAGGGATTTCAATCAAGGAGCTCCTGGCTCCAGGTCTTCAGTAGCAGATTTTCTTCACTCCAGCTGGCAGGTACCTTAAAGTCAGCAGAGACTGAGATTAGATATTGGGTTGACCAAATCAAGGTCTTAGCTCTTGCTGATGCCTAGATGTATGCTGTCATCCTTTGGGCAAATTCCTTTGAAAACTCCACCAGAATTTTTCAAAGCACTGAGCAAGTGAGTTGAAAAAACCCTTAAACTCTCTTCACTTAGAAACAGGTTTGGCATGAACTGAAGGAAAGAACAAAAGCAAAACGAGTATTTTTATAAACCATATTTGCTAGTTCAGTGAGCACTGAGGTGGTTCTTGAAATTAGGCGTGTGCTGAAGTATCTTCCTGAATTGGGGCCATTATGATGTAACCCTCAACCCACTCTCACATCCTTAAATCTCAACACATATACATCTAGTGTTGTGTCAAAGTTCCCCTCAATGACAGAATTGTGTGGGAACCAGAACTTCCTTTTCATGGAAAATTTTTCCTTTCCAATTTTTTGAGAGAACTATTTTTGTAAATTCTGGGCAGGGAGCCGGCAAGCTAGGAAACTGGGCAGAATAGGGAGCCCGCCCACCAGGCAGGCAGCCTGGGGAGCTGGACAGCCAGGGAGCCAGCCTCAGGGGGACAGACAGCTGGAGAGCCAGTCTGCCCACTGGGGAGCTGGGCAACTGACCTGCCTGGCTGGCTTCTGTCTAAAGTTCCGACAGAATCAACAGGTTCCCGTGGACTGTTTTGGTTAGGTCTAATCAGCATTTTCCAGTGGAAAGTATTTTGTCAGAAAACGTTCAACCATCTGTATACATAGCCTTAAAAAGAAACAAGGTTCAGTCTCTGGAAGTGGGTAGAGAGGCTAAAAGGGGGCAGGCATTCTCAGTGGAGGGCCTTCGTCTATGGACTTCACAAACAGAGATAGAATTAGACACAGCTTGGCTTCAGAGACTTCATGATGCATCTTGCCTTCTAACAATATATTTCTCCTTTATTAACTGAAGTCAGTGAGAGCTTTGCCATAAACTTCATTGGGTATAGGATGAGATCAAGCAAAATACCTAGCAAAAAAAAAAAATCCAATTAAGAAATAACAGTTGAAACATTGGTAGGAGAGAGCAGATGTCCTTTATGGGCAACAGAAAGAGTTTGTTTGGTTCTGAATGAATAGATTCCACAGTGATAGACAAACTGGAAGAAGAAGAAAGTAGTAGTAGAGTACAGTGCATTGTAGAAACTCCCTGTCCCACCCCCTGTGCACATATTTGATCTGATCTGAAAGTAAATTAGAATTTGACCAGTTCATTAACTTTTCATATTTGTTTCCTCTGTTAGTCAGGTGCTTAAGCTTTACTAAAAAGAATACACATGAAGGCAAATTTTTAGTGGAGATGGTTGATTTAAAAAAAAAAAAAACTTG
This sequence comes from Terrapene triunguis, assembly GCF_002925995.2. Taxonomy (NCBI): domain Eukaryota; kingdom Metazoa; phylum Chordata; order Testudines; family Emydidae; genus Terrapene; species Terrapene triunguis. Next base: position 66,883,077 of record NW_020664447.1, read on the forward strand.
AAACATTGACAACATTTTTCACCACTCTTGTGAATGTCGAGGGAAAAGAGACAACATTATCATTTTTTTATTCCATATTTTGACCAGATCTATTTTTAGTGGAGATGCTCATATAATTTTTTAAACTGCATATGCAACTGTAAAATGCACATTAACCACCACCACAGTATGAATTGCAAATATTACAATCAATATAAAATTTACAATTTGCTCAGTAACTTATATAGGTAGCTTATACAAGTAACTATTTGCAGTTCACTCTGTAACTTAATTATATAAGCTCTATAAATAGTTATTTATATGTTACAAGATGAATTTCAAATTGCCTATTGGATTGCAATATTTTGAAATGATCTGCAGATCAATAGTTATTTGTTGAAGAAATTCACAAATAATTGTGATTAATCAATACATTCAGTGATTTTGCTATCTGCTTGTTAACTCAGAAACAGAAAAATAGAAAAAGAAAATTGTTAAATCAATTATTCGTTGTGAATTCTTAGGTCACCTCCAGCTGATGAATAAGTGGATGAAGGACCTGGCCAGGAAGCTAATTTATGAATATGTGTGTATGTGTGTTTGTATTTTTAGTGGGGGGATCACCGGACATTGATACCCTTTAGAAAGATAGGGGTGATAAGCATGATCAACTTCTGGGAAGAGGAAACACAGGTTACTGTTAAAGAGGTCATGAAAAAGTTAGTTTCGAGGAAAAGTATGATAGCCATGGGCACAGTTTACCACTAGGAAAGAAGTAGGTCAAAATCTGGAGGCCAGAAAGCAGGTGTATATGGCCAGCTGAGAATTCCCCTGGAATAAATGAGCTCTCATTTTGCACTGAGCTAGCATACCTCTTCCTGTGCCACTTTACGCATCCCACTCCATCATAAGAAGCATATAAAAGGCGGTATATGTCTGGAGCTGGCTGTGATCCAGCTATCCCTAGCATATGATCTTTTGGGGGAATATTGTCAGATGACATAGATTGGCACAGTCTCCAGATGACTCTAGCCTATGATGGATATGAGGCAGTTGTAGATCTGTCCTAAGAATTGAGCAACCTTCATAGACTCTTGGTACAGAAGAGGATCTGAAATTTTAGTGATGGAGTTGAAACACTCTATCTCATGCCATGTTATTTATGGAAACACCCACTTGAATGCTAGTCTTTGTGTGCTTCCAGAGAGGAAAAGTAACTGTAAGCTGGTGTTCAGGCTGACCAGCCAAGGAAAGAAAAATAGAAGTCCAACAAGAGGTCTCTTCACATTATTTCTTCGGGTATTGTTTTATGGCCAAAAACCAAAATCAAAGCCGGCAAATCACTCAGACTACTAGTCATAGCCACCTGAGGACTCTCTACCTTCAACCAGCTGAGAACAGAGAAGATACTCCTTTCCTCTGTGATAGCCAACTTTGCTTCCCCTTTCACTTTATAACTCCACCTAGATCAGCTATCTGATTGCCAGGAACCCTTTAGGTGAAAATGCCTTTGCACCTTGCCACAGTAATGCAGTTACTTCAATAGCCAATCAGCAGCAACATTAACTAAGCTCAGTTCAGTTACATTCTCACTGCCCAATAGAGAGTTTTAGTTGAGTAGGGCATGGGAAGGAGAGGAGAGTGATATATAAGGGGGGAAAGTGAGGTCTTTGTGAAGCCTGGGTTCAGGATGCAACTCTTATTTTCCTCCCCTGTGCTGCCTTTTCCCCCTGCCCCTGATTCTGTCACCTTCCCAAGAAGAACACAGCCTGCAGAGGGTAGCACCACAGAGTGTGTTGTGGCAGTTGTTATGTGAGAATGTGAAGGCTCAGTCCTAGAGAGGGAGAAAGAAAATGGCCAAAACCAGCAAAGAAAAACATCAGAATTAGAAAGAGATTGTGAACCTGAGGCAACTTGGTGGGGTGAGCTGTAAGGGTGAGGAGAGAAGGCTGCTCTGGTACTGCCTGCGCTGTACCTGTTCTGTATATAAACAGAGGCCTTCATTCTCCACACTGTGAAACCAGCACAACTTTCACTATAGAGCATGCTGCATACATTCCAGCCACCCAAATGCTGTCACTGGAAAGGACTACTCCAATTTGTCCTCATTTCTCACTTTGCAGTTCACCTCCTGACAGATGCGGAGCCCTGCCCCTATGCAATCTCCCTGCTACAGTCAAAAGCCGCCCAACAAAAGTGACAAACTGCAATAAAGCTTTGCTGAACAACACCTATTCGTACAATTACAGTGCATTTTCATTAGATGGCTCTCCTGAGGCTACTGCTCCTGTTGTGAGGCTGCTGCAGGCTTCTGGCTCTCAACTGCATTGAAAGTCCATACCCCTTTATGATGCTCTACATCACGTTACAATATGCTGCTTTGCTGACTCTTTATCTCCCAGAAAGGTCTCTCTGCGGGAGGGGTTGATACTATAATAAGAATACCAGTCACACACAAGAAAATTCATGTTGCACAGATGACTTTCCAGAGGCATTAACAATGTTTTACTATAAGTGTTCTAGTATAAAGCAATCCTGGTGGGGAAGGCAAGCTTAATAGGAAAGGCAATGAAGCATCTTACCTAGACTATGCCATAAGGCAGGAAAATTAAGTTTCTTCTGAGGAGAAGGGAATCATTTCTCTGGGAATACACACTGTCCCATATCAGATCATACAGCAGTAACAATAAATATCACAATAAAACTTTACTTTGTAAAGCGCCTTTAAGGAAATGTGCTGAGTTCTGTAATATGTCATAAAGAGAAAGAGGACATTTAAGAAGAATAGTCAAGGGAGAAACCTGTTGTGTTCCAGATACCAGGAGCTGAAAAGGAGAAGGTTCTCACATCAGTAGAGGCAAACATTTGTGAAGGGAGAGAGATGGAGGGGAAGATGAAAGGAGGGAAAGGGGAAGAAACAAATTACTTGAAGAAGGCTGTAGCAAATCCATGGAGGGTTTTAAAATCAATGAGGGAAGTTTTGAACTGTATCCTGAGAAAAATGAAGAATGGGCATCAGGTGGTTGCATTTCTTGCACAGGTGAGAAAGGAGGACATGGCACTCCCCACAATGTTGAAGTCTGGACTCTAGAGAGCTCCGATTCAAGGGACACTAGTGATGAAGGACTGCACAGTCAATGTGAAAGGAAGTTAAGGAATTCTGAGATGAGTAGGGACATCTACTGACTTCACAAGCCATTTACCAGTGACACAAATAGCCATCTTTTCTCCCCTGCCCCCATCCCCTTTTAGCTGGGATTTTATATGAAATAATAATGATAATGGTATATATAGGGCTATCACTCCTTATTAAATAGACTTGAAAGTGATTGATTTGCGCAAGAATGTATATCAGAGCTAAGGGGTCAGTGTTTGGGTCTGGATTAAGTTTAGACAGTTTAGGCTATTTTTACTATGTATATCATGGTAGCACCTAGACTCCCCAGTTGTAAACCAGAACCCCATTGTGGTGGACATTATTCAAACACATAACAAAAATCAGTCCCTGCACTGAGGAGTTTATTGTCTAAGTTTCAGAGTTTAGGTTTGAATTTAGTGGTAGTGAAACCTTGCGATATGTTCACTTGAGTTTGTGGCCCCCCAAAAGTGGGAATCTCCTGAAATCAGATAATCTGCTTCATCCAGACTAGAAGCATAAAATAAGCATGTGTTGGTATTAGATCTGACTCAGAACCAAAACAGAGTGAATAGGTTTGGGTACAGGTAATCAATTAAAATTTCATTGTGATTCTGATCCAAGGCACTCATTTTAGCCCATCATTGATATACAGACATGTAACTGTAGTTATGTGATAATGCAAAGAGTTTTGGGGTGCAGTTTGTATCACAGGATACATTCCATTGTAGTATTGTATTGTGACAGCTGTTCCATCTGATACAGAAAGAGGATTTCCTCTTCCACAGGCAAAGTTTGATTTTCCTGCCTCTGTCTGAGCTTGTATCTCCAATAAGCCTTTCATTTTCAAGATGTACACTTTCATTGTGTTACTGGGCTTATGGATGTGGGAGATTTTTTTCATTTTTTTTAATGCAGGATTCAGCGAGAGTATGTCGTCCTAATTTTTTTTCAGAGAAATTGGGAGGAGCGAGGGTTCAAAGAGCCACATGGAGTTTGCAAGCAGGTGTATGAAAAAAGGTCAAAATGTAGACCTCCTGACTTTTACTATGTTTTTTTAAAATAATAATTAGAAAGTATTACAGGTGACTGGTTTTTAATATGGGTTTATAATATGGACTCAGTGCCCTTTTGTTACATGGAGGGGTTTTTAATAGCTTAAATATTTATGTTTCAAAAGTAGCTAATGAGCATTCTTTGCATAGCTCTCACGCTCTCTTTCTCTCTTCCCCCCCTCTCCCCCATAAATGACTATTTTGAGTTGCATGCAATACAGTGCCAAAAATATATGGAAAGAAGGGGACCTAACTAATTTAGTTTCTTTCTTTCATTATTGGAATCACATGTAGAATTACAGTACCACAGGTCTGAACAAAGTAAATACAGTATTGCCAAATACTTGGATATTGTTTTATCCCAATAAGAAATTATGAAAAACATTAAGGATCAGACTCTGGGTGGCATTTGTCTGCATGGGGACCCAAAGAGCCTTCCTGCCTTCTTATGCCTTCAGCTCTATGCCAACAACATTGAACTTCCAGAAGTCTACTGAATGCAGGGATTGATCCCTGCTAGTGCCCTGTCTGGACACAAGCTGCTCTCAGAGGGGCAGAAAGGAGGAGAGGTTATGGATCTCTCCCATCCCCCCGATGTGACTATCATATAAGGTATGCACTGTACATTATATTGCACATCTGCAGGTCGGTGGCTTTGAAAGAGTAAATACTTTCATCACAGCTGGCAGAGAAATGGTGGTATCTTTCAGTGGAATTTCATTAAGATTGGCTTGGTGACTTATAATATCCAGAATGGTCTCAAAGAGGTTCACAAATGTACCTTGGACAGTAAAAGACACACCTGCAGTCCCTATGCTCCCCTAACTACTGAGGCTGCTCCCTTCTAAAGCCCCAGTAGACACAAGTGACCCCCAAGGGAACAGAATGGTGCAGGAAAGGAGTGGGACCATGGACCTTCCCGAGCTCGCTGCACCAGCCAGTGGATGTGGACAGACACATACGGGAGAGCATGCTGCACCTTCCTAAAGGATAGTGCAGTAGGCACACTGCTTTGGAGCATCTGGGAGCTGAAGAAGGGACTGTGGCTCATGGGGAAACAGTCTCTCTTTGAGCTGACCCCGAGGCAGTGCAGCTCCTCACCACTCTCAAATGGGGGCCGGTAGCCACAAACCCTTTATTCAGGAATCACTTCTTCATTTACACTCATAGATCAAATATTTACTTGCTCATAACATGGAACTATCACGATCTCTAAACAACGTGCACAGTTAAAAACACCACACACCTGCATAGTGCAGGTTGTCTCAATGTCCACCAACTAGAGAGCTAGTCTTATCTCCACTGAATCTGAGCATTGGAGGCAGTAATTCAGATCACTTTATTGATCTTGGATTGCTTGAGGGAACATGTTGAGTTTGCTTTTGCAGGTATTCAGGAATGGAATAGGGTTTACCTATTTTGGGTTAGAGATAAACAGTTTCTTAAAACATCCTCATCCCAGCTATTAGCCGGTGTTGCTACCAAAGAAGCCTAAAATGACCGTAACTGTAAACTGTTGGCCTAATTCTTCTTTCACACCAATTTTACTCCAGTATAACTCACTTGACTTCAATGGAGTTTGAACTAATGGATAGTTTGTTAGTGAAAGGCAAGTCAGGCCCACTGGGTCATATGGGATGATTACTACCGAAAACAAGCTATCCTTTCAAATCTAATCTACCTAGACATTTACAATATGCTTATCAACCCAGGATCTGACGTGGGAACAAAGTGACATAAGTCCAAAGGGATGGTCTACACATACATGTATTTCCTTCATTTTCAGAAACAGCCACTGTTTACTCAGAAAAACCCCACCCACATATAGTTGTGGAGGACGGGGAAGGTCCCTTCCTTCATCCTTCCAATACAATCAGATAAACAAAAGCAGTGGATAAAATAAAAAGGAGGAGGTGGGGATCTGGAGATTTTTCTGTGTTTCTGAAACAAGTAGGTTCCCCAAGAATATGTTGGGAGGGAATGGGGTTGAACCATAAATGCTGTGCCATGGGGTCTCTATGATCAATATGGCTGTGTAATGGCAGCTACATATGCTCATCTACGGGAGAACAAATCCCTTAATCTTGTCCTGGTATTAATAGCCTATTAAGATCACATTACAAAAGCCTTTCCAACTGATGTCAACATCAGAAAGAAGCTTTAATTAGGAATTGTTTTAAAACATTACGGAAGGATTTTGAATCAAAGGTTTAAGAGTTTTATCATGTAGGGGAACTGGCTCTGATCTTTCCTAAATCTTCTCCTGCACTAAATACTGTATTAAATCAATGAGCCTTAGAGTCTCAAATTATTGTGTAATTTAGGCTTGTGAGATTAGTGTTATGTGTTTATATTATTCCTCCTGAAGACAGTCCATTATTTCCGATTAATTTTAATTAAGCCAGCAAATGGCCTTTTATCTCTATACTTCCAGTAGCGGCTCTGTACTATCTAACATTTGTTTGAGTTTAGATTTAATAAATATCTCCTGCTTAACCCCTGCAGCAACAGGGTGAACCAGAGAGCTGGTAATGAAGATGTATGGAGATAAAGACGGGAAGAGAGCATTAGAAGAAAATGGATTAAGTAGGCTGAGAAGTCTGAAGGACTGGCATTTCACAGGGAGCCACAAGCAGTCAGGGCTGAATAAACATCAGACTGATTAGGTGCTTTGCTTTTTTCAAGGTCATACTCAAGAGACAGTATCTAGGGCTTAGCCACATAAATTCTGTTCATGTGTAATGCAATGCAATGCAATGCCTGGATGGTGAACGTGGCTCTGTTGCCTTCTACTGAATGGAATGAGATCTACTCACATGTATGTGACTGTCTCACCTTCTAGTAACTATTGTGGAGATTTTCAAAGGCACAGATGACAGGCATATGTAAGTTGTTGTTAATGACCAGAGATGCCTTCCTGGTTATGGCAAAGATCTCGTGCCATTAAAGTCAATAGGAGCTTTGCCACTGACTTCTGTAAGTGTAGGATCAAGCCCTAAGTGACAGATTCCTGCATTTAGGCAGCATGAGGGCCTCTGCTTTATCTATATTCCTTACGTAGCTAAGCTGGTAATTGTGTTGTCTGTATGACTAAAAAGCCATTGGACTTTTTTGAACAACAAAAACAACAACAAAAATTAACTGAAACTTGGCCTTTTTACAAAGACAATTTTTCCACCAAAAATGATGGTGTCGGTTTTTGTTTTTAATGAACAAGCTGTGCTTTTTTTTCATTGAAATTTTTATCTAAATGTTCAGCAAACAAGACTGAAGCGCTTTGGGGCAGAGATTCACAGACTTTGCTCTGTGTTTGTACAGCGCCTAACACAGTAAGGTCCTTTTACATGACTGGGGCTCTGAGGTGCTATTGCAAGCATCATTATCATAGTCTAAAATGTTAATGACATTTTTCATTTTTTTAAAACCTTTTTTTTTTTTTTTTTTACAAATGTAAACTTTTGTTAAATGCTTGGATAATTTTCTATTAAAATATTGTTTTTAAACAAACTATGAAATATTTTGGAAAAAATGGGTCTGTTCCAAACCCTTCAAATTAAAAGTAACTGACATTTTCACAAATGATTTTTTTTATTTTTTCGACAAGCTCTAATTGTGATTTTCTGAGAAGGAACTCAGATTCAAGCATGTGAGTAAAAAGTACTTTCAAAGGTATCTCAATAAAGTAAGTAAAGATTGACTGTAATCTGACATGTCAATTTCTGTGTTCTGAGATTGCACTCTCCTTTTCTCTGATGATTTTCTTGGGGGACATATGCAGGGCCGGCTCTAGGATTTTTGCCGCCCAAAGCAAAAACAATTTTGCC
>NW_020664447.1:66891470-66897561 GCF_002925995.2 Terrapene triunguis
AGGTGAGCTAGGGCGGCCGGGGCACATTTTTAGGGACGGCATTCTGGCGCTGGCCGTGCCGCCCCTAAAAACGTGCCGCCCCAAGCACCAGCTTGTTTTGCTGGTGCCTAGAGCCGGCCCTGGACATATGGTTCAAGGAGCAAACACTTCATCTCCTTTGTCAGATATCTAACAGGATCAATGGACAAATGTAAAAGTTTCTCTCTACAAAGGTCTCTTAGTTCTTCCTTAGATTCAGAAATAGCCACCTTTTTTCCAGGTATGCGCATATACTTTTAATGTCACATAACTTCCTCTTGGCTGTGGAACACATTACTCTATCGGTTCCTTAAAGGCAAGACATATATTTTGACATAATGGCCTCAATTACTTCCTGGTATGACTCTGCTGAATAGAGTTGCAGTAGAAAAGAATTTGGCCCGAGGAATTTTGCAGCAAAACTGCTAAGCCCTGAGACATGCTGAGAAGGTGCTGAAAGTTGTATAACTGTTTTAAGAACTGTGTGGATTGTATGTGGTTACTGTACCTTTAAGACTTGGAACATTGTGTGCAGTGGCATTCATAAAACTGGCCAGCTGGCAACACTTGCAGCTGAACCTGAGAGGTGAACCTGAGAATGAAATGTGGTGAATGCATGAGAAGTGAACCCAGGAATGGAACTGGATGTAGCTTCAAACTCAGGACCCCACTCAGAGTGATAACTCCCTTCATTTTTGTTGTTACTTTATATTTCTTGTGACTGTCATACTAACCCAATGAAAGTTGTTGTAGCTAAAAACATATTTGTTTTTTGGACAGTTGGAAGAGAATGAACATTCAACATCTGTCCCAGCATGTGAAGAACTGTGTGTTCCATCTGGTCTGAAATTTTCAAAGTCACTTAGAAGATTTGGGCACTCAGTTCCCCTTCATTTTAATAGCAAACGGGCATCTAAAATCCTCAGGCTGCTATACAAACCTTAGCAATGCCACATATACTTGGGATCCATTAATTAGAGCACTTAAGCATGTGTATACTTTAAGCATGTGAGTATGCCTAAAATTATGTGCATAGGTAAGGGTGGGATTTTCTAAAGAGCCTAAGAGAGTTAGGTAGTCAAAACCTGTTGAAATTCAATGGGAGTTAAACATTTAAATACTTTAGGCCTCTTAATCCCAGCCTGAGTACTTTACTGGTTCAGGGCTTTGAACAGTATGTAAACAATGCATCCCTAGTGTTAATATTACAAGCAGGCAACATGTACAGTGTGCACTTAACAATGCAAAACTATTATATATTGTGGCCTTGATCTAATGACTGCTTAGTATCTACTCAGTTGCTTGAACCTTTGACAATATGTTCTTTTGGAGTTCGGTAAACTTTTTCCCTAGGAGCACAATAGAATAGTTTTAAGATCCAGTGCAGATAATGATAAGTCATATTACGGGAAATGAATTTTTCACTTAAGAGGTTTAAGGCACCCAGTGGCATTTTTCTGGCATTGTTCCAAGCTCATGAGTGGCACTATAAAAGCACTACAAGTCTGACTGTAAGGAAACTTATACTTGCTGGTTTTGTGGGAGGTAGGAGTGATGAGTAGTTGTGTGAAAAATCACATCAGAAAGAAAATGGAGATGGATGCAGATGACTACCTCAGAACTATGGGTCTTTGTGTGTCACCTGTCGACACATACTTCAATACTCCTCTTGTGCCTGTACCGTCACCCAAGGCCATGTCTCTGTAGCTATCTCAGTTGTAATTTAACAGAGAGATAAGACTTATACTGTATTCAGCAGCACCATGCACAAGGAATTAGCCATGAAGCCCTACTAAGGTCAGGGGCGTGGTTTGAGCATTGGCCTGCTAAACCCAGGGTTGTGAGTTGAATCCTTGAGGGGACCACTTAGGGATCTGGGGCAAAATTAGTACTTGGTCCTGCTAGTGAAGACAGGGGGCTAGACTCAATGACCTTTCAAGGTCCCTTCCAGTTCTATGAGATAGGTATAGGTATATCTCCATAAGATGAGTGCAAGAATGAAGCAAAATTCCTATTCAGTGTATTGAATATTTAATCCATTGTGTGAACAAATTCCATGGGAATATGTGCCTTTTATTTTAATGCACTTGAGAAACCAATTGAAGTTGAGATTATTATTTTTTTAATCCAGATCTTCCCTTTCAGATATGATAAGCAAAAATCAGTGCCTGGAAATAGGAATTTAGGGTCAAGTCATCAGCTGGTGTAAATTGGTGTAGCCCCATTGATGTCAATGGAGTTATGTCAGTTTACACCAGCTAAGGATCTGGCTCACAGGATCTTATCATTAGTTCCTTTAGTCCAGTCTTATGTCTCTGATGGTGGTTAGACCATATATTTCAGAGTAAGTGCAAGAACTTTACAATGGGCAGTTATGGAATACTATGTCCATACAGGAAGCTTCTTACCCCTGTTATTTAGATACTGCTTTATGCCCTGAAGCATGAAGGTGTATGCCCCTTCTAAACTTTTTAAAAATCCTCAGCAATTTTTTCACTGTTCATATAAATGTCAATTTTTTTTATTTTTCTGAATTCTGCTATGTTCTTTGACTCAGTTACATCTTGTTGCAATGAATACCTCAGGCTAACTCTGTGATTTTTTGTACATGATGTATTAGTACAGAATTCATGATGGGTGAACCTCAAAAAATTCACAGATGTTTCCAGGATTTCAGACCATTAGTCAAACCTCTCTGGTGTAGAAATCGTTCAGATAAAAAGAGGTTCTTGTGATATTTCCAGCATGTCCTTATTTTGAGTCAGATCAGAAGTACATTTTTTTTCAGTATTTCCACTTCTGCCTGAAACCAGGAAATAGAGAGGCACCAAGGAATTTACACACATATATCTATCAATATATCAAGCTATATTTTTAACATTCAATAATGTTGGGTCAACTTTTCTCCTTATTTGGATCCTGGAAGAAAAATCTCACTAATGAGACTCATTCATTCTTTAACCCTTGTAAAGCAAATTTTGGGGGCGATGCTTAAAGTACTAAATCAGGATTTACTCAGTTTTTATTCTTGACTTTGGTGCACAGAGGTAGCACTCCTAATGCCCCATCCTTTACAATGGCATAGTGTGCTCTCCTCTCTGGAGCTCATATTGCTACTGATTTCCTAAAACATTTTTTGCATGTGTCTTCTTAATACTAACTAATACACTTTCAAAATGCTAAATCCCCTTATTTGTTAATAGATGTGAAACACCATCCTCTCATAAGCCACTAAGGCCTGGTCTACACTATAAAGTTAGGTTGACATAAGTTGCCTTGCATCAACCTATTTGTGCATGTGTCTTCAGTCAAATTTACACTTGGTTTGCCAGAAGCTGGGAATGGGCGACAGGTGATGTTCTGTTCATTCCCTCTGGGGCACCTGGCACTGGCCAGTGTCGGAAGACAGGATACTGGGTTAGATAGACCTTTGGTCTGACCAAATATGGCCATTCTTATGTTCTTATCTCTAGCTGAAATAAGTTACCCATTAGGGAAATGCAGTAAAACCACCCCCACAAATGGTTTCGAGCCAAGGTTGACGCAGTATGGCCTGTGTCAATGCTAACAGTCCTCAAGCAGATGCCCCACAGTGTCCCATTACCCGTGACAGTGACTTCTTTGGTCATAATTGTAAACTCCACTGCCCAGGGGTCATAACCAGAAACCATCCCCTTCTTTAAAACCGTCTGGGTATTTTGGAAATGTCTTTTCCCCATTTCCCACCTCGGCGGGCAGCTCTCTCTTATGAAACTGCCCAATTGACCATGCCAGTTCCATGCACTAGACACACTCCTGCCTGGAGTAGAGAGGAGATATTACACACACAGCTATGGATCAGCCATAGAAACATAGACAGCTACAAAAAAAATTGTATAGGGGATGCAGTCAAAAGGGTATGACAGGGATCAGCAGCAGTGCTGTATGAAAGTGAAGACATTTTTCAGACCTGCTGCTTCTACAAGGCTTTTACATGCTTGGTGAAAGCCCCACCAGCACCCTACAGACCACTGTAGATACCTGTGAGGAGCCTGAGACAGTTAGCCCTGCCATGAACACTGAGGAAAAGGGATGCATTTTGGGAGACCCCAACCATGCCATGAACCTTTTTGAGACTCTACCACAGTTTAGCTACCCACCAGTTGAACATGGACAAGCTCGATGAAGATAAAAGGACCCTGGGAAAGTGTATGCATGCATTTTTCCTTACAATGTTTAAATTTACAGATGGACCCTGACCCTTCCCCAAGTTAATGAAGATCTTGACTTTTCATTGTTTTACTCATACGAAAGGTAGCGGTTCAACAAACAGAGGTAGAGTTGGCATCTGTTCATTGCCCCATTGGGGTAGGGAGGAGACAGGCATGCAGAACAGTTGTAGATGTACTAGGGATATCCCTTTATCATTCTAAGAGATCTTGATTAAATTTTCATGGAGTTACTCTTCAATCCTTTCCCAAAGATTTCTAAATATGACGGCCTTATTTCTTTCGCTGCGGTAGGACACTTTCCTAAACCACTCCACGACGAGATCAGCTGGCAGCATTGCAGTGAACAAGTTAGCAGTATACCCACCTGGCAGCTTCAAAATGACAGTAGCAGCTGTGCTCTCTGTGCCTTAGTTACTCTCAGGAATGGGATATCAGTGGAAAATAACGTCAAAGAGTCATTGGGCCAGAGACACAAAGCAAGTGTGTGAGAATGACTCTGTAGTTTAGTGGTTAAAGAGCTCATCTAGCACATGAAGACCCCAGGTCCAGTCACCCTACTCCAATCACTCTTTCATTATTTATTCACAGTGCAACAGCTTCAACAGAAGAGATCAAGGGCTCGAACACCCTCCAGAGACTTCGGAAACCTCCTGTTTGAATATGTTTTTTTTTTTTTTTGCTCCTCTGGCAGAGAGGGGGCAATTGAAGCTGGGTCTTCTACATCCCAGGTGAATATTCTAACCACTGGGCTAAAAGTTATCAGGTAGGCATCATCTCTTTCTCCTCTTCTGGCCATTTTATGTGGAGTGAGGTACCTACAAGAAACACCTTAGATGCCTAAACCACCTGATTTCAGGTGACTGGTTCCTGTTTGTGGCTCACTAATCATAGATAGGGGTTCCCAAACTTGGTTCGCGGCTTGTTCAGGGTAAGCCCCTGGCAGGCCATGAGACACTTTGTTTACCTGAGCATCCGCAGGTACAGCCACACGCAGCTCCCAGTGGCTGCGGTTCACCATTCCTGGCTAATGGGAGCTGCAGGAAGCGGCACGGCTTATCCTGAACAAGCCGCGAACCAAGTTTGGGAACTCCTGTCATAGATAAACTCCTCCCTGCAGTCCAGATTTAGGCACCTATCTCCAAGAGAGGGGTGGAGTTTCGCATAAACCCCTCTCATTGGCATCTTTTATTAATTAGCTAAGATTAGCTAAGATTTGTGGATTGCAGTCTAAGGTGCCTATCTCTCCCCATTCATTGTATCAGGAGCCGAGGAACTTAACTCAGCTTTGCAGATCATAGTGGTGTTCCTATGATTTTCTAGGTGCCTAAAAGTTAGGCACTTTGGTGATCAGTGTTGCAACATCTAATTCCATTCGTGGCTCTGATTCCTACTGCATTCCTAAAGACAGACTGTAAAAATGTGGCATCATGAGTTTTATACAGAACACACTTCCATTTGGAAACTGGAGTGCAGAACCAGCCAGAAAATGTTATTGCATTGTAATAACAACAATAACAACATTACAGCAACATCCAGAGACCACCATCAAGATTGGGGTTGCATTATTCTAGATACTGTACAAACTCATAGGTAGACAAGGTCTGTACCCTATACAGCTTGCAGTCTAAGGCCCCAGTCCTGCCACTTCTTGTGTGTGGCAAATTGCTTGTGCCTGGGTGCTACCTGCATGCAAGAAGTTGGAGGGTCAGAGTCCAATTTGAAGAAATGAATGCACAACAGTGAGTGTGACACACAAAACGAGGAAAGGGGGCACAGAGGACAAAGGTAATGGAAAATAAGATCACTTGGTATATTCAGGGCCGGCTCTGGCTTTTTTGCTGCCCCAAGCAAAAAAAAAAAAA
>NW_020664447.1:66897661-66995186 GCF_002925995.2 Terrapene triunguis
AAAAAAAAAAAAAAAAAATCGGGGCGGCCAGAACGGCAAAGCAAAAACAAAAACAAAACCTGCCCGCGCTGCCGCCCCCTACAGGGCGGCCAGGTCAGCGAACAAAACCAAACCAAACCAAACAAAACAAAAGCGGCCGTGCCACCCTAGGTTTGGGCGGAATGCCTCCCCGTAGAATCTGCTGCCCCAAGCACAAGCTTGTTCGGCTGGTGCCTGGAGCCGGCCCTGGGTATGTTGATTAGCTACAGCATGGTTGTTTGCACTAGTTTTTTAATTAATTAAAGAAGACATTGAATTTGAGGAGTCCAGTGGCACCTTAAAGACTAACAGATTTATTTGGGCATAAGTTTTCATGGGTAAAAAAACCCACTTCTTCAGATGCACGGAGTGAAAATTACAGATACAGGCATAAATATACTGGCACAATTGAATTTGAAATGTTCAATCCAGGGTGTGGTTCACCTCTCAGGTGGTGCTTCTGGTTGTTTTTTATATTAGACAAATCAGTGACCTATTCATAGGTTATTTTTGTCTTGAAGTTTCAGTTTGTAAGAAGCTGTCAGAAATAGGGATTGGCCATCCCAGAAATCATAGAAATTAAAGCGGAGGAAAAACCTATTGGGTATTTTAGACTATTCTTCACTGTCAGTTCAGCTTTGCCCAATCTAATTTTAAATTATTCAAATGACGAAGCTTCTCTGATTTCCTGAAAGAGAAAATTCCAAGGTCTAGTAAAGCTCATTGTCAGAAAACTTTCCTTGATATTCAGTTTACATATTTTTATTTTTCTTAATTCCTAGTTCATGGCCCCTTGGACTTCATAAGCAATCCTTCTTCATACTTACCCTGTCCCTCCCCCCACAACAAACATCTGGCAACTTTAGCAGGAGAGTACGTGGTTTAGTATAAATTTATTGCACTTCTTAATAGCCATGTAAGCGTTTATTCATGGTGTTATTTACAATGAGACATTGATGCATCTCAGATTGTGATTGAGGACCTCCAGAGTCAAGTGGAAGCACTTACATTTCAAAATGGACCTTTAATTTCCCCATACACTTAATTTTCGTAGAGAAAAATAAATATGCCGGAGAATTCAGTTCCTAGTGAGCAGAGGTCAGTGTTCAGCTCATCTTTTTGAGTCTACAAGGAGAACTTTATTTTGGTTTGAATTAATGAACCGCTGCCACTTTGCTTGCATCCCACAAAAAAAAAAAAAAAAAAAAACTCTTCACAAGCCTGTAAGGGGTTTCTGAACTACATTTGTTACACTGGTGAAACAAACAGTGATTGTGCCAGTTGCATTGAAAATGTTTCCTTTAGCTCTGGGCCAGTTATAATCAATAATTAGCATAGGTTGCACGCCAAAGCCTGGATGCGTGACAAAACTTTTATGAATAGAATTAATATGTACCATAGAAATTGCCATGTCAGACCTGAGCCAATAGCCCATCTAGTCTCTTAAAGTGGTCAAAAATAGATATTTCATTAAATCAAATAGAAATCTCCATAATGCAAATTATTGTGCAGTTCTATAACCTTGGGAGTACGTGTTCCTTTTCACCCACTAATGATAAGCTTGTGCCCTGAAGTGAGTGTGATGTGCTGTAACTACAGATGCACGCTCTTTTTATTCTTGAGACAAGGTGGATGAGGTAATATCTTTTAATGGACCAACTTTTGTTGGTGAGTGAGACAAGTTTTTGAACTACACAGAGCTCTTCTTCACGTCTGGGAAAGGTACTCAGAGGGTATGTCTACACTGCAGTTAGACACCTGTGGCTGCCTCATGCCAGCTGACTCGGGCTCACAGGACTCAGGCTAAGGAGCTGTTTAATTGCAGTGTAGACATTTGGAAGCTCTGAGACTTTCCTGCCTCACAGGGTCCTAGAGCCCAGACTCTAGCCTAAGCCCAAATGTCTACACCACAATTAAACAGCCTCTTAGCCTGAGCCTGTGAGTCTGAATCAGCTGGCACAGGTTTTTAATTGCAGTGTAGACGTATCCAGAGTGTCACAGCTAAATACAAGATCAAACACATAGTATTTAAGCATATGCTAAGGGACCATTCAAGGTGAATGCTGTGAGAGTCTGAGTACCTTTCCCAGACCTGAACAAGAGCTCCGTGTAGCTCAAAAGCTACACAGAAGTTGGTCCAATAAAAAATATTACCTCACCCACCTTATCTCTCTAATATCCTGGGAGTGACATGGCTACAATACTGCATCCAACACTTCTTATTCTTTTCAGTGTGGAATGTTCACATGAAAGTTACTAACCTATTTGCCTGTGAATTCCCCAATGTAATTATATGTTGCATAAAAATGAAGGTCCTCTTACATCTCTGTTAAACAGGAATAGACCTCAGCTGCAAAATCTAGACCTGGATTTCCAACAATCTTATCCCCCCACTTCCAAAACTCTGGGATGTTCAGTTCCAGAGTATTGGTTTGGACCCACCTTTAATTATAAATTTGTTATATTTTTATTACACTGAGTAAATGAATCAGAGGCTAATCCTAATTACAGATCCCTAAGCAATCTGTAAAGTGTATTTACCCCCACTTTAAGGCCTATTTACATTCTAACAGCAATGTAAAGGCAGTATGGTGTAAATATGCCTCAATCCCCTCATTATCTAATTATCTGATTTATCGCCCAGCTTTCCATTCTGCTTATATTTAAATAATAATGACCTAAGAGGAGGGGCATTTCCAGGTAATTCATGACTGGAATCTGAGGGCCCAAAATAAAGAGGTAGGGACAGTTTCAGGTATACACCCCAGCGGGTTTGTGCTTCTCCCATGCTGCAAAACAGTCTTAAACTCAGCTGTTTATCTAATCTACTTTGTGTCATTGAACTAGCACAAAGGAGTCAGAGCACACAGATGAATTTGGGCCATTAATTACAAGGAAAAGTCAGATAGAAACCATCCCCATGCATAAGTAATAAATAATAATTTGCATGTAATGCCTCTGACCTGAGGTTTTCAAAGTGCCTTTCTAACATTGTTTAATCTGTACTGAGATGCAGGTACAGAAAGTATCGAGTAAACTGAGATTTAAGGTCAACAAATTGGAAAACAAAGGCCCCCAAACTTAAACATTGTATTTTTTTTAAACAAGAAGGTGGTAGCAGGTCAGGAATAGAACTCACTAGTCCTGACTTTGTTTTTCCTTCTCTAACCTTCAGAAATTACTATTGAATTTATAAAATTTGGACTATTTCTCCTAACGCTCTCCCACCGCCACCTCTGTTGAATAGTGGGCTTTGCTGCTGCTGCCATGTTTTATTATGTACCATCCTTTTCCTAGCAGCTAACTGCCAGTAGGCTACTAGTTTATTTTCAATGTGCTGCTTGTTTTATAGTATTGTATCAGTTACCTAGGAACATTGATTCTTCACAGATGCACTAGAACCG
This sequence comes from Terrapene triunguis, assembly GCF_002925995.2. Lineage (NCBI taxonomy): Eukaryota > Metazoa > Chordata > Testudines > Emydidae > Terrapene > Terrapene triunguis. The sequence goes on from NW_020664447.1 coordinate 66,901,084, forward strand.
TTGCATATTAGCTATTTGTTAAACATGCTAAGAAATTTTTTGTTGGATAAAACAGACTGAACCAACAAACTGTTCATGTAAAATAGACATTTCTCTACTTTGGCCACACATAGACCAGAAACTTACAAGAATTATTATTTGTTTTAATATTATTTTTTCCCTACCAGTGGAAAAAAGTGCTTTGAAATTACAAACCTTATTGCAACTTTAATATTTTAAAAGCTGTTTAGTAACTGAAATATAAAGGTCTAAATAAATATTGTTTTAACCCAAGTGAAGGCTCTTTTATAATATGAAATCTCAGAGAAGAGGGCAGTTTTCTGACTGATTCACTATAAAGCCCCTTAGCCCTGAAGTGAATATTGCAGATGCTACTGCACAGTCCTGAACACATCAGCACTAGTGACCAGGCCTTTCTAGCATAGTCTGTAATCCCACTGGTAAAACCAAGTTATGTCATTACAATTAATGTTTATTGCCATACAATGAAAACCAGAGGAATTAGTAATGATCAGTCACTTGTTGTAAAGTGTTACTGAGAGGTGTCTTTGATACTCACACAATAAAGGATGTGGTTGGAATGCAAGTGAACCTTGGTTTGATTCACTCCACCTGGAGGCTCAAGGTTGCTTGTATCTCTCCTCTTCAGAGGCTAAATGATGGTATTCTTACTCAGTCTTTACAGTTTGAGTTTGTTCAGCTTTTACATAGTCCTCTCCTGGATAAAGACCTATATTTGGAATTGTGTCTAACTTCTCCTATGCTTACACACAGACAAACAGAGGCAGTGACACCCATAACTAGAGGTGTTTGGAGGACAAGTCCATTTTGTGACAACTTTTGAGGTTTTGAACATTTGTTTTCATTCCTCATTGGAATAAAACTAAAAACCTTTCTTATTTTTAACTATACAATTGTGTTAAAATGAAAGATTTTTTTAATTAGGATTTCTTTCTTATTAGAAGTGACCACAGAGCCCTGAAAAACTGTCTCAGTTTCATCAAAGTGAACTTGTCTCCGCAAAACATTTTGACTCAGTGAAACAGCATATTTCAGCAAATTTCAATTTGTTGAAAATATCCCAACCAGTTCTACTCATAACCCTTACTCCCCAACTTACAGTCAGTCCCATTCTCATAGAATAGATCTAACACACATATCCACCCCAACACCTAAACATATGCTTCTATGCACACAAAAACATACGTTCTTGCACACAAGCCTTACTCTCTCATACTTCCTGTGCCCCTGCCACACCCATACCCCCTCACCTATGCTCTCACACACACATTCCCTCCGCTTCGTCTGACTGCCTTAATATCCCCGTCCTAATAAGCCATTCATCTAAAGGATGGAGGGCACAGATTCTACCACAGTAGACAGGTCAATAAGACACTGTCCCATAAAGAGCAGAAAATCCAGCTCTAATGTATCTTGAATGCTTACTCATCATTGAATGATGCACCTGCCTCAAATAAGAGACGTATTAGATTCTATTCCTGGCATAAATAATTGAGCTTCATCTTTTCTTTATATTTTAAGGTATAAATCTGTGAGCTATTCCCTTAAGTTCTTCATAGTATAATTGCTGTGCAGATGTAAGCCTGATGTCCTGGAAACACAGTGTATGAAATGTGTTTCATCCATGGCTTATAAATATAGCCCTCAAGGGGAGACAAGAAGACTTCTCTGTTGCTCAGGTCTATACACTTCACCAAGCTGTTAAATCTGCATGATAAAATGTCCTAAGCTAGGGAGCTACATCCTGGAATCCTTACCTAGGGCTTGATTGTGCTGCTATGAAGCAAAATCCACATATGTTCTCTCACAGACTTTACTTTGTATCCTCCCATAAGAGGTTTGCCCCCCTTGGGAGAAAGTGAGGATCCAGGTCAGAAGATCACAGATCTCCTGGGGAGCCACAGGAAACCAAGGTCATTCATGTAGAGGTTCTGCCCCCACCATAGCCATCTTGACTCCCTGGCAGCCTGGCTCTGTTGCTAAGAGGACTATGTTATCTTCCAGCTGCTTCAGGAGCTCCTTATTAAAGGGGCTTCCCCACTACAGTGGTGTCTCTGTGGGAAATGTAATATAGAGCCTGTATTTTACCCTGTAGTCTTGACAGATTGGTGGGGATAACAATGCTCCCTCAGGCACAGAACTGAGCTATAGAATACACTGACTGCCCCCAAAAGCATGCTGTTTTAAATTGGACTGGAAATCTGTTACTCGCTACACCTTGTTTGGGCAAGAAATAAAGGGCAGCCTTCTCTACCAGAAATTCCAATTGAAAAATATCAGCTGCTTCCAAGCTGGAAGATAAGGCCTGGTTTACACAAAAATTTTTGTCCTAGTATAATTATTTCATTTGGGATGTTATTTATATATACCTCGCGTGGACACAATTATATCAGTATTGTTTATTTCCAACTTTATAGCAGTATAACTGCATCTACACTGTGGGTATTGTACTGCTTGCCCTATTCTGGTATAATTAAAACAATACAAAACTTTTGTCTGGAACAAAGCTACCACCTTTTTGGTCTGTTTTGGTTCCTGGGTCTAATGAGCTGCCAACTGAAAGCAATAGCCAGGTAAAGGATTCTAATGGAGTTTCTTGCAATGTCCTCTAGGGTCTCTTCCTGTACTTGGTCACTTCATCTTCCTGTTAAGCTGTGACCAGGGAGGAAGAGGAATAAAAATAAAGATATCAACCATTTAACAAACTCTTTTAAACCTCAACATTTTAGTTTAACCTTTGTATGACACTTCTGTGGTGATGGTAGGGAGTGGTTAATTCTAGATGTATATGAATCAGTTTGCCCATTCCTTCTCGGGAGCTTTATGAGCTCCATCTCACTCCCTTCCTGTTCAAGCCTCCTTTCTTCAGTGTATTGCTTTCTTGGCAGTCTCCGGTGCATTCTGAAGGATAAAAACACATTCATTTTTGCTTTGGTGTGGGAGAAAAAATATGTTTTATTATCCGCCTGTTAAATTGAACAGGAATTCAAACCCCGTTTCTACAAGTCATGAAATAATAATAAAAAAAAATTCACACCCTGAAAAGTACATTTGACTGTTGGTTTGCTAAATGTCTAAACAGACTGTCGATTATTATGGACACAGAGTCATGTCTGCATAAAACATAATTATGACAGAAACACCATTCTGCCACTTGCCTTTTCCATCTGTCTTTTGACTTTTCCCCCTGAAGTAATGGGAAAGTCATTGTATTTGACACCGTGTTTATAGCAGTCAGGCCTTACTGCCACTCAATTTAAGCAGAAAAAAATAAATACAGTCACTTTATAAAAAATAGCGGTCTCTTGATAACGTTAACCAGCTCAGGAACTTGTGCCCTTACAATCTGTTGTATCAATTAATTATATGATTTGTAATCTGTGTACGCTCAGAACATGAGCTGGAGGGTTGACTAGATCACCTGGCCAACAGGACTTTTCCATCTCATTTTGCTACTTATGGAATATAGGGCTGAAGCTCATTATTTAATATAAGAAGCTTTAGGCTTTTTTATAAGGTGTTTTCCTGCCTTATGCATGAGTTTCCTGAATTTTCCATCTGTCTCTAGGTCTCCCTTTAAAACACAGCAAGAAACAAACCTGTTTGAGTTGACTAATAATAAGGAGAATGGACCCCTCAAAGGAATCACAATGGGATATGCATCCTTATATCTGTGTATTGGGTATTCACATCTGCTCAGGTCAGTAGTGGGTGATTGAAAATTATTATTATGTCATGTCTTTTTGGTTGTCTAAGTGAAATGATTTGGTAGGATCTCATCCACTTTGTAGTGTACAAATGATTATGCCAAAGGGGCCCCTTGCTAGCAGTCTCAGCAGAGGGGCAAAAGATTATATGGGCTATTGGGAATGAGCCCCCTTTCACCCCTGGAGGTGGTCTCTCTAGATTAGAGGTGATATTGCCAGGTCTGTATGGATGAAGCTTGGCCTGTTGCTGACCTAAATGTGTATGATTTGGAAGATAAATAGGACTTTTGTTTCCAGCACATCCTATTTGGCATTTTTCAAGACCATTAAATTGGATCCAGTCTTTTTATAGTCTATTCAGGCTGGGAAATTGAAGAATACAGCAGCCAAGCAGAGAAGAATCATTAACATTACCAGTGCACTGAAAACTGACCCCACTGTGCTAAGAAGAAAACCTTGAATGTCATGGTGACTTCAGAAAGAGGAATTTCACCATTGGCATGTTGATCCCTAAGGAGAACCATTTCCCTTTCCCCTACCAGAGAGGTAGGAAATCTGTGTTTTTCAGTCCTGCAGGAATAGAAAATATTCTTGGTGGTAAAGAGGGAAGTATCTATTCAGAAATTAACCCCAGAACAAGGATGAAATCCTGGCGCCATTGAAGTCCATGGAAGTTTTACCATTGACTTCAGTTGGTCCAGGATGTTACTTCTAGTGTGAAAATGTTCTCTCTCCTTCATAGTAGCACTGGTCAAAACATCATGAAAAATCACTTTAAAAATTATGCTGGTTTCTGACATTTTGATTTTTTTAAATCAAATATTTTGATCAGCTCAATATCATTTAAAAATGTTGCAGATGTTCAAACTTCAGAGGAAAATTTTTGCTATGTCAACATTTGAAAAAATTCTACTTTTTCTAAGATGTAATGTCAGAATCTTCCCCTCTGCACCTCTTCTCACCTATAACAGCTTTTTATATCTTCCTGCTGCATCAGCTCTTCATCTTTATCCAAAAAGAGGACAATTTTGACGAAAAGTCATCCTAGTTCAGTGACGAAGTGAAGGCAGCAGTTAGAGATATAAAAGCAATATATAACAAATGGAAAAGGGCGGGGGATATCTAGCAATTTATAAATTAGAAGTTATGAAGTGCAGAAAATTGATAGGGAAAACAGAGGCCATCAGGGAAAAGTCCATAGCTGGCAGGCTCAAGAACAATAAGGATTTTTAAATTAATTAGGAGTAAAAGAAATCCTAGCTCATTACTAGGTGGAAATAATAAAATTGTTAATAATGATGCAGAAAAGGTGGAGGTATTAATATTTTTTTCTGGAAAGAAGCAGGATGGTGCACTCCTATTATGTAAGGGTGATGAAGTACTTTCCAATCAGTAACCAAAGAGGATGTTAGACAACAACTACTAATGATAAACAATTTAAAATTAGCAGGCCCAGATAATCAGCACTCAAGAGTCCTGAAAGAGTTGGCAGATCTCTGGTCTGATGATGTTAATTATTAATACACTTAGGAGTACCAAGAAAAAGACTGGCAGAATGATAATGTTGTGTCAGTATCCTGAAATGGCAAGCAGGTAGCTATTGGTCCATGAGCCTGGTAGCAATTCAGGGCAAAATGAAGGAAAAGCTGATACATAATTCAACTGATAAAGATTTAAATGCTCAGAATAAAATTAACACCAGTGAACATAGTTTTAAGGAAACTATGACTTGTCAAACAAACCTGATTTCATTCTTTGAGGCAATTACAAGTTTGCTTGATAGAAGTAACTGTATACGGACAATATAATAATTTTCTAAGGCATTTGATTTAGTAGTGCACAGCATTCTGATTTTAAAAATAGCACTATACAATATCAATAAAGCTCACATTAAAAGAATTAAGAACAACTGGCACATCTTTAAAAGTAGTTGTCAATGGGGAATCATCATTGAAAAGATGTGTTTCTAATGAGGTCCATAGGGATGGGACGAGGCCAGATGCAGTCAATATTTTCATCAATGATTTACGAATACATATAAAATCTCTGCTGATAGAATTTGTAGATGACACAAAGATTGACAGAGTGGTAAATTACAATGAGGACAGGACGTTCGTACAGAGCAATCTGGATTGCTTGGTAAGATTGCCCCTTTCAAACTAAATGTATTTATTAAAGCCAAATGCAAAATTATACATCTAGGAACAAGGAATGCAGTTCAAACCAACAGAATGGGGGACTATATCCTGGAGAGCAGTAAGTCTGAGAAGAATTTAGGGGTCATAGTGGACAGGCAGCTCAACATGGATGTAGAGAAGCAGTAAGTAGGTGTAAGGAGGTAATTTTATCTCTGTACTAATAAATGAAAGACCATGATGTTGTATGTGTATGGCACTAAGAGCAAGTAATATACCACTCGGGCAGTCTCCCTACTATAACCAATGAAATTATTACATGCAAATTAGCTGTGGAGTAAGGGTGGAGATTGACTGAGTTACCTCTGATATCACAATTGTCTGGGACTCTTGCATGGCATAAATACATACGTTACTGTAGCTGAATAACACATAGGTGTAATTCGTAAAGTCAAAATGTTTGAGAACTTAAAAAACAGACAATAATAGACCATGAACCCCAGTCATGGTTAAACCTGGTGATTTTCTGAACATAAAGAGCTCTCAGCCATGCTTGTAGATGTTTCCATCACTTCTCACTGACTCAACTGATATTCTAGAATTCAGAGTGACACACAGAGTAACAATCTTGATATCTTATATAGATACAACAATACTGCAATATGCCATACAGTTCTGGTGTCCACATTTTAAAAAGGATGCTGAAAAATTGAAGAGGGTGCAGTCATGAACCACAAAATATGATTTGAGGCTGGGAGAAAATGTCTGACAATGAGAAACTTAAAGAGCTCAATTTGTTAACTTATCAAAAGGACGATTGAGAGGTGACTTGATTGCAGTGTATGAGTACCTTCACGTGGAGAAAATACCAGGTACTGAAGTGCTCCTGATGTAGGGGAGAAAGACATAAAGAAAACAATGGCTGGAATCTGAAGCCAGACAAATCCCATATTATAAATTAGACACATTTTTTGTAACAAGGAGAATGATTGACCAATGGAATAAACTACCAAATGAAGAGAGAGATTCTCCATCTCTTGATTCTTCATATCAAAACTAGATGCCTTTCTGGAAAACATTTTCCAAAGACAGACACAAATTTTTGGGCTCAATAAAAGGGTAACTGGGTGCAATGTAATGGCCTGTTATATACAGAAGGTCAGGCTTGATGATGTAATGATTCTTTCTGGCCTTAAATCTATACATCCATGAATCTTTTTATACATCCCATCTGAAAATGTGTCCATTTCCTCCCTCCCTTGCCTAAACCTCAATATTTCTCTCTCCCTCTGTGCTTCTAATTATTTACCTCTGTTACTGTATTATTGCATTTGAATTGAAAAATATTTTGGAATATAGTCTGTAATCTATTATATCTCAAACACAATTTGCAACCCCTTAGGCTACCCTGGCCTGATCTGCCAGTAGCAGGATTGCCCTTTGGGAAGAGGAAAGTATTCAGACTGTGAAACAGCAAAGGGAGTTGGCTCATGTTGCTGCTGTGGAGGATGCAATGGCAGGAGGTTGGTTCATAAACTGGAACTTCGTGGTGGGATCACAACTTCGATGGTGGGTGCAGGCCTCGTTAAACAGATATTAAGGAAGCTGTGAAATAAGGGGGAAATGAGTAAATAATGAAATAAAATTCAGAGGAAAAAATATTGTTAGGAAACCAGAGTTTCCTTCTGGCACTCTACGCTGCCTTCTCTTTTACTGCTTCCTTAGCAGATCTCTGCTTCCAATGTTTATATTTACTTGATAGCTTAGTCTGTGGCAAACACCCACAAAGATAAACAAGAATGAAATAATATTACATAAAGGGAGGTTGTGCATGATAATCATATTGATCCCCACCCCACCCCTTTTCACTAGTGCATGATTTTAGGATCCCATCCATGTGTATTGGATGGGTTCACTGTAACATGAGCAGTGGAGGATTGTAACATCATGATATGATATGATTGATTATGATTGATATAATTGTGTTTGTGTATTGAATGTCTCCTTGGCACTCAGACCTCAGTTTCAAAAAACAGAGTGCCTGGATTTGGGCTGTAAGAGCAATATCAAGTACTTGACACTTAATGTTAATTGACTATTGTCAGGTTCTGTTTCCTGATTCTGCTACTGGTTCTCTGTGACACTATGCAAACCACTTGAACTTCTTTGTGCATCAGATTACCCATGAGGCAGGCCAGATCTGAGAGAACATCCTGTGCCCACCTCGTAGGGAAGCTGACAGCAAATTGGGATCCTTGGGTGAGGGGAAACACAGAAATGCAGAGTATTGTTGTTATTTAGTTATTGTTGAAGCAAATCATCAGCCATCCTGAAAATTTATCAAAATTTACCACCAGAATCCAGCTCTGAACAATGCAAAATCTATAGGGCAAATCCTCACCTCATGTAAATGGTCATAGCTCCATCAATGGCACCATTTACACCAGGTGAGGATCTACCCCATAGGATGCCTGCAGTGCCTTACAGTAACTGATTAAAGGGTGTCATGGTATATTTTTACAAACTGGGAGAAAAACACATGAGATAATTTGAATACCTGTTTGCCTAAAAAAAATACTTCTCTAACATTACAGTTTGAGTGTTTTTATATGATTTGAGTAACATGTTATTTCAGCTTGTCCAATAACTACTTGCGGAACATTTGTACCATTTCCTTTGGGTAATGTTCTGAGCTGCAATCAGTTCCTTACAGTGCTTATCCTGGTGATTTATGTTGAAGGTCAGTGCAGGCAACTATCACATTTAAACTCATGTCAACTCCCACCAGTGCCGGTTCTTTTTCCTACCCTGTTTATTTTGAAAATCTGTTTATTGGGTTTTGTGTAATAGAGCTGCATTTGAAGACGTGGTATCGTCCTTCATTCATAGTGTAGCCCTTCTAGAAGACAGAGATTACATATTACAACGATGGGCCAGATCTTTAGGTGGTGTAAATTAGTGTAGCTCCATTGACTTCACTGAAGTCAACTTACTTCAGTTTACCCCAGCTAAGTATCTGGCCCTTTTTAGCTAAAACTCCATCTGCATTACATTCAAACAGGATTAGCCAGGGTCATATTTCAACACTATTCTTGCTAGAAAAGTACAAAGATGGTTTTTCAGTGTTGCCAGCGTTACAGGAGTTTCCTACATCTGTGTATCTGTAAATTGTTCTTAGGTTTTTGTGGGACCAATACAACTTGTCGGTTTGCACTGAGGCCTGGTCTACACTAACACCCCAATTCGATCTAAGGTACGCAACTTCAGCTACGTGAATAACGTAGCTGAAGTCGACATACCTTAGTTCGAATTTACCGCGGTCCACACGCGGCAGGCAGGCTCCCCCGTCGACTCCGCGGTACTCCTCTCGCTGAGGTGGAGTACCGCAGTCGACGGCGAGCACTTCCTGGTTCGAATTATCGCGTCCAGACCAGACGCGATAAATCGAACCCGGAAGTTCGATTGCCAGCCGTCGAACTACCGCGGTAGTGTAGACATACCCTGAGAGTAGCTTCTTCCAGAAGTTCCTTACAACTGCTCTTAACAGACAGGCCTGAACCATGGTTTTAGAATTCAGTTCACCATTGAAACTGACCAAGAAAACCATGGACAGATTTTTCCTTCAGAGCTATGTGCAACAGGGATCCTTATTAGAATCCGATTCTGAGTAAAATAAGGACTAAGCCACTTTGACAGCAGTGTACCTCCAAGTTGGCCAGGATCACATTTTTTTGACCAGCTGATCAAAAATGTGGAGCTGCTTGTTAATTTTTTTCAAATTTTGATGCAAGTGTTCATAGAAATTTTGAATTTTGTACAAAAGGTAAAAAATATAAAATAAAGGGGGGAATAATTGATATTTTCACAAAAAATATGTCTTGTTTCTCAGTCAGCTCTAGTCTCTGTAGTTCCTATCCTCATTCCATTTTAGCCAGGCATAGAGTGTGGCAGTAGGTGTGAAGTTTAGATGCATATTTGAATTTTCCCAGTGTTGGTTTCAGATGTAGGATTTTGGTTTGGGCTCATCTCAATGCTAAATATATAGCAGGGTGGTTCAGTTAACCTGAAGGTTAATGAAATTGATCTGGAATGGAATGGAATTTGGGCAGGAAGTCTCGTGAGAACAGGTTTCCCCATGAGATTTCTCATATTGCCTCATTGTAATAATGAAAGAAATACCATCAGAATTTCCTTTCCGGTGGTATTTCAGTATTTCTCCTTCTCTTGAGATGCTTCTTTTCTTCTTTAGATTTTGAGCAGAGATGACGTTTTCATATGCGGGTACTAATAAATATCAATAATATTAATATTTATACATATATCTAGAGATTTCTTTTTTTTCAAGTTGACCAAACTTTTCCAGATTTCACAATACTTTTAGATTCAGTTTGGTTCCAATTATAGTCTTTTTTTCAATTCTTAATTTAACTGAACCTGTTCTCTCATTCCTACAATAAAATATGTACCTAAGTAAAGGAATGTGTCTGTGAAGTACTGGGCAAGAGATCCTTCCCTAGATGCTTATTCAAATAACAGGAATGTCTCTGTGAATTAAAGGACTTGGCAACTGTAGACATAAAGAAAAAATTACGGCGTTTTGGAATGAGCTAGTCCTGAACTGACTTGCAATTAATGATAAGGTGAAAGTTAGGAATGAATTTGTAGCCCATCTAATATAGACTGGCAGGAACATAGGAACTATACAAACATTAAAACACACGCACACACATAGGCACTGGAAAGATTCATAAAGTCAGCAGCTTTTTCCAAAGACAATAACACTCCACCCCTTCTCTCCCATCCAGATCTTATAATAGGAATCACTGTTTAGGGAAATGGAATTACGGCTCAGAATGTTGACCATCTAATCTGGCATACTGCCTCCAGCACTGTCCAACACTAGATGCATAAGAGGGACATGATGATGCCTTATAATACACATAGTCTATTTTGTAATGCTGCTAATGGATGGGAGTAATGGTGTAGGGCAGTGTTTCCCAAACTTGGGACGCCGCTTGTGTAGGGAAAGCCCCTGGCGGGCTGGGCCGGTTTGTTTACCTGCCCCGTCCGCAGGTTCGGCCAATCGCGGCTCCCAATGGCCGCAGTTCGCTGCTCCAGGCCAATGGGAGCTGCTGGAAGCGGCGGCCAGTATGTCCCTCGGCCCGCGCCACTTCCAGCAGCTCCCATTGGCCTGGAGCAGCGAACTGCAGCCAGTGGGAGCCATGATCAGCCGGACCTGCGGACGGGGCAGGTAAACAAACCGGCCTGGCCCGCAAGAGGCTTTCCCTACACAAGCGGCGTCCCATGTTTGGGAAACACTGGAGTAGGGGAATAGAATCCCATCCAGACCCCTGCAGCTGGGTCACTTTATGTCCTGAAGCATGAGATTTGATTACATGTATTCACTTGGATAATTTGAAATGGGCATAGGATTGACTATTAACAGCCATGGGGTGAGATCCTCACTCCTATTATGGCCCCTTTATGTCAGTTGAAAGAACTGGATAAGTGAAAAGGTGCTCTAAAAAACCCTGAGCCAGCCAAGGAATTATGGAGGACAGCTATAAATCTGTTCTCCAAGGATCCCTCGCAAGCCCTGGCTATTCTGCCATGAGGCTGGAGGTGCAGGCATGCGAGGGGCAGTAGTGCTGTGAATAAGGAGATTCTGTGCAGTCAGGGGAGGTTGATGCAGCTTGGACAGGCTCTAGGGGAGCAGCTCAGGTTCAGTAGGATGCAAAGACTGTTAGCCCTTAAAGCCAGTTTAGTGCAACATCTGGTCTAAACTATTTCAGTTAGGAGTGTGATTTTTTTTTTTACTGGAATGGTTATACCACTACAATCTCTAGTGGGGATGCAGTTATATCAATATAAAAGTTATCTACCATGTAGCTTATTCCCCTTCAGGTATGGGGAAAGCTATATCAGTATAAAGCATTTCTATGTTGACATAAATGTTCCCACAGTAGGAGGGTTGTACTGCTTTAACTATAATGTTTTAGAGGTTGTACAGCTTCTTTTAGGCCATGTTTATATTGCAAATTTAAATCGATATAATTACATCACTCAGGGGTGTGAAAAATCCACACCTCTGAGCGAAGCAGTTATACCAACCTATCCCCTGGTGTAGACAGCGCTATGTCGGCGGGACCGTCAACACAGCTACCCCATCTCACAGAGGTGGATTAGCTACATGAACAGTAGAAGCCCCCCCTTTGGCCTAGGTAGCGTCTTCACTGAAGTGCTACTGGGGTGCAGCATTTTAAGTGTTGACCTGCCCTGAAGACAAGCTCTAAGAGAAAGAGCACAAATTTCACTTTTGACATCTACTTCCAGCTCTTCCATTGACAAGCTATAGGATTCTTGGCAAGTTACTTTACACCTCTGTGCCTTCATTTTCCATGTTCATATTTACCCACCTTTATAAACCACTTTGTGATCTACAGAGGAAAAACATACATTTACCTGACATATTATTGTTACACATTATTTAACGTATTATTTTTAACCACATATTCCATCAATATTATTGTTTTGCAATTCAATAACAACAGCATTTAACTCTTTAACTTTGGCTTTGTTTAACTTTGCTGAAATGTAAAAAGATTAAATAAAACTCCAGTAAAAAACGAGAAAGAAAAAGAATAAATTGGGACTTCTCTCTAATTTCAAATATCCCTCTGTTGATATTCTTATAAAAACAGCTCTATTTGGAATTTAACCATTCAATGAACTATAAATCTGCTAGTTGAGTAGATACTACAGTTACAAGCATGAGGAATTTAGGGTGGATTTATTGGGACAGGCAGAAAGTGAAAACCATCTTAAAATACTTAAAAATGACAAAGTTATATGAGTGAGGGCTGTAGGGAGGGGCCGGAGGAAATAAAAACAAAACAAAAATATTGGCCCCAGGTATAGGCATGGAAATGAATTCATAAATTCTACAAGACAGCGGTGTGCTTTTATCCATGCAGCCAGATGTTCCCCACTAAACGTGTGACAACTTTAGGATTATTTTACACCAGGAGGAAAGGGGCTTGAAATATGTTGACTCTCTTAGATAATGCTAGCTAGGAATCTTCAGATGACAACCAGTGCACTTCGATCCTATTTGTGCTTGTAGGATAAAAATGTTTGAACACAGTTCTTAAAGACAGTTCCTGGTTAACCTGGATTTGAACATGATTTAAACAGCCAGTGCTGAAAAGCCAGAACCATAGTGGAATATTTCTGAAAACTTAGGGTCAACTTCCTAACTTACTAGGAATTTCTGAATGTCAACAAGAGACCTTTGAGACTGGAGCCCTGTAAGAAGCATTACCACTTTTGCAGTGAGTGTGCGATGTGATGGAGAAGAAATGGAAATGGAAATTTATTGTAGAAATGTCAGGAGGAGGAAATGCGGATCAACAAGGAGAAATGTAAATAGTTCTGAATTGAAATAAATTTCTCCCCATCCACTTAAAATAAAATAATTGTCTGTGAATGTTCAGTTTCCAAGCAAAATCCATAGGAAACCCTTTCTCTCAATGCCCCCAACTTGTCCCTATGTTATGGGGAAAGAACCTAATCATCATTCTCCCTTCAACCACCTCAGGTTCCTGCTAGACCACAGGTTATAAGAACCCTAAAAATGACCATCTAGAGGTGTTCTGAAGAGGTACTGTGTACTGTAAACAAATGTTATAGTGCTACTGATTACTGCCAAGTTGTTCCACCCTTTTATGAGCAGACACAACAACCAAGCTGTAATGACACCTTCTTTTCTGGGGGAGGTAGGGCTGGGGGGGAGGGGGTGGAAGAGGTATTGTTCTCCCTGAAACCACAAGAGACATAAAGATTTCCCCTCAGAATTAATTAATGATAGCAGTTGTGTTATTTCCTTAACCTGCAAGGACCTAGGTAACTACAACTAGATAGATAGATAGATAGCATGGAGCTCCGTTGAAGTATGTTGTTCATTGCCTTAAAGCAAGAAGAGCTCATAGTTAAAAATGATGTGACTTTTATTCAAGCATTACATGACACACAAACCAGCGCTCACTGTAAACTGTGTGCTGTCCCTGGTTGATCTGTCCCCCCGCAGTCTAGGGCCCTGCCTTCTAAAACAGATAATGACCTTTGGCCTCCACTGCCATACCTCACATTTGTATATAACAACAGCTGCTCCACACTTGCACAGAACCCATTGAAAGATTGAGGATGAAGACATGAGCATTTTTAAAATATAAGACACTAGGGTTTATCATGTGTTCATCCACGTTTTTTCTTTTCTTTCTGTATTTTAAAATGGAAATTCTTTGCACGATGCTTTCCAAACTGAAAAATATCGACTCAGTAAACTACACAGGCCTCTCTGGTCCATTGTATAAATCCAAGTTAAAAAGAGAGCATCTAGGGTTTGTTTTTAAGACAGATTTTTAACCAGACAACTCTTTCATATTTGTTTCTCTAGAAACATTTTCACAGGGAGTTGAATTGATAAAAAATAAATCATTTGTGTTATTTCACTTCTGTCTTTTTCAGATGCATTTTGGAATAAAGGAAGCAAATAGGCACAGAGGTCCCACAGGCCTCTTGAAGGCTTTGAGAAGTTTATTCTTTCCTTGACAGGGCTGTTTAGGCATATACCAGCTCTGGGAGGTCAGTGAAGCAAGTAGGTTTAACAGATTTTGTTGAGCGCCTGAGGTGAGAGTGGCTAGTTTTAGATATGCCCAATTCTGATTACAGTAACATCTATCACAGTTTATAGCTTTGCAAAGCCCTTTTTAAGTATTTATATCCACAGCTTGCTTTCCACTTCTGGATTCTGAAAGCACCATCCAGGCCCTAAACTGAGTTCCTATATGACTAGTATTTAGAAAATGTTGGCTTGTGGAAGTCTGTAGCACTGTTAAACGATTCCACATTTTCCTCCTCAGGTTCTGATATTTTGTAGAGTACTCAAGATTGTGGGGTTTGGGTTTTTTTGGTTTTTGTTTGTTTGTTTTCGTGGAAGGGTTGTTTGGCTTGTTTCCTGCCTTGTTCATAACCTGACTCAGTTTTCTAAATCTTCTCCATTACTTATTCATACACTTTAGTCTTTCACTGCCCATAAAAGAATTACATTTATCAGCTCTGGTCACTCATTTGTTGGCCCCCCTTGCAAAACTCCTGAATGACTATGGGGTTAATGATTAGACCATGGGTTTATGAGGAGGGGACAGGCCAGCCATCTGACTAGTAGCCATGTTGGTGGCAGTCAGAGATTATTTATCAATCCAGTTGCCAAGACTGAAGCAATCTGCATACATCCTAAATGGATCAATATCAGTTTCAAGTGGAAAGTCTTTAAGAGAAGTGCCAAGAAGGCCATTTGGGAGGAGTGAATTAGATGGACAAGAGTGAGTTACCAAGCAGCTATAACTTTATACTGAGTGGGTCAGTTCAATTTAAAACAGAATCCATCCCAAATCCTAGCATTGATTTGAACTCCTCTGAAGTTTGGTGAAGTCTGGATTTAAACTTTGTGGCTCAGGTCTATCTCTACTTTAGCATTAGCCAACATACAATTCCTGTCTTTATTGGAACCATGCACAAAAGGTATAAAACAAAAATGTCCACCCACTGGGCTAGTGCTAAATATAAATTTCTCCTAACATAAAATAAAATTCAAGTTACCTGAGTACTAAGAAGCAGAAGGAGCCTGGAAGGCCTAGAGGGAGCTGCAAGAAATAGTCCCAGGCAAAGGGGAGCAGAGTAAGGATGATCCCACCAGATCTACCTCTGATTGGCTAGATAGGAGGGGAAATCATCCAGTCACTGATTCAAGGGACCCAAGTCCAAAGTGACTCCCACCTTAGTATAGGAAAGAGCACTGGTTCATGGTCATGTATACCCAGCTATTGTGCAAAGAAATGACCAAGAGAGGAGGCTGGAAAAAATCCAATATTGTAACTCTCCCCCGGCACCTCTTGTTGGCAACAGACGGGGGGGTACACAGTTACATAGCTATACACGGAGACCTGTCTAGACATGCCCAGATGGGCATGTTTCCCCTGTGTTTGTCATCTTCATGAGATGTGACAGAAAGGGGCCATATTTGGTCTCCGTCGAAAGCTAAGAACTTGATGGTTGTCCTGGTTATTGTGGGATGTATGAACAGAAAATATTTTAAGAGTTTTGAAGCATGTAGATTATTGTGTCCCAAAGCTGCAGGAGGTGAAACTGGTCACCTGGGGTCAGAGCTAACTCAGTCAGGAGTGAGAACAATTGACATCTTTCAACTCAGACAAGTGTTGACAGTCTGGACCAGGTGTGGCCTTGGACCTTTACAAAGCACAAAATAACCGAAGAAAAAAACGTCAATAGGGGATCCAACAGGGGCTAACTTAAGTTAACGAAACATCCTGGTTATGAAAAGAGACAAATGTCTAAAACTGTGTAATAGGAGAGAGAAGGCACAGCCATTAGAGAGGTGACATTCTGCCAGCCTGAGTGTCACAAGAAAAGTAGATCCCAGAGCTCTCTACTAGACAAGTGCTATACGGACTGACGCTTGGTGAGAAATACCTTATTAGAGAAGAAAGAAAGTTTTTATTAAATATAGGCTCTAGATTGCATTATTTTTCTTTGATTTGTAACCATGCTTGCAATCCTTATACTTGCTTCTGTTTGAATCTTTATCTTAAGCTTTGTCAAATAAACTTCTGCTTTGTTTTACTGTAGACTCAACGGCGTGCTGTGTGCTAAGGAGAATGTTGAACTGAGGTGAAGCTAGTGAATGAGGGGGTGCTGCTTCCATGGAGGCAGCAAATCTGTGCATATTGTGGGTGTCCAGAAGTCAAGGGACTGGGCATTCAGGTGTGGAGTGTACAGGTGGATTGGCAGAACCTATGCTCTGGGGTCAGAGCAGAACTCTGGAGGCTAACTCTCTCCATATATTTAGCCACAGGTCCTCTCTGCTCTGCCCCAAGGACTCAATCAGGGAGGCTAAGAACTGAAGTGCACAAATTCCTAGCCTGCTGAGGGAAAGAGTGAGGCTTGCGGAGCCTGTAGTTGGGTGCTTGTGTAACCAGCCCCCAGTAGTTTTGGGTGAGTTTCCCCCCATCAGCACAGGCAAGGTTCCCTTGCACCATAAGCAGGTGGTAGTGTTTCATCCTGTACCCTTTGGATAATCCAGAAGTGTCATAGTAACAGAGCCAGGAGCAGGGAGAATTTCACTGTCCTTTGTGGACAACTGAGATCTCAGGAAGAGTATGTGGTTTAGTGATATCATAGAAAAACAATGACCATAGGAAGGGAGTCATGGCAGGGAGGACTGTTCCTAGCAATACTTAAGAAAGCATGAGACAGGGCAGCAGGAAGAAAAGGCCTGGAAAACTTAGGAAGAGGTGAGGAAAAGCCTCTTAGAGGAAAACCCAGAGCATAGGACCAAAGGGAAACTGATTCAGATAGCTAGTAGAAACAGGGCCGGCTCCAGGGTTTTTGCCGCCCCAAGCGGCGCAAAAAAAAAAAAAAAGCCGCGATCGCGATCAGCGGCGGCAATTCGGTGGGAGGTCCTTCGCTCCGAGCAGGAGTGAGGGACCGTCCGCTGAATTGCCGCCGAATAGCTGGACGTGCCGCCCCTCTCTGGAGTGTCTGCCCCAAGCACCTGCTTGGCAAGCTGGTGCCTGGAGCCGGCCCTGAGTAGAGGATTATAGAACTGTATGGAGTGATCTTGCAATGAGACAAAGATCCTTGAGATTGAGTTGCCCTTACTCTAGTGAGGTGCTTGTTGTTACAAGAGAAATTAAACCATAGCCATTTTGTGTACTCAGCCACCATTAACTGGAAGCAAGAATACCATGTAGTCCAAGTGTCCCAAAGTGTTGGTGAACCATCACATCCCCAGTAAGCTTACCAAAGGGTGATTGATAAGGGGATAGTGAGTCTTTCACCTTTGGTTCACTGGTTTGCATCTGACACCTGTTGGAAATTAATGAAGTAGCTGTGTGATGACCTACTATATACAACTAGTTGTTCACCATGAGAATTCATGGCTTCATCAGGCAAAATATGCAAACAAAAAATCTTAATTTTTCTTCTTAAAAAGACCTAATAATTCATGACACACAATATATTAAATGATGTTAAGTATTTCTTTCATGGGGATTTATGAGAAAAGGCAAATAATTGTGATATTTAAGTAATAATTTAAAACTGTGTAAAAATCCATGCTCCGCTATACTGGAAACATACAGAGCCATATTTGTCATATCCAGGAGAGGATCTTGCTCAGTAGCAGGCTGGACAGTGTTGCAATGACCATGGGTGAAATCCTGGCCACAATGAAGCCAAAGGAAAAACTCCCATTGACTTCAATAGGGCCAGGATCTCATCCCATGACTTTTTTTTATGAAAGAACCCTAAAAGACATGGATTTTGTCACAGAAGTCATGGCTGTCACAAACATATACCCTTACCTAAGAGTTGGCAAACACAGTCTAGTTCCCATTGGGAGCTTGTGTCTGCATAATAAAGCAAGTTCACTTAGACATTAAGCTTTTGGAGGCAGGGACCATCTTTTTGTTCTTTTTTTCCCCAGCACCTAAGCAGTGAGGTCCTGATCCACAACACAATTAATAAACAAACAACAACAAGAAGGACCTCTTGTTGGCCATCTCAGGAGAGAGGCCACAAACTGAAGAGATATTTATATGTCTTGCTTCCAGAGATTCCCTCCTGAGCCAAATTACTTTATGATGGTGGGGCAGTTTGGGGAAATCTTATAGTGCTACCTCCAATGTCTTACCTGTTCTATGGAGAAACAATGGACTTGCATTCTCCGAGACTACCAGTCTGACACCTTCCATCAGCATTACATTCACTTTTATTAAGAAAAGAAACAAAATTGATTGTGGAATATTTATTTCCTATGGAAACCAGAAAACTAGCCACTAATGCCCTTTTAAGCCCCTGGATTTTATTTAATAAATAATTTTCCGCCAAGCAAGGAACAAACGTAGAGACCCTATTTCATTAGTCCTTTCAGTCAAACACCGGGA
Organism: Terrapene triunguis; assembly: GCF_002925995.2. Classification (NCBI taxonomy): domain Eukaryota; kingdom Metazoa; phylum Chordata; order Testudines; family Emydidae; genus Terrapene; species Terrapene triunguis. The sequence continues at coordinate 66,919,972 of NW_020664447.1, forward strand.
CATACTGACCTGCCTCTAAGTAACTTGCAAGCTAAGTAATTATATGTTATATAATTGTATGCTTAGTTCCTTGGAAATGGACCCAGGCAACAACTTTTTTTTTAAGTATATTAAACTCACATACCCACTAAAGCGTTTCCTTTTTGTTTTCACTTTATGGATCAATGATTCTCTTTTATTTTCTCTTCTCTCCTTTCTTATTGCATATAATTATTGGAGAGTAAGAATTTAGAAGCAAGGCCATAAGGAACCTGGGGATTTGTTGTCGCTGTTGTTGTCTAATTTCTGTTGTAAGACAGTGGGGAACCTTTGTCAAATTTCATATTCTTCCCCCCCCCCCCATTCCATTAACTTACTGTACTTATTTGCATGTTTTAAAATAATCATAAAAAGAAGGAGCATGTTATATTTAAGATGACTGAAACGAATGCCATGAAACAAGAGCTCAAATGAAGGGTGGTGGAAGGACATATAATCTGAACAAACAAGTAGCCAGACAGGAGTATAACCACAGAGAGAGACTTCAGCTGCTTTGAACTCTGTGGCTGGGGTGGGGAAGTAGAGCTGGCATAAAACCACCTTCTGCTTCAATCCTGGGAGTGGGGCTAGTAGGCTGAACTAGTCCCTGTGCAAATTACAGTAGCTTCTGGGCTACTCCAGCTTATGCCTACAAGAAGAGTCCTTTAGCGTTTATTTTTTTTACCTATCTCATAGAACTGGAAGGGACCCCAAAAGGTCATCAAGTCCAGCCCCCTGCCTTCATTAGCAGGACCATGTACCGTCCCTCACAGATTATTTTGCCCCAAATGGCCCCCTCAAGAATTGAATTTACAACCCTGGGTTTAGCAGACCAATGCTCAAACCACTGAGATAGCCTTCCCTGTACACTGCAATTAGACACCCACCGCTGGCCCATGCCAGCTGACTCAGGCTCGCGGGCTTGAAGTAAGGGGCTGTTTAATTTCAGTGTATAATTCCAAGCTCAGGCTGGAGCCCAGGGTCTAGCACCCTGCGAGATGACAGGGTCCCAGTGCCCAGGCTGGGGCCCAAACCCAAACATCTACATCGCAATTCAACAGCCCAGCAACCCGAGCCCATGAGCCCAAATCAGCTGGTAGGCCAGTCGCGGGTTTTTAACTGCAACGTAGACATAACTTTAGAGACAGATCTGCTGGTAGAAGATCAGGAAAGCACATCAAGGTCTGGCTACATCTCCTCCTGCCCACAGAATACTCTGCCCTATCCTGGTATGCACCCTACCCTGGATGGGACCAAGAGGAGCTGTAATAAAGCTGAGTATGCTGGCTTCCATCAGAGGGGAATCCTCAGCTGCCCCTATTGGGCAGCTTTAGCATCACTCTTTGCTGCTCTGTGAAATCTGACTTAATGGGGCAGAGGATCTGGCTCAAAGAATGAAAGAATTATAATTAATGAGTACTGTAAATAAATAGAATGCAAATTAATCCAGCTAAAGGATTTAAGGCTCATTTACAATGTGTATGTTACACCTGCTCACCGCTAGGTAAAACAGAACAGCTCACCACGTATCATAGGCACTACACTAGTAGGACTTAATGGAGATTCTCCTGTAACTCTTGTATTAGCAGCCAGAAGAGAAGGATCCAAGCTCTTACTATGTTGCCATCATGAAGTTTTGAGTGGAGCTTCAGACAACTGTGAAATGCTAGGCAAGCACAGATTTCTTACATTGATTTCAGTGGTGACTTTCGGAGCAACCGTGAAAAGAATTCTATCTGATTACTGCCCTTCATATCTTCCTTTTCCCCTTTTAATTTAATGGGCTGGCAAGAACCAGGAATTGCTATGTGGGAACAGACCAATAGTCTGTTTAGACAGGTATCTTTTCTCTCACACTGGACAACAACCTTAGATTGGGAGCTTTCTGGGGCAAGGACTGTCTGTGGATTGGGTTTGTTCAGTGTTTAACACAATAGGGTACTGCTCCCTCACTGGGGTCTGTAAGTGCTACCAAAATAGAATGAATGAACACATAAATAAATAGTATTTTTCAGAGTAAGGCATAAAATCCGTATTATGCCCTTAGTTACATGACACAGTTTCTTCCATGGAGAGAAATTTCCTTCTATTACCAGGAGATGATCATTTTAAAATGTGAAGATTCATAATCCTTATAGTTTTTATCTTAGCTAGTGTAATTGCAGATGCCATTAAAATGCCATATAAATGTCTAATCCTTATATAATAATAAAAAAAAACTTTCCAAGCTCTGTCTTGATAATAATGAGGTTTTGTTTCACAGATTAATAAAGAAAGTGAAAATAGGATATGTCGTAAGAAAAAATAGTAACAATAAAACAAGAAGCAGGTAAAACAAATGCATAGGAATAGTTTTATGTTGCCCCTTACTCTTTTTCCAAATTTTCTCAAACATCTCAACATTTTGGCAAAAAAAAAAGATTCATTTTTACTCAAAATGTATGCTATTCTTATGGGCTATTTACTAAATCAGACCATATTTGTGAATCTGAAATAGCAAATGTAACCCTCTGATTTTGCTGTTCAATTTGCTTTTGAATTTTTTGCACAGCTGCACTGCACAACACTGTGTCTGTGAATAGTGCCCCTTTGGCAACAGGAGCTGGTATAACATGGGAAATTTTGTATGCTTCTGGGCAATCATTCCATATTTCTTGGGCCAGTTTCTAAGCCTTGCTACAGCTGCATTAGGCTGTCCTGGCTGTGCCAAGCAACTGTAAAGTCCAGCAGATCCAGTCCCTTGGGAAAGGGAAAGAGAGATTTCTGGCACTTCCAGTCCTGGTTCCAGCAGGAGAATGGGGAAGAAAAGAAAAGATCCAAACATATCAGCATTTTAGAATATGTTCAGGTGGACTTTAGTTGTAGAAATAGGGGAAGGTTTGGGAAGGGATTGGTCAATTCTAGCTGAACCAATGGAAAACACTTAGTAGATCATCCAGTCCAGCTCTCTGCCAATGCAGGATTGTTCCCTACAGTATATTTACTAGTGTTTTATCCCCAGAAGCTTAAAGTTACCAAGCTTCCATTTCTTCCCTTGCTGGGAGGCTATTCTACATAGTTTGTATACATTTGATCAGTTTTTTTCATCCTAACTGGTTCATCTAACCCCAGAGGATACAGACACTGCCAAAAAATGTGGTGAACAATGCATTTTTTATTTAATGGCACAATATCAGTGGGCAAGAGCTGGAACAAGTTGTATCAGAGGAGCAGCTACTAATTGTGGTGATGACCCCAAATGGATCTTTTTCTGAACCTTTTATCTCTGCATTGGGTGTATTTATTGTCTTTGGACTCATTCTTGAGACTTACATGCAAGTCAGTTATTCTTGACCATATTGCTATTTAATCCTAGGGAGGGAGGGAAAGGAAAACAGCTTATAAGGTTCTCAGTGACCTTAAAAGCAGAAACAGCTGCTGAGGTCATGTTCAGCCTTGACTGAGTTCAGCGGGGACCTTTCAGGTTGATCAGTTTTGCCTTTGCTAAAGGTATCACCACAGCCAATGCAAATCTCAGAGAGAAAATGGGATAGGCAATTTCATCCTTCATATTCAAAGAAGGGGAATGTAAGTATATATACAGCACATATGTAAATTATATGTATATGATGATTAAAATGGATGGCTAGTTAGACTCTTTTACTTCTATTACTTCTATTACTTTTCATAAAAATACGCTGAATACCATGTTGAATTTGGCCATGAAATGTACAATATTTTTGTCTATCTTTTGGAGTGGTGGCAATGAGACTCTTTCACAGAGCTTGAGTGCACGCAAAGTCAGAAGAGGTGTTCTATGAAAATGACCCTGAGGAGGAGGTTCCCTGTTTGTTCTTTCCCTGACTTCACTATCAAGTTTATTCAAGATTGTTTTGGGTTTTTTGGGGGGGGTTTTTGGTACATATCAAAAGATTTTTCTAACTGTGAGCCACGCAAACTCAGCTTGGCTAGTCAAAATCAAGTTGTGTTGTTTCCAATTTGTTACCAGTAATAAAGATTTTGAGGCTGGCATGCAGATTATTATTTTGTTGATAATGTGTGTGCCATAATAGAATCCAATACACTTATTTGGTTGCTTCATTGGATTTGTAGTGAACAGTTAGTTGTGTCAGTGAAGTAAGGTATGACTAGAAGATACACAGGGAGCAGATATGTTGAGCAAGAAGGTGTTATTTTTGTTCATCACTTTTTGCATTAGCAGGAAAATCCAGTTTGCATCCGTGCAACCTTGTATATCCCCTTAGAAGAGGTATGGGCACAGTGTGAGGATCTGCCAGTCTACAACCCACACATGCTGGCTGCCAGGCAGCTACCATGTCCACCCCACCATTTGACCACTCTGATAGTGTTGGGAACAACAACTTAGATGTCCTGTGGGCTCACTAGGTTTCACTGGCTGTCCCATCCACAGAGACTAAGACACTTTTTCAGGCCTGGAGGAAAAAGCTGGAGGCTGTCTGTGCAACTAGGTGAACCATGGCTTACTTCTGTAGACAGACCCTACTGCATTTCCCAATACCTTGCCTCAAGACAGGTTCAAGGTTCCCCTGCTCTGCCCCTCACCCTGCCCCCACTCTACAACTTCAGTGGACCCACTGGGCTTCTGATTTGTCACGGCTCATCTATTCTGACTCCAAGCTGACCCTTAGTAGTGACAGCAATGCAGACTATGGCTTCTTGAGCCATGCCCCATAGCCAGGATTCTGAGATTCAGTCTGTTGTGTTAGGGGCAGGAAGCTAGCTTTGTGGAAGGTTCATGCAGGGACGTGCAAATCCCTTGTGTTGTGAAGGAATCAGTAACTTCCAGCTCCCTGGCACAAAGGCCAACTGAGGAAAGGACAAGGGTGGCTTGAGAAAGGGGAAGGATAAAAGATCTACCATTAGTATCCTGTTCTTCAGTTTTTCCTATCACAGCTGACAAGCAAGCTACACCTTTGAGCCCTCCTGGTCTGTCCATGTTCATCCCTATAGGTCTTAGACCTCAAGCTGTCACCTGTCTGTTGGGGTTCTCCCATTCCCACAGTGAGCCCTGGGTTGAGTTCTCTGTGTATCAAGCATGATTTACTTGAACAGCTCTGACTTGTGTCCATAGATTCATAGACTTTAAGGCCAGAAGGGCCCATCATGATCATCTAGTTTGACCGCCTGTACTTTGCAGGCCACAGAACCTCACCCTCCCACTCCTATAATAGCCCCATAACCTCTGACTAGTTACTGAAGTCCACCAATCATGATTGAAAGACTTCAAGTTACAGAGAATCCACCATTTACACTACTTTAAACCTTCAGTGACCTGTGCCTCATCCTGCAGAGAAAGGTGAAAAAGCCCCCAGGGTCTCTGCCAATCTGACCCAGGGAAAATTCCATCCCTACTCCAAATATGGTGATCAGTTAGACCTTGAACAAGTGGCCAAACCCACCAGCTAGACACCTGGGAAAGAATTCTCTGTAGTAATTTAGATCCCTCCCCTTCTCGTGTTACATCACTAGCCGTTGGAGATATTTGCTGCTAACAGTCGCAAATCATCTACATGCCATTGTAAGCAGTCTCATCATACCATCCCCTTCATAAACTTGGCAAGTTCATGCTTGAAGTCAGTTAGGTTTTTTGCCCCCTCCACTGTTCCCCTTGGAAGTCTTTTCCAGAACTTCACTCCTCTGATGGTTAGAAACCTTTGTCTAATTTCAAGCCTAAACTTGTTGATGGCCAGTTTATATCCATTTGTTCCTGTGTAAACATTGGCACTTAACTTTAACTAATCTTCCTCCCTGGTATTTATCCCTCTGACATATTTATAGAGAGCAATCATATCTCTCCTCAACCTTCTTTTGGTTAAGCTAAACAAGCCATGCTCTTTGAGTCTCTTCTCATAAAGTAGATTTTCCATTCCTCTGATCATCCTAGGTAGCCCTTCTCTGCTCCTATTCCAGGTTGAATTCATCTTTCTTAACCATGGGAGACCAGAATTGTACACAGTATTCCAGATGAGGTCTCACCAGTGCCTTCTATAATACTTCCCTGTCTCTACTGGAAGTACCTCGCCTGATGCATCCTCCGACTGTATTAGCCTTTTTCACAGCTGCATCACATTGGTGATGCATTCCGCATCACATAGTCATCCTGTGACCAACGAATACACCCAGGTCTTTCTCCTCCTCTGTCACTTCCATCTGAAAAGTCCCCAGTTTATAGCAAAAATTCTTGCTGTTAGTCCCTAGATGCATGACCTTGCACTTAGCACTATTAAATGTCATCCATTTCTTTTACTCCATTTTTCAAGGTTGTCCAGATCTTGTATGATATTCTGGTACTTTGTATTGGGCAATACGTCCCAACTTTGTGCCATCCACAAATGTTATTAGCATACTCCAACTTTTTGTGCCAAGGTCATTAATAAAAATGTTCAATAAGATTAGTACGCAGACCAATCCCTGAAGAACTCCACTAGTAACCTCTCTCCAATCTGACACATCATCTTTCAGTATGACCCATTGTAGTCTCCCCTTTAACCAGCTCCTTATCCACCTTTCAATTCTCATATTAATCCCCATCTTCTCCAATTTAACTAATGTTTTTTCATGTGGAACTGTATCAAATGCCTTACTGAAATCCAGTTAGATTAGATCTGCTGCATTTCCTTTGTTTAAAAAATGAGTTATCTTCTCATAAAAGGAGATCAAGTTGGTCTGTTTTTTTTAAATCATGATGTATTTTATGCCAATTACCATTTACCTCTATGTCCTTAATTACTTTATTTTTCAAAAATTATTCTAAGACCTTGCATGCAATTGAGGTCAAATTTACAAGTCTGTAGTTTGCCGGGTCACTTTTTTCCCTTTCTTAAAAATAGGAACTCTATTAGCAATTCTCCTGTCCTAGGGTATGACCCCTGAGTTTATAGATTCATTAAAAACTCTGGCTACTGGGCTCGCAATTTCATATGCCAGTACCTTTGATATTCTTGGATGGAGATTATCTCCCCCATCCCTGATTTAGTCCCATTAAGCTGTTTGAATTTGGCTTCCACCTCAGATATGGTAATTTCTGCTTCCACATCCTTATTCCCATTAACTACCCTGCCACTACCCCTAAACTCTTCATTAGCCTTATTAAAAACTGAGGCAAAGTATTTGTTTAAGTGTTAGGCCATGCCTAGATTATCTTTAATCTCGACCCCATCCTCAGTGTTTAGCAGTCCCACTCCTTCTTTCCTTGTTTTCCTTTTATTTACATGGTTTACTATTGGTTTTAATTTCCTTTGTAAGGTCCAACTCTGCTTGGCTTTTGGCAGTTCTCACCTTATCCCTACACTTTCTGACCTCCAAGAAGTAGCTTTCTTTGCTGATTCATCCCATCTTCCATTCCTTGTAGGCTTTCTGCTTTCTCTTAATCCTCTGTTTGAGATGCTGGCTCATCTAGCTTGGTCTGCAACCCTTCCCCATGGGTTTTTCCCCCTTGCTTGGGATGCAGGATTCAGATAGTTTCTGCAACTTTGATTTAAAGTAATATCAAGCCTTCTCCACATTAAGATCCTTGAGTTCTTCAGTCCAGTCCACTATCCTAACTAATTCCCTTATTTTTTCCCAGCAGTTCTGTTTTCTCTGAGAGCAATGACTGAGGATATACAATTACCAAAAAGCCTCCTTAAAGCACAGTATTATTTGTTTAGATAAAAGCATTTCAGAGAAAACAGATCTAAAATCAGTAAAACACATTACACATGTCTGGCTTGCCAGGTGTTTAATCATAATCCACAAGGGGACCTTGTAGGACTAGTTTCAGAGTAGCAGCCGTGTTAATCTGTATCCGCAAAAAGAACAGGAGTACTTGTAGGACTAGTTACCTACAGACTTTTCCACAGAGCCTCTCTTAGTCAGCTTGTTTCACTGTCAGGGCTTATTAACACTGTCTGGACAGCTCCTGGCAACTCACCCCCCTTTTCAGGAATCAAATCACTTTTTTTAACTGTTTATAGCCCTTTAGGTGTCTAGCCTCCCTTCACGTTGGCCTAGAGACTGGAAAGATGCCACTATCTTTCAAGTGTGCACTTGTGTGTTCTTACCTGGGAAGCCATATATCTCCTTTCTGTTCAGACCCCATTGAATTTGGGCAGTATAGGTGTATAATAAGCATTCCGCCACTCCCAATATAAGTTCAATCAATACAGTCATGAAAGAACTTCCAGTGCACAATAACTTCTCCTCACTGACCAGGTTATATACAGTGTACAGAAAATTATTGCATATCAGCTTCACATCTGTCATACTTCCCGCCATGTGACAATAGGATTTCTTTATCTTGCAGAGAGTTTACTTCTACCATCTGGGTGGAGCATCCTGTGCAGACACCTGTATGTGGGTCGCCCACGGAGATTCCCTTTTCTCTTCCGGCTCTTTCTGCTTCACTAATATCAGCTTCAGTGCCCCATTTGTCCACCTTTGCTGCAATCACTTCTGTCCTCTCACTAACTCACCTCTCACGCATGAAAGACCTCTCACCAGGCCACTGCTCTCTTCTCTTTCAAATCCAATTATAAGACCTACTTCTGTTGTGACAGCTACAAGGAACAAATCAACACTGATATTTATTTATTTAGTTATTTATTTATTTCTACCTATACAAATAAACATTAAAAAGAAAAAACAATGCAAAGGCCATGGAGATAATGAAACATGCACCAACCAGCACCCTCATCATTCTGATTGTAATAGTATCTCTTTCCCCCAACCTTTCCTATATTTTTGTCTTCATAGATTGTAAGCTGTTTGGGGAAGAGGACTGGACTAGATGACCTCTCCAGGTCCCTTCCAGTCCCATGATTCTAAGCTATTTGGGGCAGGAACTGTGCTTTCTATGGAGCTATACAGAAGCTAGCACGCTTAGGGCCTAATCCTTACTGATGTAAATCAAGATAGCACCAATGGAGAAAATAGAGTTACTTTGATTTACAGAAGCTGAGGAATGGGCTCTAAAAATGAGGGTGCAGACATAGAAATAATAACCATCCACTACTGAGGCTAGTTGATTGTTGCTTGGGTATGGCCGAAAGAACATATTTAAACTGGGGATCATAATCTGTTAGGCTGTAAAATCATTACATCTGGTGTCCAGTTCAGGAGCTCCAATATATGAACAAGAAAAAGGGGTGTATGTTAGCCATGATTGTGTTCTGTTTAACCAGCTAACACTTTTCTTACATGGCCCTTGTTTCTACATCTTTACGTGGCTGAATGGCTTCTTTTCTAACCTTTTTTGTATAAGATCAATATTTTTTTTTAACTGAAATGACATCTCTGCAGTGAAAGTGTCACCTTCCTTCAAAATTTCATATTTCTCTCACGAAATCTGTGATATAAAAACTGTGCCCATTGAAATGCAGCTCTGATCAATAGGTCACAGCTCTTTATCTGCTTCTCTGCTCTTTCAAGGTTGGATTACTGCAGGCCTCCCAGTCACTACCTACAGCCTGTGTCTTGAATAGATTTTAGCAGCTGAAGTTTCATGAGGCTTATAAATGAACCCAGTTCACATGGGAAACACAACACAGCCACCACCTTTGGTTTCATACACATGTATGCCCAATGACAAATGCTCATTATCAGCAGTTCAGTGTCCTAAGTGAAATACTATGATGGATCTCAGGCCAATTCCTAGGGGACAGGTCCAGTATTTAGGTCACTAGCCTGGTACTCAGGAGAACCAGGTTTAATTCCCTGCTCTGCCATTGACTTCTTATGTGACCATGGGTGATTCATTAGCCTCTCTGTACCTCAGTTCCCCAAAATGGAGATAATATAATTTCTGTACCTTACAGGGGTCTTATGAGAATAAATATATTAAAGATTGTGAGGTGCTCAGATGCTACAGTAAGTGAGGGGGGATGTATATAAGTACTTAAGATAGATAAAATAGATAGGCAGGCGTTCACATCACAAACCAATCACAACGCATGGTTCTAAACCACTAGTTGGAACCTCCTTGGCATTCTCAAGGAGAGGTCAATAATTTAATGGAGCCGTTTCAGAGCAGGGCTGAGGAACATTGGCAATGGTAATGTGAGGAAGTTTCTACTGCCGTTCTCATGTTACCCATGTCCTGTGGCTAAAGAAAATATTTAATTCTTTGAAGAACTCAGTCTGGTGGAGCTGGTCAGGAAATGATGTAATTTCATTTTCATCTAAAAACCAAAACCCCAAACTGTTCAGAGTTTAGCAACCAAACCCCCAAAAGCATCCTCATATTTTTTTTGAGGGGGAGAGTTCAACAAAAACATCTACAATTGCAAAAAATGACTCCCCCCCATCAAATTTGTTTTATTGAAAAAGGCATTTTCTTTCTTTTTTTAATAAGAACTCTAGACAAAAATAATTCCATCTGATGTATAATCGAATGCCTTTAACTAAAAGCTAAAGGGAGGAAAAAAGAGATACTTTAACCCATTGTAGAGTTGTGAAAGGTCTTGCACACACCTAGTTCATATCTGATGAACTATCATGTTTCTGTCATGCTAACATGCATGTTATTAATTAATAGTTGTAATTATAGCTAATAATATACATGTGACTAGTGAGCCTGTCAGTTTAAAATAACATTACACTCATGGGTCAATTGTAATGTTCCTTAGCATGTTAGGTATGTTCTACCTGGAAATGCAAGGCACTGTCAAGAACACAGCAGGTGGTTTAAATGGAGTTTTCATTAGTAAAGTAGGTGTTTCCTGCCAAGGTATACTTGAAATGTTCACTCCATATGCATCTTGCCTGGACACATCTGTAATATTTAGTAGCTCAAGAGGTTCATTTTATTGTTGCATATGACTCTCAGTTACAGGTTCCCCTCTGTTCCTGATCCATACAGCCGCAGTGAATGAGCCTTGGCTGTTAACTCAAGCTGTAGCAGCTCTGGAAGTACCAAGTTAAATCTCCGGTGTATTGGCCAAGATGACAGTCATCATATTTACAGTACTTGACATACTCAGCAGTATAGGAGGTATATTCTATCAACTGCCTTCTTCCTGGGTACCACGGTTAACGCTCAGTAGCAGATGATCAAGGCTGAAATTTTGAAAGGAATCTAGGAGAATAGACATCTAATTTGGACAGCTTTGAAAATCTGAACCTGAGCTGTGATATCTATTATACTGGTATGAATTAAGGGTAACTTATTTGAGTTCCCTAGAATTACCCCAGTGGAACTGAGACAGCAGTTAGTTAAAATGTGTTTAATTCATGTGTTTAATTTTTAAATAATAGATTACTTCAATTTTTATAGGCTGAAAGGTGTTGAAATAGTTATTAAAGGTGTTATAATGTAGGACTTATTTGCTGTTTGTATTAAATGGAAAAAAAATAAAGATAGGAATTTGTATTTCTATAATCTTGTCTTGTTTCAGCATAGTTTTGTCACTGTTTTAATTTTAATTCTGTTTTCAAAATTACTGTATGAAGCGATATCTATTAACAATTATAGTAATGCAAACGGATACATTGATAATGACTTTTAGAGGAGATAAGCTGGAGTTCACTGTAATACAGGATAATGAATCATAGTGTATCTTTAATCATTGGTATGCTATGTTTTTGGATGTGACAAATTACCCTCACGATAATTTAAATAAATGATTACTTAGAATATGTGAGAACTTCCTGCCTGCTATTTTTGTAGCCACAAGCTGGCTTTGTTGTTAAATTGTCCCCCATAGTGGAAATGGTTTTCACTATTCAAAAGTAGGACAGAAAGTAGCTCTTCAAGAGTTTATTTAGATGCATGCAGCTTCATTTGAGTATTGGAGATTCTGAATTCACAGCAGTGGGAAACAGAAGCAGTATTCCCCAAAATTATTGGAGAAGATGAAGCTTTTAGGAGGTTCAAAAAGTTTCATACCTAAAAGCCAGAGGTTAAATGTCCTCCATAAAGCTTCAGACAGCAATATGGAGATCATTCTTTCTCAAACAGCAGAGCTCATTCTCTTCATGCCACTGGTGAAGATGGTTTGAGGAGCACTTTGGAATCAGGAGGTTGCACTGCAAAGGCAACACAAATCAGTCTTAGTCAGGGCTGGGAACTGGATCTGCAGGTGCTCGGTACCTCTCAGGATCATATAAAAAACCAGAAGCATGGCTTATTCCTCCCATGCAGTCCCTCCAACCTAGCAGAAGGAGAACACTTCTAGCTTACATTTCTCTTTTCCAATCCCCCCTTTCCGCCCCCAACCATAACACTTGTCAAATTACATTATACATTATACATATGGTACAGAAACTTAAAACATACCCTTTGGTAAAGAAGCTTACACAGTTTTCTAGCGTGGGTAGGATTAATCACAAACGATAATTATAGCTCTATATGACACACTTATAAAATCATTTAAAGACTCCGCTGAACAGAGCCAGAGTACAGTGCAGCAACTTTTAGCAAAGAGAAGGAAAAGTGAATTACTTCCACCTTAGGAAGTAATGCTCTCTTATGCCTACCAATCCTTTCATTCAATTTCTTTCACTTGCTTTTGTTTACCCAGAAGTGCTATAACACATCCAGTAAGGCAGGGATGCACAACATGAGGCCAAAAACTGTCATAAAATATAGCCGGGGCTGCTCTTCCTCCTTTATTGGCAGCATTACCTGTCACATAGGAGTGGATACAGACTATCTTCTCACAAAGTGTCATGACCCATGGGTCTCCAGGGTTTATTGGAGCAGCCATGCTCCAACCCGCCGTCTGGCAGCTTGCTGATGCTTGCCTATCTAGGACTCATGAAGCCAAGCACCAGTTTGAGGCTTTACCCCTGTAGTCCTATTGTCGGAGTCCCAGAGCAGCTGATTGGCCTGCTAGCCCTACTTATGCCAGCAGCAGGAGCAGGAGCAGGAAGTTGTCTGAACAACTGGGCTCCACCCTATTCTGGACTGTGTGCCTTGTGCTTCCTGCTCCTACTCCGGGAGGTGCTCTGAAATTGTAGAGACTATTTCTGCTCTTCCCTTAGGTCACATATCCCGGCAGAGTTCCTCTGGGCCACATCCACTTGCTCTCTGGACACCTTCTAAGAGTACTGGGACTGTCCAGGATTCTCTGCTCACTGTCCCCCTCTGACTCCCTGATTTTGGCATTATGATCTCACCCCCATCCCTGTTTTTCCATTAGTTTTCCCCCTCTTCTCATATGGGCTCTGGTTTAGGTAGCTTCCCCCCTTAGGCTGCGGGGGGCAGGAGCCTTTAGATATGGGCGGTATCGTACTTGTCCATGCCCCAGATGCTCAATAAGTGTTCCTGCTCCCCTGGCTTGATTTCCTGGCATCCTGACCTGACGTGACACATGGCATCTGATTTGTGGTTCTGACCTCCAGTTTGTATCTGGGCTCTGACCTCCTGGTATCTTCACTTGGATTGACTCTGGGTCCTGAATTATGGTTCTGATCTCGAACTTGTCTCCTGCTTCTGACCTCCTAGTATCCTGACCCAGATGACTCCTTACCACTGTCTTGTCACTGTGGACTCTGGCTCTTACTACTAGGTCTGGCCACTCACAACCCAGCCGTGACACAAAGGGCCTGAGTAAAGAACTGACCAACTGGAGACTATTGTTCCCAGTGAACTCAAACCACAAGCAAATTCTAGTCATCTATCAAGGAAGACAGAAGTAAGAGCAGAGTCCATGGTTGTGTGAACTAGATGCTTCCCTTGGGGTTGCAAAACCAGACATCTCTGCATCAGGACAAGACAGACTTATGGTGAAAATTTGGTCTCCATTATGAACCTGACTGGCAGAACTCTAGGCTCTTCTATTTAACTATTGCCTAACAGACATACCGGTAAATATTTTCCAGTGTAGAAATTTAAGAGCCAAATTCTGTCCTAAGATGCATCAACACGCTTTTAAATTATTTTAATGGAAGCTATGCTCCTGTTTTGGAAGCAAGCAGAATTTTGTCATAGGAGCATAGTTAAAATACAAAACATGTTTTGAACTCTGCAGACCAGAGCTGGTTGACCAAGAGCTTCACATAATAAAGGTTCCAGACAGTGACGTCATTTGTTATTTCACGGGTGGAGGGGCAATTGCTCCCCCCGCACCTCGGTTTGCTCCACCCCCCCAGATTTTTCATAGCTCATTGTCAGCTAGCACTGAACTGTCTCCTCTGGGACTGTGGGAGCTTCTGAGAAGTGGACAGGGCTGAGGCTCCTATTTGTTGTTTTGTCAGTGTCATCCCCCACTCCCTACCAGATAGGAGCACCAACGATGGTCTGGGCTGGAGCTGAACATGGAGTGAGTCAGGCCTTGATCCTTGCCCTGGGCCAGCCATGGTGAGACAACCCCATCCCGAGCCTGCCACCTCCCCAACCCCTATGGGATATGACTGGCCTGTGAATAATTCACGAGCAGCCACATCCTCAACAGGGAGGAGAAGCAGGATTGCTGGTACAACTTTACCCCCCACATCCCAGAATTTTTCTGAAAGAATGTCCCTGGGTTCCAGATTTTGCAGTAACAACATGAGGTGCCCATTAAAAACACAGAAAGAAAATTCTGGATCAGTCCCAAACTCATATATTGGATATTAGCAATAGTTTTGCACAGAGCTGGTTGAAAAATGAAATATCCATAACACAGGAAATTCTGACATTTCAAAACTTGTTTTCAGCCTGAATTCAGATGAAAAGTCAACATTTTTAAATGTTCATGAAATGGAAATTCTGAAAAAGTTGGATTTGGAAACATTGAAGTGACTGTATTGAAATGTTTTGTTTTGATAATGTCAGAAGGTTTCATTTCAATAGCTTTAAAACATAATATAACATAAAATAAATATACAATTTTAAATTCAATATTATATAACATAATGTAATATAAAAGATCAAATGAAAAAAGATGAAGTTGAAATGCAATATGTGGTTTCAGTTTTTAATTGTTTTGAAACTCTTCTGTCATAAATTTTGTTGAAATCAACACTCTGCCACAAAATATTTTAATTTTGACAAAATGGCATTTTCTGATAGAAAACTGTTTCTTCGAAAACTTTTTGACCAGCTCTAGTTTGGAGGATGAGAGGTAGTTTCTGTAAGCCCTGTTGCCTGAAGCCCCTAAAGAATAAGAAGCTTGCTATTAACACCTGTTGGTGAAGAAATAAAAGAGTAGTCCGATCTGCTTGAGAACCAGATGGACAGGGGTTCCATAAGGGAGGGAGATCTCTGCTAGCATCTGTTGGTAAACAAGGGGAAATGCATAAATAAGCCAGGCCTCATGTGGATTTCAGTTATGTGACTGGTTGGGGCATCTAGGTCAAAAATCAGTTAAGTTTTGTGTTTGATGGTAATAAAATGTTATTATCTTTGTCAGGATTCTTGGTGGGAGCTTGAGCCAGTGTTATTGGTTAAATTCCAAGAAGGAACTCCTAGATAATTGTATCTGTCCCTTTTTTTGCTGCTGTTAACATCTGGCAGAAGGGTTACTTGATAATGTTTCCTCTTTTGTGCAGGGAATAGATAGTTTAGGGTCATGGTCTTGAGCTGTAAAACCAATCCCTTCTAGATCATTATTGCAAAATTAGGTCAGGTTAGCTCTACCTGTAACAGCAGCCACATGAGTCAGTGGATTATATGACAGGGTTAGTACACTTTATAACTGGTCAAGTGACATGGGGCAGGAAATAAAGCAATCCTGAATGTCATACTATTCATACTCCACCCAAAAATCTTGCTTTCTGATGGCTCTGCAATGGCTAATATGAAGTTTCTTGTTGAATCTCAGTCCAATTCCCTGTGGAAAACTGCCCACATCAAGAAACTGTCATTATTACTGATACTGTCTAGAACCCCTTTGTGAGTCTTAGCTGAAAGTCTGAGATTGAAAAGATCATGGTGACTTATGATGGGTGTACCAGGCTTTTGTGCCCTGCTGGAGGCCTTGCTGCTGTGCTACAACCCACCCCAGGATGCAGCAAAATGGGAGGAAAAGAGCAGTAAAGGTGGGTCCTCCAGGCCTGCCTAGAGAGGCCTCACTGGGGCAGTCATTTTAGAAACTAGAGAGGCCTGGTCCTCCAAGGGCTAGAAGGGCTAGTGACAGACAATCATAGCCCAGCAGGCCCAGATAAAAAGAGCTGCAGGGCCTTAGCAGATCAGTTCCTGGCTGGGGAGAGAGGAGTGAAGGTTGATGCTGCTCTTTGGCCAAAGGAGCCCAACAAATAGCCAGAGTTTATGACTGGCTGAATTTACGTTGAGATAGCAAAGAGAGAATTGATTGAAAGAGGCCCAGGGAGCTAGCTGCAAAGCATTGAAGTGAATGGTATGTGGCTGCTGTATATAAGGTACCAGAGTAGTGGGTGGTCCTGGGTTTCCCAACAGTCACACGTAAAATGGCATAACCCCCAAGAGGGGGCAGGACTTATTTGGGAGCCTAAGCAAAGGGCTGTGTTAAAAGGACTCAGAGCCAGACTGAAGACCTTGCAAAGGCAAAGGCAGTCTTATTTGCTGGACTCTTTTCAGTACCCTGGAAGGGGTTCATTTGGACTCTGTGACTTGGCCAAGCCATTTAAGAACCCCCCCCCCCAAGTTGGCTGGCAGCCTGCAAGGGGCACCAGGGAGGAGAAAAGGACTATGGTACAGCACCCAGCTACTTGAAGGCACTAAAGAGGTGAATGCCTCTTTAAGAGATTAAACTCTTTCACCATAGAAGTGACTGCTCCAGGTCCACTTTGAGGTACACTGGTGAGGCAGTATGGGGGAAGCTTGAATTGCCATTGCTGTTGGTGAATCTTTTATTTGGATAGACAACAGAATATTTATTTTCTAGAGCTGTTGACCTGACATATTTCACCAGCATTGAAATTCTCTTTGCAAAATGAATATCACCTGCTGTTGCCTTGAATCACGAAAATCCACAGAATGGTCTTGGAAAGATCATGGGATTGTCTATTGAGGTCTCACGTTGCGCAAAGTAAGGAGGAGGGAGCATTAAGACATAGTGAACTGGTCATAAACTAGCCAGGATAATGTCTTAATTTGTTAAAATTACATATCCATGACCCAAAGCAATTCAAAAAAATATTTAGTTTTTTTCCTGGAGGTTGCAGAGGGGGAAGGAGAAACAATTCAGACAAAGATAGTTCTAAACGTTACACCCATACAAGCAGTACAGTACTGTGTGCACCTGTGTGTGTGCATATGCATTATTCTGTGGTGGCCCTTGCTCGCCATAAAAATATTTTCATAAGCAAATATACTCTGCAACAGATTCTGGGACAATCTGTCAGGAAAACAGAGTGTCTAGTCTGACAGTGTAAAGTCTGGGACACTCAGAAAGGGGGACGATATTTGTTGGGTTTTTTTTGCAATTTCATACGCTTGTTTTTGTCCAGTTTGATCAATGCTGGTCTTGTTTCTTATGGATCCCTTTGTTTGCTCACTCTTCCAAAGTCACAGCCACCAGTCATTGGCTATGTGGCAGCCAGCCACAATCTAGTGAGGTGGAAAAGCACTAGGACCTGATAAGCAGCACTGGATTTAAAACTGATGCATGTTACTATTGATACAGAAAGTAATCTGCAGAAAACAGGAGGCAGGAGGTGTGATGGTTCTGCTGCCCCAATTAGAAGATAAACTATAAGTGAAAAAAATTGACTTTCAGTCTAAATCTCTGTATCATGCTCCACTGTGAATTTATTAACCTTTTCCTCTTCCATGTATGGCCCATGCTATACAACTCACATTCCAGTACAGGGCACCAGTGGCATCAGGATTCAAAGGTAGGCACTCACACACATCGCATGGAGTTTTAATGCACAACAGCACTCTAGTCTGCTACACACCATGTCACCATACACTACAAGTTCCATAGGGCTCTATCAAACAGCAGTAGGTCAAAGTTCACTACAGAACTTTGGTAGCAGGACCAATATAGCCATTTAGTACACAGCAGGATAGAGCACTGTAGATTTAGACCCTGGCTTGCTGCACAGTGCACACTAAATTGCTGTGTAAACAAGCCTATAGAATAAGCCCAGCAGCCTTATGATGAGAACACTGAGGGTCACTTAAATATGCCCTCAATCAGTGAGCTAGGGAAATAGGCTACAGCTCCACTAAGGCAAAATGTTTTCTCTCAGTGCCTTGTGATTCTGGAAATCAATCCCACTTTGTCTGCCAAAGATGACCGATCGCGCCTTTTGGGGATAGCTCAAGGGTTTATTTGTGGTATGTGGTTTCTGTGTTATTTGCATGCCGGAGGGAGGAGGGGCTCTGATTTATTTGTAACTATTGGTTTCAGTTAGCTTTTTTAAAAAAAAATGCCCTCTGAGCACTATGAAGACAAACAATTTTAATGTGATGATGATGACAGAATTTTCTTTTGCACTATTTAGTCTTCTAGAACAAGTTTTGTGCAAGAAAATTCTTACTTCCAGCCGCTTGTGCCTTTCAACTGCTCAAAAACTGCTGTCCTTTTTCTATCTACATAGCTGGAATATAAAATAGGAGACAGTGAAACCTGTGCTACCAATCATCTGCTAACTGCGGTCCCTTGTCCCAATGGCTTGTGAGAGCTCAGTCCCAATACAACTTCCTCCGTATTAACTGTATTGGATTATGATGCCTAGTGGCAGCAAGAGTGTTTTTATGGCTAAGGAATAGGACTAGGATGTGGGAGATGTGTGGCTGAGTCACAGCACTGACATAGGCTTTCTGCAAGACACAATTACTATTTGCCTGAGTTTCTAAATCTGTGAAATTTGGTATAGTGACCCTGACAGAGAGGTTGTGAGGTTTGAATTATTCCTTTGAGTCAGTTCTGTTTGTGTGGAAATATTCATTATTATGGTTATGGTCAGAAAATGTGAAATAAAGAAAGGAATTTGGTGCTTAATTCTTTAATGTATTTTATTTTACTGAAGAATAAATGTGTTGAGCTAAGGGACTGCAATAAAACAACTGGTGGGTAAAGGCGATCCACAAAATGTATAGAGTTACAAGCAAGAAGAATACAAGCCTTTTCCTTTGTATCATGTCACTAAGCCTCAAATCTAACCCAAGGGGAACAGTCACACCTACGGCATAAGAAAAGCAATCAGCTTCCATGAGATATAATTGGCCCTGTGTACCTCTCTTGTATCAATTTATTTGCCTGGTAGGGTATGGTGAATGGGGACTTCTTATCCCTTGGGGGCTGAATGAGCTAAATCCACTATAGAGTATTTCTTTCATTAGGACTTCTTACTCCAGAAGCTTGAAAAGCAAGCACCTTAATTTAATAGATCAATAAGTTCCCATAAATGTATCTTTAATATGAGCTACCAACAATGGTTTATTTTTTTTTTAAACAGAGCTAAAAGAAATTGGAATTGATAGGCTGTGTGTTTAGAACTCTTAGCAGAAGCTATTTGTGGCAGTTGTTAAAACAAAAAAAAAGCTGAAACATTATTTTTTCAGTGTACATTTAGAGCAAAATGTTCAGCCGTGTTCTGTTTTTGAAGGCCCACTCTTGAATTTGCAATTCATTGCCCCTGCAATAGTGAGCATACCTCTCATTTGTACTTGCAGAAACCACATTGGCTGTGGCAAAGCAGTAGACCAGCACCTCAACAGTATGTGCAAGTGGTTATTTCTGTACACATAACTGGAGCACACTGCTTTTAAGGGCACAATCACTTGTTCATGTCAAAGTGAGTGTTCTAAGATGAAGACTAACTATAAATATTGTTTTGCTCTGTGTGTGTGTGTGTGTGTGTGTGTGCGTGTCTGGGACAATAAAATGACAGTCTTTGAAACAGAGGCATGGGCCTACAACAAAATTACATACAGGTCTGTTGCATCTTACACGCATTTAACATGCACAATTTCATCTTTATGTGGTCGGGGGGGAAAAAAAGCCAGCGATTCCACCAGCATGAGACGCGAATCTGCTGTTCCCACTAAAATATTTTTTTGGGGGGGGGACTTGACAGCAACAGCATGTCTTTAGGCCTGTGATAAGGTTCTCCCCTATAATAACCCTGGAGGGTTGGCAAAAAAACAACAACGAAAAACAGTTTAAATAGTGCGTATGGCCCAGAGTGAGTGTGAGATGGGAGAAGCGAATCTGCTGTTCCCACTACAGTACTCAGTCCCCCTGTGCCTCTCATACTGTGCGCATATCACCACACTGAGTGAGATTCTACTGTGCCTGTACTGTTTAAAGATACAGTATGTATATTTCGTATAACATGGCCCCTAAACGCAAGCCACCTATTTCATCTGGTGCATAACCGAAGAAACAGCGATGTGTTCCAATGCTGGAGGAAAAACTGGCTGTGTTGGACTTATTGAGAAACGGTATGTACATCGCCAACATAGCGTGTAAATACGGCCGCAACGAATCTAGCATCTGTGCCATCAAGATTCGAGAGAGAGAAATTCGTCAAGCCGTGGCATCAAGTGCTCCAGTAACTGCTAAGGTGACGAGCCAAGTGCGTGATAAGACTTTAGTGAAGACTGAAGAGGCATTAAACTTATGGCTGGAAGACATGAACCGTATATGTGTGCGTATCAATGGCAACATGTTACGAGAAAAGGCTCTTAGCATCTATGCGCTGTTCAAACCTCCCACCGAAGAGGGACAGCCTTCTGATAAGAAGGAATTCAAAGCCAGCCAAGGTTGGCTTAACAGTTTTAGGAACCGCTTCAACCTCAGAAACGTGCAGACTACTGGTGAAGCTGCATCTGCCAATGAGGAGGCAACAAAAGCCTACCCCGAACAATTAAAGAAAATCGTAGAGGAAACGGGCTATCTTCCAGAACAAGTTTTTAATGCTGACGAGACTGGGCTCTTCTGGAAAAAAATGCCCACCCGCACTTACACTTCGAAATCAGAAAGACAAGCCCCTGGCTTCAAAGCAGCTAAAGACCGTGTGACTGTGTTGCTTTGTGGCAATGCAGCTGGGCATTTAATAAAGCCGGGCTTGCTCTACAGGGCTGCAAATCCCCGTGCCCTAAAAGGCAAGAACAAAAATCTCCTGCCTGTGTTTTGGCAATCAAATAAAAAGACTTGGGTGACGGCAGCATTATTTCTGGATTGGTTCCACAAGTGTTTCATTCTGGAGGTCAAGAAGTACCTTGAAGAGAAAGGTCTTGACTTTAAAGTGTTGCTGATTGTAGACAATGCTCCTGGCCACCCTGCGGCACTCCGGTTTGCGCATAACGATGTTGAAGTCGTCTTTCTCCCCCCCAATGCCACCTCCATCCTCCAACCTCTCGACCAAGGCGTCATTAGCTGTTTCAAGGCCACGTACACGAGGCTTACGTTCTCACGGATCCTTACCGCTATGGATGCTGATCCCAATGTTAATGTGATGGAGTGTTGGAAGTCCTTATACATTGCTGATTGCATCACTTATATTAAACAGGCAATGGATGCAATCAAGCCTGAAACAGTCAATGCATGTTGGCGAAACCTATGGGAAGACTGTATGAATGATTTTAAGGGTTTCCCGACCATTGACAAAGAAGTGAAACTCATTGTTCAGGTGGCCAGCCAAGTGGGTGGTGATGGCTTTATCAACATCCTCAAGGAAGAAAATGAGGAATTAATTGAGGGCCATAGAGAAACATTGACTAACGAAGAGTTAGAGGAACTGATAAAATTGTCTACAGAAGACGAAGATGATGACAAACAGGAAGAGCCCGCAACTTGGAATCTTCATAAATTTTCTGAAGTGTTCCAAGCAGCGAAACACTTGAATGATTTAATGTCTGAATATGATCCTTCTATGGAACGAAGCCACAAAATCACACGTAGTATTACGGATGATTTGAGACCATACCAAGAAATGTTTGAGGAGCTCAAGAGACAACAGCGACAGTTGCCAATCACCATGTTTTTAAAGAAAAAACAACCACCAGCAGCAGAGCCTACACAATCAACTTCTCGAGCTGAACCAGAGCCAACCATTTCGCCTACGACTCGCTCTCCATCACCCAAGCCTGGCGCATCGTCTCCTGGATCGACATCAAGCCCTGACGATTCAATGATAGTGTTGTCAGGGGAAGAGGAAGACTAATTGTTGGAGTGTGTACAGTACAAGACTAGCAAGAATATCCAGGATGACTGGTGACTGTTCAGGTTTACAGTACTGCACTGTACTGTTTCCATTTTTTTTCTTTCATTCTTCTCTCTCTTATGTTATTAAAAATACTGTAATTATATTTTGCATACGTAGTCTTTATTATATTCTGTACTGTACATTGCTGTATACAATACATAGTACTGTACAGGGTTGTATACTTTTTGGGTGATTTAAGAGATTTTCAAGGGTCGTTTTGACTATGCACGATTTTCGCTTTACGCGCTCACTGCGGAACATAACCCAGCATAAGATGCGACAGACCTGTATCCCGAAACACAGATATTGTGGAGGAATTTGAATCCAAGATCCTAATTTTGGGGCTCAGTCCAAGCTGTAGAAAATAAAATTATCTGAAATAAGGCAAGCTTTTTTTAATTGTACCTCAGTGAAAAATGAGTCAAGTCAGAAGGGAAGGCTGTGCACTTTACCTGATTTGAAGTGTCTCTGCAATTATTTTCCTGTTTCTGCCTCTCTGTAAAAAAGTAGCTATCATAGAATCGTAGGACCGGAAGGGACCTCGATCATCTAGTCCAGTCCCCTGCACCCATGGCATGACTAAGTATTAACATAGCAACTGACTCATCATCCTTTGTTACTTAAGGAAGCATTCACAACCACACTGAGGCACAATCTGCAACATTAAGGGCTTAGCTATATAGCGACTTATTGCGTGGCATACTAGCACACTACATTGACAACTGGTTTGCCAATCACTAAGGCTTACTCTAAAAAGAACATAAGAACATAAGAATGGCCATACTGGGTCACACCAAAGGTCCATCCAGCCCAGTATCCTGTCTGCCGACAGTGGCCAATGCCAGGTGCCCCAGAGGGAGTGAACCTGCCATCCATCTACCCCCTCTGACAAACAGAGGCTAGGGACACCATTCCTTACCCATCCTGGCTAATAGCCATTAATGAATTTAACCTCCATGAATTTATCTAGTTCTCTTTTAAACCCTGTTATAGTCCTCAGGCAAGGAGTTCCACAGGTTGACTGTGTGCTGTGTGAGGAAGAACTTCCTTTTATTTGTTTTAAACCTGCTGCCCATTAATTTGGTGGCTCCTAGTTCTTATATTATGGGAACAAGTAAATAACTTTTCCTTATTCACTTTCTCCAGATCACTCATGATTTTATATACCTCTATCATACCCCCCCTTAGTCTCCTCTTTTCCAAGCTGAAAAGTCCTAGCATCTTTAATCTCTCGTCATATGGGACCCGTTCCAAACCCCTAATCATTTTAGTTGCCCTTCTTTGAACCTGAACCTGTTCTAATGCCAGTATATCTCTTTTGAGATGAAGAGACCACATCTGTATGCAGTATTCAAGATGTGGGCATACCATGGATTTATATAAGGGCAATAAGATATTCTCTGTCTTATTCTCTATCCCTTTTTTCATGATTCCTAACATCCTGTTTGCTTTTTTGACTGCCGCTGCACACTGCATGGATGTCTTCAGAGAAGTATCCATGATTACTCCAAGATCTCCTTCCTGATTAGTTGTAGCTAAATTAGCCCCATCATATTGTATGTATAGTTGGGGTTATTTTTTCCAATGTGCCTTACTTTACATTTAGCCACATTAAATTTCATTTGCCATTTTGTTGCCCAATCACTTAGTTTTGTGAGATCTTTTTAAAGTTCTTCACAGTCTGCTTTGGTCTTAACAATCTTGAGCAGTTTAGTATCGTCTGCAAACTTTGCCACCTCACTGTTTACCCCTTTCTCCAGATCATTTATGAGTAAGTTGAATAGGATTGGTCCTAGGACTGACCTTTGGGGAACACCACTAGTTACCCCTCTCCATTTTGAAAATTTACCATTTATTCCTACCCTTTGTTCCCTGTCTTTTAACCAGATCTCAATCCATGAAAGGAACTTCCCTCTTATCCCATGACAACTTAATTTACTTAAGAGCCTTTGGTAGGGACCTTGTCAAAGGCTTTCTGGAAATCTAAGTACACTATGTCCACTGGATCCCTCCTTGTCCACATGTTTGACCCCTTCAAAGAACTCTAATAGATTAGTAAGACATGATTTCCCTTTACAAAAATCACGTTGACTTTTGCCCAACAATTTATCTTCTATGTGTCTGACAATTTTATTCTTTACTATTGTTTCAACTAATTTCCCGGTACTGACGTTAGACTTATTGGTCTGTAATTGCCGGGATCACCTCTAGACCCCTTTTTAAATATTGCAGTTACATTAGCTATCTTCCAGTCATTGGGTACAGAAGCTCATTTAAAGGACAGGTTACAAACCATAGTTAATAGTTCTGCAATTTCACATTTGAGTTCTTTCAGAACTCTTGGGTAAATGCCATCTAGTCCCGGGGACTTGTTACTGTTAAGTTTATCAATTAATTCCAAAACCTCCTCTAATGATACTTCAATCTATGACAATTCCTCAGATTCATTACTAACAAAGGATGGCTCAGGTTTGGGAATCTTCCTAACATCCTCAGCCGTGAAGACTGAAGCAAATGACTTTATCATCTTTAAGTGCTCCTTTTTTATCTCGATCGTCCAGGGGCCCCACTGGTTGTTTAACAGGCTTCCTGCTTCTGATGTACTTAAAAAAAACATTTTGTTATTACCTTTTGAGTTTTTGGCTACCTGTTCTTCAAACTCCTTTTTGGCTTTTCTTATTATATTTTTACACTTAATTTGGCAGTGTTTATGCTCCTTTCTATTTACCTCACTAGGATTTTACTTCCACTTTTTAAAAGATGCCTTTTTATCTCTCGCTGCTTCTTTTACATGGTTGTTAAGCCACGGTGGCTCTTTTTTAGTTCTTTTACTGTGTTTTTTAATTTGGGGTATACATTTAAGTTGGGCCTCTATTATGGTGTCTTTGAAAAGTGTCCATGCAGCTTGCAGGGATTTCATTCTAGTCATTGTATCTTTTAATTTCTGTTTAACTAACCTCCTAATTTTTGCATAGTTCTCCTTTCTGAAATTAAATGCCACAGTGTTGGGCTGTTCTTCCCACCACAGGGATGTTAAATGTTATTATATTATGGTCACTATTTCCAAGCGGTCCTGTTATAGTTACCTCTTGGACCAGATCCTGCACTCCATTCAGGACTAAATTGAGAATTGCCTCTCCCTTTGTGGGTTCCTTGCAGGAACTCAAGCAAGTAACCCTGCTTAGTTCAATGGGACTAATGGAGCTACCTGCCAAGTGCTATTCAGCATGAGTAGGGAGTGCAGAATCTGACCATTTATGGGGACTTGTCTCCTTTGCTTGGAGCTTAAGGGGCCAACTCGCACAGTATGCTGCTTTCTTCTAGTTTTAAAGGGACCCTATTGGGGACTTTAACAAAGCAATAATAATTTAAATCAGCTGTGGTTGGCGCCTACATTTTAGGGAAAATTTTACAAGAAAATGAATATTTAAAGTCATACAAGTAATGGATCCATGCCATAAGATGGCACAGCTAAATATTCAGTTGTGCATTTGTTTGTGTCTGGCTTATGTGAGGGATGAGTTTTGTCCCCTTTGTGTGTTTGCCTTTTTCTCATTCTTTTTGTTAAAAGTAACTGAAAAGGATAAATTGTTAAACTTGGAGAGAATGGTGCTAGGTTTCATAGATTTTTAAGGACTGAAAGAACCACTGTGATCATCAAGTCTGACCTCCTCCTGCAGCACACGGGGCATAGGACTTCCTGTATTAATACCTGCCTCAAGTCTATTCTTGAATGAGAGCATATCTTTTAGAAAGAAAACACGCAATATTGATTTAAAAAAATTCAGTGACAGAGAATCTACAACAACCCATGGTAAGTTGTCCCAGTATTCACTTAGCTCACTGTTAAAATTTTGCATCTTTCTAGTCAGAATTTGTCAAACTTCAAATTTTAGCCATTGGCTCTTGTTATAGCTATGTGTGCTAGATTGAATAGCCCTCTATTATCAAATTTCTGTTTCCTGTGTAAGTACTTATAGATTGTGATCAAGTCACCCCTTAACCTTCTCCTTGATCAGATGAATAGATTGAGCTCCTTGAGTCTTTCACTATAAAGATGTTTTCCCAACCTTTAATCATTCCTCTCGCTCTTCTCTGAATGATCAGAGTGGCTGTTATAGTGAAAGAGTAACACTTGCAAAAGCATATCCATGATTTAGAAGCCTAAATCCAAAATTTTACACAATCTATTTGTGTATGCCAGTGATTCTCAAACTTTTGTACTGGTGTCCCCTTTCACATAGCAAGTTTCTGGGTGTGACCACCTGTTATCAATTAAAAACACTTTATAACACCATTATAAATACTGGAGGCAAAGTGGGGTTTGGGGAGGAAGCTGACAGCTCGCGACCCCTCACTTAATAACCTCACAACCCCCTGAGGGGTCCTGACCGCCAATTTGAGAACCCTTGGTGCATACTATTTAGATTGTCTGTCCCTTTTAGAGCCTGGCCCTTTGTGACCATCGTGTGTGCATACTTGTGGCTCTATGATAGACCAGGCAATACTTTCTGGGCAGCCATGAACTAAGCAAGAAGTTTCTCCTTCCTTGTTTTTCTTGAGTAAGCATGTTCCTTTTGCTACCTATGCCCTGGATCTACTGTGTCTCTTTCCCTGCTGACAGAACAGCCTTGAAGATGAGGTGGATGTCCCTATGAAGCAGAAATGACTAGTAATCTAGTAATATTACTTGATATTAAACTGGGTCCATGTGTGGGATAGAACACAAAGTTGAGTTATGGGACATAACTGTCTCTGAGATTGCTGTGTTTCACATTTTTGCTTTATGACAACACTAAAAACCCACCTCACAATCCCACTGCTCTTATTTTTATTTATTTTAAAATGTAACCTATATTTTCTTAACAATCTGCTGCAGTCTTTTATACGATGCAAACTGTTTGGCTGAAGCACAGTAACATTTTCTTATACGTTACCTGCAATTAAAGCAAACATCTGTGTTTTAATAGGAACCTATATCACAGACCATAATTGGCATCCTGCCCCAACCCTGACTAATACCTGATCCCTCTCTTGCACCTGGACAATTGTACAATGTTTTACATAAGAAAATTCCTTCCTGATCCCTAATTATGATCATTTTACACCCTGAAGCATGAGATTTGATTGCCTCTTGTTATAGTCTTTGCTTAAATATCCACAAATATTATAATATGATCCAGTTCCTTTTAAAATCCACCCTTGATGACTTCCTGTTGCAGTGAATGACAAAGATTGATTCTATGTTGCACAAAAAACCTCTTTGTCTAAGTGTACTGCCCTTTAATTTAGTCCATTTAGATGACTTGATGACTTGACTTCCACTCCCATTGACGTTAATGACAAAACACAAGTTGACCTCAGAAATACAAGGCAGGATCTGATATTTTGAAACAGAGGAACAGATTTATCATTGGTGTAAGCCTGTTGGAAATAATAGAGTTACACTTGGGATAAATTTGGTTGGTTTGGTGGAAGATTACTCAACATAGATGGTAATTGGGGGATGTATTTTCATTAAACCTTCCACAGTCCTAAGTATTATAATAAAATATAGTTTTAAATATCTTATGAATAAATATTTGAAAGTTGGGTGATTAAAAGAGCCACAAGCTACTTCTGGAAAACTTGGTAACACATTATGTTTAGAAACAATTCAATTTCTATATTATTGTCTGTATACAAGCCCCCTGGAAGTTTCTTATGGCTATGGCATTCTTCTTAATTTCTTTGTCTAGCAACACATAGCAACACTAAATAAATGTTTAGACAGCTGCCACATTTGACCCTTGAGGTGGCTGCATTTCAGTGGTGGGTGAAATTATTCCTACACATATATTTTCAATCAGTTAGTATGGTTTATAAAATGTTTTGGAATGATAGGGAACTAAACATGTCTTGGATTCTTCTCACTATCTCTGTTATGTACCTCTTTTCAATCTGAGTATTAAACCAATTAGTAACTTTGAAGACACATCTATAATCAACAAACAGAATTCATTTGTAACACTTGCTATTTTAAGTTATCTGTATTATAGGAGCAGTTTCTTCCAGAAGCAGCTGTTCTTAAGGTGGCTACTCTCTCTCTCTCTTCCTCAACCTCAGAGGTCAACCTCTGACCTAGGGGACATGGGAAATTGACAGGAAACTAACTCCACTGTCATCTTAAAGGTACAATGTCATCTTCATAATACTTATGGTTCCTAGCACTCAGTCTTCAAGTTCACATTGTTTTTTTTAAGTTACACAAGATTCAGTTTTCATCTAGACCCCATCACAGTGTAGTGCTGCAGCAAAGTGGCAGAAATTGCACATGGAATTAAAAACATATAGCTCATCCTTTCAGGACAGCTGTTCTACTGTTTCAGTGGGAAATCTCAGAGGTATTCAGTTTTATGGACCATATAGCCTTTTAGGTATTGTAGTCAAAAGAGATCTTAAAGTATACTGGAAGGTTACTAAAGAAAAAGAGAATGTGCAGTGAGGATAAAGTGTTGAAATCATAACCTATCTGAACATGCACAAAAAATGTATATGGAAGGCTAGGTCAAAGTGGCCCAAAGCTACATCTTATCTGTTTTTTTAAACAGTGTGACCTCTTGATAACCACCTTTCTCTTGGTTTGTGGTATGATACTGTATATTTATATAGGGGATCATTAACAGTGCAACTGCAATGTAATTGAATGCAGGATTCAATAACAACACTGAAGTTAAAATACCATATAAATATAAAATTCCATCTCAATCTTGCTCAACCTAATTGAGGGCTTCCCCCCTCTTCTTTTTCAAAGCAGTCTAATATTTCACTTAGTGTGGAGGGAGGGAGAGAGGGGTTTCTGGGCAGGTTTATTTTGATAACATTCCTGTCCATTTGGAAGAGGATAGCCTTACATGTAGCTCTATCTCTGTGATAAAGGAGGGCTCAAACAAAAAGTGGCCAATCCCAATGATAACCAGCATTCCAGACTCCAATCTAAAGGGAAGGAGCAGATTTTGTTTTTGGTTTGCTTTCTTTTACTTAATTTTACAGGGGAGCATGGTTAGGACAGTGAGGGCCAATTAGCTAACTGATCTAAAGGAGAATTGAGCCCCTCATTTAAAAAAAAAATCACATCAGCAATGGCACAAGTTTCAAGTTATGATCACCCCAATTAGTGTTTGTCAAGGCCAGGGGAAATTTAGGCCTTTTTAACTGCCAGCCTATGTGTTTGAGAAATATAAGCAACAGGGAGGAGATTAGAGGAACATGGCATATTTGAGTCTGGGTTGTTCCTACTTTTTATTTCATATAGTCTTTCCGATTTAGGGATGCAGTTTGTCTAGTGGTTAGAACAGCAAACATTCTTGCCTTCCCTTCCCAACTCTGCCACTGACTTGTGTGACCTTGAGCAAATCACCTAACCTTTCCATGGCTCAATTTTATTTATCTAAAAAATGAGGATAAAAACACTTCCCTGGCTCCCAAGTTGTTGTGTGGCTTACCTAATTAATGCTTCTTGAGTGCTCTGAGATCTGTGGATGAAAGACCACATGTAAGTGTTATGTATTCTTACGATGGTTATCAAACTTCCATCTGGGTAAAACTGAAGGGTACCCACACCATTGTGGTGTGAAATAGTTGGCAAGATGGCTGGAAATGCTCTGCCTGGATAAGAGAAAGGAAGGTCAGTTGTCTGTATTGAGATGGAAAGCTGGCCATATAAAGTGAAAATGGTAGTTAAATAGTGGGCTTGTTTTAGAAATCCCAGGAGGGTTGTAAGTTCCTTGGTGACTGGACGTGAGGGATACAAGAATACTTTCACAACTAGACCCCCAGTGGAAATCCAGCCCAGAATGTTAGTGACTCAGGATTTTTTAGTTCTGGTGGTGGTGTTTTTTCATGGAGGAGAGAGGCTCAGTCCTGCAAGACACTGAGTTCACTCAACCTCCACTGAAGCCAACAGGAGTTGAAGGTCCTCAATACATCATAGGAGGTGTGAGGTAGTGGTCACAGTCCAGTCTCTATTGAACAGCTTTTCACTTCACAGAAATACCATTACAACTAGCAGTTCCCAGCAGAGAGGCAAATGGCTGAATGGATCAAAAAGACTCAACTCCCCTCTCCTCTGTAGAGTTTGTCCCTAAATTTCAGGGTTGAGGTATATTGGAAGAACAGTGAAGGAAGTGTGTGCTGCTGCTATCTGAACTGACCCTGTTCTGAGGATAAAAAACTTCACTCCTTAGTGCTGTCACTCGAACAAACTTTCATGAGCGCTAAATTAATCACACTTTTTTCCCTTTTAAAGTATGCCAGTTCTTCCAGGTGTCATAGTAATAATTTTATATGGACAGTAAAGCAATGCACTTTCTTTGTGCCATATCATTAAAGATTGAACCATACTGGGTTTCTTATTTTGAACAAATCACATTATCCAAATCAAACAGTCAGCAAAATAAACTCTGTGTACCAGCAGATGGACTGTAACATTAGCCTGAAAGGTTTTCTTTGCACCTTTTCTGTACTTTAAATCCAGTAACACTCTGCAATGAAAGACTCAGCCATAATTTCACAGAAGTATGAAAAATTACTTTCCCTTGTATAAGAGCTTACTTTTACTGTCTTTGGCAGCTTCGCTTTGGTTGGACCCCTATGGCTACAACTTTCACTTTCCGCTTTTGTTCACTAATGTTGAACTGAAATTATTTCTGTCAGCTTATCAAGAAGCAGTTGTTTTTCTTTATGCTTTTTTAAAAAATGCCTCTGCAGTACTATTTTATTCTGCACCATTTTCTAAAGTCATGTTTCAGTATAACCATTTAAGTGGGCATTTAAAAACAACCTGAAAGTGATAGTAATTATTATGGACCAAATTCTGTTCCCCTTACTTGTGCTGAATGGCACTTTATTCTACAAGGAGTGTAGTGAGCAGTGAGCTAAAATTCCAGGGACTTCAATGGGACTACTTGTGAAGTCAGATGCTACTTATTGTAAGTAACAAGAACAGACTCTGGCCAAATATACTTACTGGTTTTTTTCATATTCTTCTATAGCAGTGCATGGTGCTATATAGGTGAAAGTAAAGATGCCATCCAACCATAATAAGTGAATAGCTTTAGTTTGAAGTGGTTGAGGGCATCCTAGACATAAAGACTTAATGCACTTGACTCTCAAGTCCTTAGATCCAAGTTCAAATATTCTTTTAGGGCAGGGGCACTGACATCATCCTTGTACACATTGATGCACTCTGGAAAGCCACCGCATAAGACAGAGTACAGTATGTTTAAGTGCTAGCAAGAGGTGTAGGTCTAGACTAGGAGGATAAGATGGAATGAGAGAGGGTATTGCAGGTTGGTAGGCATGGTCTTTCTTAGGGCTGGTCCACACTAACCCCCCCAGTTCGAACTAAGATACGCAACTTCAGCTCCGTGAATAACGTAGCTGAAGTCGAAGTATCTTAGTTCGAACTACAAGGTACTTACCGCGGGTCCACACGCGGCAGGCAGGCTCCCCCGTCGACTCCGCGTACTCCTCTCGTGGAGCAGGAGTACTGGTGTCGACGGCAAGCACTTCCGGGATCGATTTATCCCGTCTAGACAAGACGCGATAAATCGATCCCAGAAGATCGATTGCTTACCGCTGAACCCGGAGGTAAGTATAGATGTACCCTTAGTTTTAGAGGAATACAAGAATTGTCTAATGGAGTGCCATTTCAATTATACTCTTCCACTCCATTTCCATGTGGGTCCTACCATTTGCCTCCTTTCCATCTTCTTCCTATTTAGAAAAGAAAAATTTCACTTGAAGACACTCCTCCCAGACTCATAGTTTAGGATACCAAGTGGAGTGGGTGGGCAAAGGTGTGTCAGGTGGGACCACATTATTTACACATCCCTAAGACCAACTCTAGATGGATCTCAAGCTTGGAATAGCCGAAGGGTTGCAGGTCACAGCTGCACTACCAGAACTGTAAAAACAAGCTGATGCTGT
Source organism: Terrapene triunguis (assembly GCF_002925995.2). Lineage (NCBI taxonomy): Eukaryota > Metazoa > Chordata > Testudines > Emydidae > Terrapene > Terrapene triunguis. Next base: position 66,952,021 of record NW_020664447.1, read on the forward strand.
ACACAGTCGATAACTGTGTAATGGGCATAGCTGCTCTATACTAAAGTAGTGCTAAAATTAATCCATTGTCATCTGTCTTTGTTTTTCTCACCTTTTTGATTAGACATTACAAGAGCATCATGGGAAACAAGATCACAAAGAATTTTGCCACTAAATTTTGAGATCACTCTATACAAAAACTACATATAGAATGATTATTAATAGTCAGTGAAACTCAGATGTTCCTCTTTGCACAAGCTGGCACAAATATTTTATCTAGCTGTGATCTAGATGAGTTCAACACCCGTCAAGCTTTTATTTGAGATAGAAGTATGAATAAAGCTAATGCCTCAGAGCAAAACTCAGTCAAAATTCACATGGAAACAGCCATACCAGATCAGATCAGTGGTCCAGCTAGTCTAGTATCCTGTCTCCAACAGGGACTATGAATTAGTTATGTTTTTAATGAAAAACCATAGGTCAGATCAGGTTCACTATAATCTTTGTAGTTAATTAATTATCATGGAGAGCAGAGCTAAACTGTTACAAACTTTCTTTAAAAGATGCAATTCCAGATATACATTAGTCCTATGCACTTTGCATTGTGGTTTCCCTAACATGAAGTAATAAAAATTACTTCAAAAACTGGATTACAGATCATCCACTGTATCCCTTTATGAACAAGCAGTGAGCTAAAATTTTGGTAATCAGGACAAGTCTGAGATTGTCCTGGTACCAGTAGTTCAGCCTGGTTCTGTAACACACACTTGTAGCATGACTTTAAAAAATCTGTCATATTGGATACTAACTTTGCTTCTAAAAGCAAGACTGTGGGTATGCCTTTAGTGCTGGTGGCTACCCTGAGGGCAGTGTTTGTTGTCTGAATGATGTACATGATGGAAACAAAGTGTGATTCCTGATTTCACCATGTGCTCTGGTTCTCTATCAGAAGATGAAAGAATGTGTAACAAGTCCACCCTTTCTTAACTGGTGGGACTGTGTAGAAACTACTTTCTCATTCAAGGATATAGACAATTAGACAAATCAATTGGTATCAGCTCTAAAGAGAGATGATGACTGAGTCATGATTCTATATGTGTTATCTTCAAGGTGAGTGAACATACAGAGCATTTCACCCAGTTGTGCCCTTTTGAATATATTATAACATACTGACTAAAGTGGTTGTGTACCACACTGCCTTGCTGCTCACCTGTGTGTCTAAGGTTCTGTACTGATAATGCCTAGGAGTGATTCTCAGCTCAACTGGTGTCAAGTCTGTGTTGCTAGAACAGAAGTTTTTGTTCTGTGGTATTTTCTACTGTGAAGTTCTAAATGAGTAATTGTGTGCAATAGAGCTGGTAAGAAAATGCCTATAGACTTTAGAAAGAAAACTGTGATGAAAAATGAAAACAAATTATTGAAAATTGTTTGTGAAAAAAATGTTTTCCATTTTCTGAACAGCTCTACAAATGATTGGAACTTTTTTATTGAAGTGAAATTTCACTGAAAAAGGAAAACGAATTGGAAGGCATTTCCCAACTTTTGAGTGCTTGACTTTGCAACCTAAATACACTCACAGAACTATGTTACAAGTATAACATCTCACTCTATATTTATATTTATATACATAAAGAGTTAAATGCATGCAGTATACTTTGCACTATATATATTTCTGTTTTATTGACTAAGTGTAAACTTCTCAATGCACAGATATTGTGCCAAAGTGGATTGGTACCACTCTTTCTCAGGGAACTGCTTCAGAAACAACTGTCTAGTCCCTTGTCAGTAGCAACCATTAACCTCTCAATGTGTACACACACACACACACACACACACACACACACATATATATATGAGAGAGAGCTATTATGCTATCAGTGGGTGTTTCTACACTGCACATCTGTTTCTCATTCAATAGTTTACTTCTACTTTATATACTAAGCCCCAGTCCCCACCTGAATCAGATACCTATGTGTAGAATTATCACCGGGAAATGATAGAAAGGTAACTATTCTCATTCTATATTACTATTGCTCAATTTAATTTTTAGAGGCACTCTTAGGTATCTTTATAATTATTATTCGTTTCTATTCATGCCTATGGTGTGAAATTCACACACGGCTCTAGATTTCAGATACTTCAAAGTTTGGAGAAAACCAGGTGTAGGGTTTTGGTTTACTCATTGAAAAGATAGGGTCTATTTGCAAATTCTGATCTCTATCTAGGTCTGGATGTTATTTGAAACCAGCTTTTTGGTAGGAGTCCATATATTCTTTCACTCTTATAAAGTTCAGGTACCAGAAGCTTGCTAGTATGTTAGAATATGTAATTGAGAAAACAAAAGGAATACTTTCAAAGTTGGGACTTAATAGTGTTTAGTACATTACCAGAGATGTCCAGAAGTAAACAAAAAACCTACATGGTATAGGTCAATACATTCGGCTGGCAGATGGCCATTTTTATGGTTGATTTCCAGTTAGCTACATTATATTGAGGTTGCAGTCAAATGTTAAACTCTTATTGGTTTTCTATTTTTTACATGGTAATTGGACCTTCACTGAAAATTTTATTGTTTTTACATTCACTTCCTACAAGCATTAGCTCAGGAAGTGATAAAGCTGACACAATTACCTGATAGCCTTCCAGTGACTAATGCCACTGGTTTCCTGTTTGGCTATAAACAATAGACTAGGAAATAAGCCTCGTGACCAGAAAATCTAATTATTTTTATAGCTTTTCCTCAAAGCTGACTGGCCTAAAACAATAGGTTCAATAAAACTCTTTTCAGCTCACAATTGCAATAGCCCTAATGAGTGATGGGAGAGCATATAAAGGTCTGGAGGAACACCCAAAAGGCAGATGCCTAACCACATCTTACCTGAACCTACTAGACCAGACGCAGGTCTCCGTAAGTATGTCTCCACTGCATCTGGGAAACAGTCTCCCAGCCTAGGTCTGCAGACTCATGGTAGCAGGGCTTGCACGACTGTGCTGGAAACAGCTGTGTAGACCTTACAGCTCAGGCTGAAGTTCAAGTTCTGAATTCCTCTCCTCCCCCCAAGGATTCAGAACCCAAGTTCCAGACTAAGCATCTGTAACAGGGATCGGCAACCTTTGACATGCGGCCCATCAGGGAAAGCCACTGGCAGGCCGGGACGGTTTGTTTACCTGCAGCATCCGCAGGTTCGGCCGATCGCAGCTCCCACTGGCCGCGGTTCACCATTCTAGGCCAATGGGGACTGCAGGAAGCGGTGCAGGCCGAGGGGTGTGCTGGCCACCACTTCCCACAGCTCCCATTAGCCTGGAACAGCGAACCACGGCCAGTGGGAGCTGCGATCAGCCGAACCTGCGGACACTGCGGGTAAACAAACCCTCCCAGCCCACCAGCGGATTTCCCTGATGGGCCGCATGCCAAAGGTTGCCAATCCCTGATCTATAATGTGCAACAGGGAAAAATCAAGGGCCGTTTAAAAAAACTTATACTCATTATGTTTACAAAACTGGACTGGAACTCTTGAGAAAACAAGCAGCCTTTGTATTGTTTGTTGTTAGAGATGTCTAATGCTTCCTCTTACAATCTACCTGGGGTGAAATCCTGCCCTATTGAAGTCAATGGAAAAATTCCCATTGACTGCACTGTCTTAACATATTTCAACATCTCTACTTTAGTCACTTGTAGTCCTGACAAGTGAGGAAAAAATGGGGCTGTGTTGAAGTTAACCCAATGTTTCTGAAGATTACACAAAAATCAATTTTGGGGATGTATGAATGTTATACCTGAACTAGTCATCATTAAGACTCCTTAAGATATTTTTTGCAAAAGCTCAAATGCTATGGGGATAAATGACCTGTAGATAGATAATGGTCATGGAAATAGAATAGATTTTTAAAGACATCTGAAAGTAGTTGTGTTTTGGGTGTCATACACTGTAGGATCCTCCAGTTTTTCTAATACTGCTGCTGCCACATCATCTGGCTTTTCTTTCCTTTTATTTTATGCTTTGTTTACTTTTACATTTCTGTGCAGCTGCCTCAGTACATTGGCAGAGGGGAGGTAGAGGCCCTTTATAAATAGGGCCAAATCCTCATTATCTGCACCCACTGAAGTCAATGACTAATATCCTATTGACTTCAGCGGGAACTGAATTGGAAATACAGGTGGTTTCATTCACTGGAGCTACTCTTGTGAAAAAGGTGACCAGCATTTGTCCCATAAAGTCTGTACAGTTCTTTGGGATCCCATAGAATTTAAATGTAAGTTATCATCCAAATGGCCTAGAAGAAAAGAATACAAGTAAATACTGGAAGAAAGAAATGAAAAGCAAAGATGAATCAGGGGACTGAAAGCCTTGAGTGTTCTAACCTCACAGTGCCCCCTGTTTCCCCAGCTGTAAAATGGGGGTAATAACTGCTGCACAGCAGTTTTTGGGGCTTAGATTCATGTTTGTAAAGTGCTTTGACATGTTTAAATGAAAGAGGCTGCATAACTGCAAAGTATTATCTGTGCAGCTAGATTGTCTGCACATCAATGACCATAGATGAACTATTTGTGTAAACAGAAAAGAAGTTTCTTTTTTTTCCCTTTCTCTTTTTTAATGCTGCCCTCCCCCCCCCTCAGTTTGTAATTTTCAGATTGTTGTTGCTGGCAGTTTCACAGCTCTATTGGAATTCAAGGTGATCTACTGGAGGAATAGGGTGCAGAAACCAAACATGTAAAAATCCCCCGTCCTTCCTTAAAGAAAACCAACACAATTGTTTTTGTTTTCTATGTTTTTCTGCCACTAAAGTTGGCCACAAGGTAAAACTGTGATCTGAGTGCCCCTTTACCTAATCTTTCTCCCTTGCTCCCTGCAGCTGACAGCATTGTATAACCCTCAGTAATATAACAAATGGGCCACAGGCAGGAGCGATAATGAAGAAGTGAGGTTTCCAGCCAAATTTAGACAAACACATATTTTCCCACAGAACTTGGCCCCTTGGAGCAAGATTTTGTTTTTCTCCGGTAAGGAGCACTCCATCTGTCCATTTATTTATATTGTTAATGTTTGGAGCTTAGTCTATATCTGAGATTGGTGTGTTATGTATAAAACACTGTTTGCCTTGAAGCTGTAATATATATGGGTATGTGTGTATACTATATACACATACCCATATATATATTACAGCCTCAAGTCAAGCTGTCTTGTAAAGGAAAGAACCAAATCTTTGTCATTAATAGTTAAACAATTGAAGGGGTGAATGAAATTGTTCTGTTTTTCCTCATGCACTAAATCTATAACATGGTGGAATTTCTTGCCCATTTGGGTTATATATTAATACTTAGTGTATAAGTGCCTACAATGTGCTTGGCAAGTTCTAAAATATATCCAGTCCTTGTCCTAGAGAATGTACATTCTAACATAATGAACTGGAGAAGGCTGGTGCATCAAGAGGGATTTGCACTGAACATTTCAAATGTTCAATTTTGATCACTGATTGTTGTCACTCTAGAAGTAAGCCTTTGGGAGGTACTTGAATTGGGAAAAAGTATAGTGACTTGCGGTGGGGAGAATGTATCATGCTTCGTGGCCAGGGCAGGAAAAGGCATAACAGGAGGTGGGATTATTATTATTTTTATTCATATTACTGTACCAGCTACAGGCCCCAAGTGAAATTGTGGGCCCATTGTGCTAGGCACCATACACACACTTTAAAAGACAATCTTGCCCCTAAGAGCTTACTCTTTAAATAAAATAAGTAAATCTAAACAGAAAAGGTTGTGAGAGGAAGCAGAGATCAGGTAACTTCTCCAGGGTCAAATAGCAGGACAGCAACAGAGCAAGGACTAAAACTCAGGGCTTCTTAGACCAAGGATCTATCCACTAGACCAGTTGAAGACATGTGGAGTAGCATGGAAGAAACAATGGAGATGCACAAAGGAGACAAAAGGAATGAAGTGGTGTGATCACAATAAGGGTATGTCTACACTATGAGGGTAGTTCGATTTCACTTAAATCGAATATGTGGAATCGATATTGCAAAGTCGAACGTGTGTGTGTCCACACTAAGGACAGTAATTCGACTTTGTGAGTCCACACTAACGGGGCAAGCGTCGACATTGGAAGCGGTGCACTGTGGGCAGGTATCCCACAGTTCCCGCAGTCCTCGCTGCCCATTGGAATTCTGGGTCGAGCCGCCAATGCCTTCTTGGTAAAAAAATGTCTCGAGGGTGCTTTTGGGTAACTGTCGTCATCCGTCGGTCACTACCGCCCTCCCTCCCTCCCTGAAAGCGCCGGCGGGAAATCAGTTCGCGCACTTTTCTGGTCAGTGACAGCGCGGACGCCACAGCACTGCGAGCATGGAGACCGCTGCAACCATCGCTGCAGTTGTGGCCGTTGTCAACACCTCGCAGCTTCTCATCCACCTTTCCCAGAGGCAGATCCAGAGAAATCAGGCGAGGAGGCTACGGCACTGCGGTGAGGGCCTGAAGTATGAGAGTAGCACAGAGCTGTCAGAAACCACGAGACCCAGCGCCGAGGACATCACGGTGGCAATGGGTCATGTGGATATTGTGGAACGGCAATTCTGGGTCCGGGAAACAAGTACGGACTGGTGGGACAGCATAGTGCTGCAGGTCTGGGATGAATCCCAGTGGCTGCAAAACATTTCTGTTAAAAATAAATGTTTAGATGTTTAAAGCACTTACTGCTTGATCCTTCCCCTGATTCTGTGTCCGGGGTAACGGCTGGGGACGGTTGGTAGGGGATCTCGGTAAGGGTGATGAAGAGCTCCTGGCTGTCGGGGACATCAGTGGTGCAAGCGCTGTCGACTGCCTCGTCCTCCTCATCTCCTTCCTCATCTTCCCCGTCCGCTAACATGTCCGAGGAACCGGCCGCGGACAATATCCCATCCTCAGAGTCCACGGTCACGGGTGGGGTAGTGGTGGCGGCCGCACCCAGGATGGAATGCAGTGCCTCGTAGAAACGGGATGTGTGGGGCTGGGATTCGGAGCGTCCGTTTGCCTCTTTGGTTTTTTGGTAGCCTTGTCTCAGCTCCTTGATTTTCACGCGGCACTGCGTTGCATCCCGGCTGTATCCTCTCTCTGCCATGGCTTTAGAGATCTTCTCTTAGATCTTCGCATTCCTTCTTTTGGAGCGCAGCTCGGAAAGCACGGACTCATCGCCCCACACAGCGATGAGATCCAAGACTTCCCGATCAGTCCATGCTGGGGCCCTCTTTCTATTAGATTGCACGGCCATCTCTGCTGGAGAGCTCTGCATCGTTGCCAGTGCTGCTGAGCTCGCCACGATGTCCAAACAGGAAATGAGATTCAAACTGCCCAGACAGGAAAAGGAATTCAAATTTTCCCGGGGCTTTTCCTGCGTGGCTGGTCAGAGCATCCGAGCTCGGACTGCTGTCCAGAGCGTCAACAGAGTGGTGCACTGTGGGATAGCTCCCGGAGCTATTAGCGTCGATTTCCATCCACACCTAGCCTAATTCGATATGGCCATTTCGAATTTAGCGCTACTCCTCTCGTTGGGGAGGAGTACAGAAGTCGAATTTAAGAGAGCTCCATGTCGAACTAAATAGCTTCGTGGTGTGGACGGGTGCAGGGTTAATTCGATGTAACGGCGCTAAATTCGACATAAACGCCTAGTGTAGACCAGGCCTAAGAAACACAAACAGATTTTGGCTGGGCACAATTGTGCAGAACTTTGAAGACAAGAATGAGAAGCTAGCTTGATGCAGAAGTCAGTGAAGGGATTTGTAGAGGATCAGGACAAAGCTATGGGTGAGGAGGATGATCTTCATTGCCACCTTCTTGATGAGCTGGAGGGGAAAGTAGGGAATTGGGGATTACAAGATTGCAGAGGTGAGATGTATTTCCTGCATCTGCTCAGGCCTAGAAATAAAAAAATGGCAAAAAAATTTTTTTATAAATCTTACCTTAGCTTGTTTGAACTTGAGAAAAGGTTTAAATCAAGTCTAGAAAAAGGCTTAAATTGGATGTTATTTATTTCAAGCTATCCCACTCATTCCTAATACTGTTTTGAAACAAAAACAATGAGAAACCCTCCTGCGCTATAATTCCCAGGACTGGGCCAAACAAGGTTAAAGTGTCTGTGAGCAAGAACAAAGCATTTAACTGCTAAGCATTGCTGTCAGCACACTATATTAATTAAGGGTCCAGGCTCTGTTACTTGCACTTGTTTATTTCATATTTTATATTTATCTTAGCCTGAATTTGAAGTGCCTTCTGATAGCTCTTATCCTGTGAAACATTTGTACAGTATTGTTCCAAATCAACTACTACAATATCTGCACAGTTCTGAGACAATTGAGGTCATAAGAGGTGCAAAGATTCCTTATCTACATGAGACAGGGCTGAATTTTCCCCTGGTGATAGCCTCACTGACTTCAGTTACAACCTTTTTTCAGTGGAGAAACAACAAAAACTTGATTTTAAGTCATTTGGGATTTGGGCCCTAAGAGCTTGAGTCACTTTGAGAAATTGAACTTAGGGTCCTAAATCACATAGGCACTTTTCAAAATGTTGCCCTGGGTGAATGAATTTTCTCCAGATAATAAAAATAACTGCACAAAGCAATAAAGATACAGATAATATATGCAGAAACGAAGCAGATATGTGATTTAAAAACAAAAACAAAAAACAACCTCCTCACAAGTTCCACAGACTTGTGAATAAAACCAGCAGCAACATTACAGATCCTTCGTGCCACAAGAAGCAATTAAAAGAGCTCAGAATCACTTACCAAGAGGAAAATGAATAATAAGTTTCAGGGACACATATCCACATGACTTAATATGGCTCACATCCCAGAGTCAAGAATAAGCCTGTGTCAAGTAATTCAGATACAATAGTTATAGATTAAATTAGATAAATTAAAAATCTAGACCTGTTTGAACACCTCCAAATATGCAAACCCAGATTTGAATGTTGCATTTTTGAATCACCTCTAGCAAATATAGATACATAATCCATATAAATATGCTATAGTTTCCAGAAATAAGTGAACATTTCGCTGTAACATGAATATTATCATGAATTCGGCATATCCAATTACATCAAGAGTTTGCTTCCAATGATATTTCAGGGAGGAAATGTGCATAAGACTGAATTCAGAACAAAAACAAATGAAGGAACATTTAAAAAATTAGTAAGACAGCAATTCACAGAATATGATTAACAGGAGGAAATTATTAAACCATGAATTTCTAATACACATGAATAAGGAACTCTAAGTGTTTTCTTTTTCTGGCATGAACTACAAAAGTTTGAGATGCATAAAACCGCATTGACATGATTAGGAAGTGTCTCAGTTGTGCCTGCCAGATAATTATTTGGAATAAAAAATTCCCAGAAGCTAAACATGGGCCAAACCAAAACCCTAGATCCAAACATCCGTGAATAATAGTATGAAATCTGAACTCGAGATCTAGATAGTCTGCTTTGAAATTTGTGGCTTCAGTCCATTTAAACAATGAAAAGCATCTTCTCTGTCAAAAATATATTGGCCTTTGCTCAGCCCTTATGAGACCTGAGAGTGTAGAAATTTGCATATAGATGAAATGATGTTGCTTTGAAACAATTCAGAAGAGGAATTTGGTATCTCAAGAACCTCCCTAAAAACTCCACTCTGAGAAGTATAACTTCTCACACATCTAATCCTCATTCTCAAATGATTCCACTGCTTTCCTATTCATTTCAAGATCTTTTCAAAGTTGCCCATTGTCGATCTGATCCGAAGGCCAAAAGTCAATGGAAAACTTGTATTTATTTCAATGAGCTTTAGATCAAGCCCTTTGTTTTTATACCTCTTGATGAATTTGCCCTATCCAACCTCATGGAACTTATTTCTCTCTCTCTTACTCCTCTCACCACTTAGCTAGCATTGGCCTCCTCCCTCACTTCTCCAGCCCATCTTACCACTATTGATGGAGTCTTCTCCTCTTCAGCCTTCCTGTATCACTCCTGATCTCATTGACTTTCCATTTCTTTTTAAGTCATTACTGACTTTTTAAAATCAGCCACTGCGGGTTGTTCAGATTTTACCCGCAGAAACTACACACTATCTGAGATATTTCCAGGACTTTTCCCTGCCCCCAGGTTATAAGAAATAAGTTATACTAATTCTCATGCCATTTGGCAGCTCTTGGTTTTCCAGTAGTGGCCATTAGTCCATTTTTTAACAGTGGCACATAGTGTATTCCCCACACACCCACCTTATTTGTACTTCTTAAATTTAGTTTTTAAATCTGTTACTGTACTTCATTCAGCAATGCATATTTGAGTTGTGAAGGGCAAATCACCCATTACTCAGATTTGGATAATATTCATAGTTGATTCAGATATTTTAAGGCTAGAAGGGACCATTAGATCATCTAGTCTGACCTCCCATATAACTAGGCCATAGAACTTCACCCAGTTACCCCGATTTAAGCCCAATGACTTGTATTTGGCTGAAGCATATATTCCAGGAAGACATCCTGTCTTGATTTGAAAACATCAGGAGATGGAGAATCCACCACTTCCCTGGGTAGTTTGTTCCAGTATTTAATGACTTTCACTATTAAGGCACATATTTTATTTCTAATTTGAATTTGTCTGGCTTTAACTTCCAGCAATTGGTTCTTGTTATGCCTTTCTTTGCCATATAAAAGAGCCCTTTATTACCTGGTAGTTTCTCCCCATGAAGTCCATTATACACTGTAATCAAATCATCCTTCAATCTTTTTTTTTTTTTTGTTGAAAAACAAAATAGATTAAATTCTTTAAGGCTCTTGCTGAAAGACCCTCAAATAATATGTGTGGCTCTTTTCTGCATTTGGGCACAAATAGCACTCTAAATTCAGGCCAGGCATGCTACAATAGCCATAGACCTTTTCGAACCTACATGAAACATCAGGTTCATTATGAAACTCCCACACTAGGCTAGTTTTGAGGTTTTGTTAGGAAAAAATCCATATAGTTCTATCCATAGCTCTTAAGTAAGCTTGAAAGCAACTAGGACTCTTGTGTGGCTCCTTTGAGGAAAGATTCAAGATCCAGATGGCAGCAGCGCTGCCCATTTCCTTCCTCCTTCTTGCCCTTCTCTTGTTCTCAACCCCATTCCCTCATCTGCACTGCTACAGTGTAAAGCACCATGTACCATAGTTGCTCATGCACAGGAATACGGATTTCCTCCATACAACTCTGCACCACCTATCCTCTTTCCTTCTGCTGCTGCATTTAGGGACTTCTGTGCTTCCATAGAGAAAGGTAGCATTTATTTCACTGGAAAAGTCCAGTACATATTTTTTTCTAGCTCATTTGTCCTTTGTTTGGTTTTCATTCACATGTTGCCTGAGGACCGGTTACAGTTGCCAAAAATAATTGTAAATGTGATTTTTAAAAGAGAGGGGAGAGAGAGAGAGAAGGGATATTTGCAAAATGTTGCTCTTGGTTCAGTCCTCTCTATTCATTTAGCATTTATAGTAATACCACAGATTATAAAAATGTGACCCAGTTCTTAGGCTACTGTATTTTGATTGTCACAGGGAGTTTAAAGAGGCATTGATCTACTCTGAAAAGAAATGCATAGGATATAATCAGATACTTGTCTCATATCTGGGTATGTTTTGGGTGAATTCTTTTTTTGCAATAACTTTCTCAAATCTCTGACTTTCAAAATACAACGAGGGAGGGGGGAGCGAGATACAAAGTCAAAGACAAGTAGAAAAGTTATTATCAACAAACTTTTCCACTGTCATAAGGTGAGCTTGGTCTTTTCAAGGGTTCAAGTCCCAATTTGGACCTGTGCTGATTTTTCTCCTCAGTCACTGGACTTTGAGTGCTGAGATCAGGTGATTTGGAGCCAGGTGGATGGGGAGATATAAGAGGCAGCCTGTTCTTGGCAAGAGTCAGAGTTTCTTCTGTAAGTTAGGAGTGGTGGTGACAGCTCCCTACTGGGGGAAGAGGGTATTGAACTGTGAAGGTGGGAGCCTCTACCTGGGGAAACATGAGGGGAAGGTGAAAGACTTTGCCATCAAGTCAATCAGTTCTCAAAGTCCTCTCATGGAATCCATGTCTGAGCTGAAGTCTTTGGTATTGATATTGGAATTATAGTCCAACTCTTATACAGAAAATTCTCTCATCCTAAAACCCCATTTTGTGAGATTTAGCTTTGAACTTTAAAATTTGGTATGTGTATGAGAGATTATACAGAACAGAGAAACTGAGGCACTGTGGAACCAGATGTCAGAGGGATAAACCACACTCTAACATCCACTGTGAGTTGCACTTTGTAGAGCTCCACTGTATATCCTACTCTTTATTTATTGGGACAGCTGGGATTCCACTGACATCAATGAAATCTCCTGGCATAGTCTAAGTGAAGTTTATCCAACAAAAATAGGTGTGGAGGCTGCTGAGGAGAAATTTGTCCTGGAAAAGGAAAATATTTCTGTATTACTTTTGGTGTATGGAACTATGATACTTTTGATTTCCATGAAAATACCTTTTACTTTTCAAAGAACTCTGTGCTTGGAGCCTGCAGAAATTTTGTTCTTGCAGTTTTTCCAGCCTGTTTCAGAAGAGCAGTAATGTGGAAGGAGACACCTGAGCATGTGTGTATGAATTATATTAATAACCATAAGCTGAAAGCCAGTGCTGTCACGTGAGTGTAATTTGTGAAGTCATGTGTGTAAAAAAAGCTGAAAATGGGGTCTCTTCTTTTCCATGCACTCTGCAGTGAACAGTGTTGGCTTTTTATACATCTTCTCTATTGTTTGTGTACAGATCTGCCCTCTGGCTGGAGGGAGGCACAATGCCTCTTTGTTACCCCACATAGCTGTTATTCCCACCTTATTTGATCATCCATCATATCCCAATTGTCACAGAATCTTTGGACTCCAACATTTTGTCTGGTTCCCACAAGGCCAGTGATGACTGGACCTGGTTATATTCTGAACAAAAGGAGTTCTCAGCCATGCATGTAGCTGCTTCCGTCACTTCACACTGATATCAGAATGACACACACAGTGACGTCCCCGGAATCTTCGTATATAGATGATACTGCTATTAGTGCTGTCTAGCCAAAGAATGGGTCCATTCGGTTAAGTGAAAGACAAATACTATTTTTCATTTAATTAAATTGAAAAATTACACTGTGTGTGTGATGTAAATCGTTACTAGTTTTCGCCTGAGGAGCTGTTGAGAAGACTGAGTATCATAGGGAGCCCGAAGCATTTAGAAAAGCTACAAAAAATCATCCACCTCATGTATAAGATACTGTAGCTCTTATGTTGTGAAAGAACATGTCTACTTGTATTTCCTCACAGCTGCGAAAGATTTGCAACTGTTTTCTCTAGCAAAATTGAAGCAATTAGGTACTCCATATGTGCTTCATACCTCCCACATTATTACCACCAATTTACTAAAGCTGATATACTCACATCTACTTCAATTCTTGCACCCAACTGTACTCAGTTTTTTCCAGTTTGCAGGTATTACAGTATCCATCCTTTTCCTGAAATTAAAGGTCACTCTACATACATGTTTCCTTCCCTTGACCCCACAGAAACATAATATCCTGGGTGTAATTTGTATGTCATTTCACCTACCCAGTCTTTCCTGATATAAGTAACTTATGTTTAGTTTTCTGTTTGGCTTCTGACTGGCACCAGCTGGAGCGAGAACATAACTCAGGCCTAGTTAGATTAATTGCCAGAGGAAGTGTCTAGGGGTTAGAATGCATGCCTGAGAGTCCAGACTCCTAGATTCTGTAGATGACTCTGTCAGTGACTCACTGTGTGACCTGAGGGAAGTCATTTCAGCATACCCATCTCATAAACAGATCTAGTAACATACCTACTTCACATGGGTGTTGTCAGGCTTAATGTATATAAAAGATCTGAGATACCTGGAGGAAATGTGTTCTGGAAGTGCAAAATATTATTGTTGTTATAATTCCATAATAGTTTCAAGATGCCCTTCTTGACTTTCAAATTTTGGACCAAGCTAGCTCTGCAGTCAGGTCACTCCTTGATCAGTGTTTAGGATGGTACAGAGCACAGTGTCAAAAGCAGTCAAAAGATCAGGAGGATGAGAATGGTTAGGAAGAAGTCATTCAAGAATTTCATAAGATCAATTTCAGTGGACTAGGAGGGTAAAAGCTAGTTTGGTAATGTCTAAGACGTAGGTGGAGGAGAGCAACTTAAGACAATTGTTGTAAACAAATGGTTGTGTTTGGCAGTTGGTTTAAAATTTCTAATCCTCAGTTGCCCCACCTACAAAAGGGGGATGTTAATACCTACTCACCTGCAAAACCTTATATGATGCTGTAGAGCCAAGTATTATGTTCAGTTATTGCTGGGAAGCTCGATAATACCTGATACCTCACCAGTACTTTGCCTTAGCTGTTGCCAGGAGATAATGCAGAGAAAACTGTCATTGTTTAAATCAGACTGACTTGTTTCTCTCTTGCTTTAATTTGTTTGTTGGCTATCACAGACAGTATTATTAAATTGCTCTGTATCTTTTACTAAATGACCTTGAGATGTGAGGCACTTTATACATTGAAACTGTTTCGTTTCTATATTTTGCAGTGCCAATAATGTAATAATGCATCCCTGAGTTAAATCTCCTCTTCAGCGTTTCACCTTGAGCACTAATCTATTTGAATTACATACTGAGAAGTGATTGACATTCTCTGGGTTTTGAACCCATCATTTAATAAGAGGGAACACATTGCAATAAAATGTTCTACCATAATTATTTCAATGAACACCAGTATGAACATGTTGTGTGAGAATAATCTGTGTCATGAATGGTGGTGCACAGTCAGTAGTGTTGACCTCATAAAACCCTTTGACATTTCTTCTTAAGGACAATAGTAGAGACAGTCTTCCTGTGTCAAAGATGTGGTAAGTCCCTGCAGAAATGGCCAGTACAGTTTGATAATGACAGCCCATTCTTGTGAGTACATTAAATAACTTTCCTTTGCTTTTGCTTTAGAAAAAACTGTCATCAAAGCAATACGTGTATACATCTAAAGCGTGCAGGTGGAAATTAATGTCTGCACAAACCTTTGGGGGCTACTTGATACAGCAATATGGAGAGTTTATGCGAACATAAAAATGATATGTTTTAGTGTTCTTCTATGGTAATGAGACCAGGACTGCCTACCAGTGAGATGTTGGGATGAAGGTTTGTTTTAGATGGTCACTTCTTCAGTAGTGACTCAATCTCATGGTTTTAAAGTAAATAGAATACATTTAATGTTTGTGAAAGGAGATTAATTGACAGCTCTGATGGCTGAAGTCCTTTATCCACAGATAGGCTACTGAAGAAATGGAGGCTTTCATCTTACACAATGCTCTCTGTCTCAAACCTGGCCTATAGGTATTCCCTTTTGGGTGAGAAAGTATCTCTGGCTTCTTACTCATTGGCCTCTCTGCTGTGACTACCAAGAGCTCCTAATTAATGCCAACTGGGGTGGTAGATGTCTTTCTTTTTGGAGGGAGGAGAAGTGCTGGTGATGTGGACACTTGTCTACTATAAATTGGTCTAACACTATTAAACTCAATTTAATATTTGGTTCCTTCTGCCTCATACATCACTAACCATGATTAAGGTGATGTTTATGTCACGGAGGTCATGGAAGTCACAGAATCCTTGACTTCAAGAGACCTCCCTGACATTCTCTGCTTCAGCTCCAGGGACTGCAGACTCTGGAGCTGGCAGCTAGCGGGGCCCTGGCAGGGCTCCAGCGACAGGGGGGCCCCCTGCGAGGTTTCCAGCAACAGGTGACAGAGGTGAGGTGACCATCGACAGCCTCACATGGGGGAGGGGGGATGCCTCAGTGTCCCATTTTTCCTTTGGGAAATATGGTCATCCTGCGGCTCCCAGCCACCTTGGGTGGAGGGCCCCGCACTTGCAGCTGCCGTGGGCAGAGGGGGAACCCCACAGTTCCCAGCCACCAGGGTAGCAGGGAAAACCATGGAGCAGCAGCAAAAGTCTCACAGACAGGACACAGCTTCTGTTAATTTTTGTTTATTGCCTGTGACCTGACCATGACTTTTACTAAAAATAAACATGACAAAATCTTAGTCCATAATACATTCGCTGCATTCAGAACTACAGCTGTTGGGGGGGGCGGGAAATGATAATTTTGAAACTCTCTGATGAAAAACAGGGTCAATTTTTTGTTTGTTTTTTGTTTATTTTATTATCATTATTTTATTTTGTATAGATCTGCTTGGAACTTAGTTAACTACTCTACTGATGATGCAGGAGCCAAAGTAGAATTTAGCTCACTTTCCTGTGGCTGTGTTGCAGCCAAGAGCCCATAATAAGCATTAAACATATTTTTAGCATTCATATAGGAAAGTATGATTCTGAATACAATAATGGAGTAGATTGGTAGAGGAAGAGGATTCAAATTTTGCAGTGATTTGTATTACCTTAATCACAATTTAAATACAAGAGTTTTATGGCAGAACTGGAAAGGGTCGTTGTTAACCATAGGATCATATCGACTATATTTCTATTAAAATATGCGTGCTGTACAGCTGGAGTGATTTATTTTGATACAAGGGAACAGACTTAGTGTTATCAATGAATGACTAGTGTTGTAATTTTTATACACTGAGGCTGACCTGTATTATAATGCAAAAATTAATGTATGGCACCTTAGCTTACCATTTCAGGCTGCCTGTGGAAATCAGTGCTCCTGCTGGCCCTGAACTGGGGAAATGCTGGCTGGCTGTCTCTCTCCATCTGATGTTGTTGTTGTTGTGGAGTGAATGCAGCAGAAGCGGCAATTGGCACTTGAATGCCATGACCGGGTTGTGAAGGAATTTGAAGGACACATTTCAAGATATGGTTTCCTGCTCCTTTATGATATTTTTTTAACTCTCCCAAAATAGAAACGTGTTTGTTTTTTTTGCTTTTTTGTTTTTTTTAAATGATGTGTAAAGGGATTGGCCCTAATTAGCCTGCATATATTATAGGAAAGACGAGGTGGGTGAAGTAATATCTTTTATTGAACCAACTTTTGGTGAAAGAGGCAAGCTTGTAAGCTACACAGAGCTCTTCTTCAGGTCCTATATTATAGGAGAAATTCATGCTGGTGGGGGGCTGACACACAGCCCTTCACACCCCTGAAGCCACTTGGTGGCAGGGGAACTGTGGGCAAAAAAAAAACAAACTGGGGAAGGCAAGGGGATCGGTCCACTGTGTCCACAATAAGGTGAATGAAGTGGCCCTAGCATCCAGCATACGAAGCCCAGCATGACTGGCCTTGTTATTCAAACTCAAAGGTTGGGTAGTGTTCATGGAATCCATGACTTGCCCCAGGATGGAGGTGGTGAAACTTACACTCCCATATGCTCCACCTGCCATAACCTTAAGTACATGGGCTTTCTGTGAATAAAGTGTGGTTTACACTATACCACTAATGCTATTGTCTTCTCACCAACCCCAGTGCAAGACTTTCTTCATTAAGAATTTGCCCTCATTCCAGCCATCAGTATAGCTGCTCCAATTCAAACCTCAAGTTTAGACAAAAAGAATGCTGTGGTTTCAACCAGGGGAAAACTCCATTGGGCATTGGTGCAAATCACAACTGGCCTTGCCTATACAGCTGAGACTTGCACTAGTGCAGTTACAGTGGTAGAGGGCCGCTGGTGATTGAAATTAGGGTTAATTCCATATGTAAACATGCCCTAAGGAGAATCAGATCAATCTTCCACACACCCGCACACGAAGTGGCTAACATAGATATAAGAAGAGGCCAGCTAAACCAAGGAAGAGGGAAAGGGGGGAAACTACATTCTTATACTAGGGAAAGAAAGAAGGTGTTCTCCCTCTGCTGATAGCAGACAAGGATCAACTGTATTCCCTCTTCTGCCCCTGGCTCCTCCTAATGTTAATCCTGCACCTACACACACTAGCCCCAAGCTTCCATTTCCCCCAGGAACTGCAGTGGGAGGTTTCTTTTCTATCATTATCCATCTGGAATTTTTTGTAAGTGATTGACTCTGTCATCAATTCATTTCACAGCCTTTCCTCATTCTTTCCCATGATTTATTCTTTTCAGTGTGTCAGACCACACTTTTCTATGGAAACACCTTGCCAGTCAAGAAAGGCTAGTGCCACCACTGGGTTTTTAGGCTCATACTATTACCCGGGGTTCTTTCAACCCAAAGCTCTTGGTAACTTTACTCTGTGCAAGGAAGTGTCAAGAAATAAATCAGGGGAGACACGGCCGTCCGACCGATAGATGGCTGGCACAAACAGGACAACACAAGAGTGCTTTCACTTAAAGCTAAACTTTACTAGTCTGAAGCACTTACACACGTCCGCAACAAGATTAGTAAAACACCCCCAACCCTTGATAATTACCAAAGCTTAGTGTGGTTCTCGAGTGGCAACCCGTCTGCTGGTGGGAACACAAGATGCATCCAGAGGGAGAGACCAGTCCCGAAGAGTCCCCCAAAGGAGTCCCACTATCTCAAGCTTTTTCCCCTTATTTATACATTAGTAATAGAATGACATGTCCCTTAAAGAAACCTTGTTAAGTAAGCAGTTTCAAGCAAGAGGTTCCTTCTGATTATTGATTAACCAGGTGTGGGTCTTTCCAGAGCCTGCAGCCTTGAGACCCCAATAGACATTCCTGAGGGTACATCCTGCTCTTCTAACATGTATCAGCAACTTCAACACAATTCTTATCAAGAAGGATGCGGGGTCAAGCTTCCCTTTCTGAGGCACCCTAAACCCACCTCCCCTCCTGCCTTGGTCAAGCTGAGATTGCTGAATGGCCAATTTACAGCTTGCTGACTAGGCTGTCTTTAACAATAAGCCATAGTGGTTTTAGGCACTTTACTGGTTTGCCAAAGTCTCCCCGTACAATACCAGCAAAATGTCAAAATCAATTCAGAATTACCAAGAGCACTTGCACTATGAGAAGCATTCCTGTCTTTACTTGTCACAATTTGTCCCTGTATATCCAAGAATTTCAATATTTAAATATTGAAGTTCTTGTATGAATTTTAGTTCTTGATAAATTAACTGTGTGCACTTCCATCTGCGCACAGAGGAAAGATTTAACGGGCAGGTCAAACAGTCTTGATGCAGACTGAAATACCAGTGATTGATTAAGCTGTTGGAAGTCACAGCCTGGATGCTGCCTTTGTAGCTAACAGAAACTAGATCTATTATCTAAGGATAAATCTGTTAAAGGAAGACAAATCAATTTATTCATTAGGATTTGCAGTGTATTTGTTAAGATGAAATACAATGACATCCTAACCGGAGACAAGATGCTGACCTCCCGCATGGTGGCATTGCAGTGTGTAAAATATGAAATCTGTCAAGCTTGGGTCTGCTGCTACGCTCCTGTCAAAGAGACAAGGTCAAAAATTTCTCATGATGACATCACAGCAAGGGAGAATTAGTACCTATCCCATCATTTTAACAAATCATGAACTCATTAGTGTGTGTGTGTGTGTGTGTGTGTGTGTGTGTGTGTATATATATGCATCTATGCCCTCAGAAGCTCTAAGTAAAACTCAGGAGTGTTAACTCCATGTGGCTATAAGTCAAAGCAAATATTTCGACAAACTCACGATAGGCCTGAGATGCAAAGTCTGAATCCAGAAATGGATCTGAGCTTTCTCGCAGTTTGGGGGTGCTTACAACAGGGTTTTGGATTAACCCATTATAGGGATGTGGCAGTTATGTTGTACCCACACAAAGATCAGCTGTGTGCTTTCATCCCAAATATATGTGTGTGTGTGTGTTTTTTTTAAATTTTAGATTAAAGAAATTCCCACAAAGAGAGAACAAAAATGGTTACCCTGAAAGAGAGAACAAGAGTCTCCTCTGTAACATGCTTCATCAGCTTCACTCATAAAATGCCTCTGCAGATGTGTGGAGTCTTTCAATTAAAGGTGCTGTACCCAGAAAACAAAATCAAAACAGTTACATAGCTAAATATATCAGAGAGGACAATTGTTGCATTTTGGATCCAAATCCAACTCCCCAAAGCTTTAAGCATGTTCAGATCCAGGGATTTAGCCTGGATCCCTTTCTTGCATGAACACCTACAAAGTGAAACTCTGGAGTAGTACACAGTTCTCTCTAAAAGTACTCCCCTGCCCTAGATGATTTACAGTCTAAGCAAACAATATGTAGACAAAGGGCAGTGTATGTGATTTAACAAGAGCAAGAAGGGTGAACAATGCAGTTTGCATGTCTTGCCAGTTCTCATGGAAGAGCATCTGGCCGCTGTGACATTAAGGAATTAAAAGTTGTTTTAAAGCTGTTATCACTATTTTATTCTTAAACATCATTATTATCATTATATAAGATCCCACCTTCACACCTCCTCCTTCTACCATTGACTCATTAGCCTGATAATTTTGGTCTGGGGTAGTGAGCTGCTGTCAGTGCAGCTCTGTCAATCATTCAGGAAGAAACCACGGATGCAAGACACAACAATTCTATCAACAGATCGAGCACTGCTTCTGCTTTCCAAAAACTACTCAGCCTGATTCCCATCTGAAGCACTCAACCGCTGGTCTGCTTAGCAGTTCATGTTTCAGTCAGTGAATATGCCTTAGAGTACATTAGATGCATTTCAGCCTTCATTTGGAAACCTGGAAAAAAATGTAAGGGACACACATCCATGCTTTTGGCTCTGCTGTGCAGCAGCACAATGTATTCTCTGTTCTCTCAGCAGTGTAGTTTGTACAATATGCTTAGTCTAAGGGATTGCTTCCCCTCTTGGTATTCCTCCACCTTCCCTTAAAAGAAAAGTAGTCCTTCCCAGAAAGAGTAAATACCATCAGCTGTTCTTTCTGATGCTTTCCAAACCACATACACCCCACATGGGTTGGACAGATGCAAAACACATCAAACATGGCTATTTGCAATTTACTTCAATTTATTTTAGTTTGAGAGTTATTGTGGAAAAGGTCCATAATGAACAGCAGAAAGGGACAAGGTCAGTCAGGAAACTCCAGGACTGCTATAGAGAGGGCTGCTACTGACACATTGTCTGTCTGGTGAGTATGTCTATCTCCTGGGGTGGAGTGGCAGGAGAGGGTGAAATTGGCCATGGGCAGTCTTTACCAATGATACTTGTCTCCAGAGAAAGGGGAATGGGGCTGGATACAGTTGCATTTGGAATGGGGAGCAAGTTGCCAGCAGATTCTTCCAGCAACCGTACTGACTTCAGAATTGGGAAGTAGGACACTAGCAATCCATCCCCAGGATCCTTCTGTGTCAAAGATGTGTTAGAGAGTGGGCATCCATTGTCCATCCTCTTTCTTTGCACCCAATATCGTTGTCTTCTGAGAAAGGGAACAGACTGTCAGCAAACTACTTCTGAAGATCTCTGCTGAAGGCGTCAGATCTCACCTCCTGTATCCTGTATAGCTTGTTTAATCCAAAGTATTCTTTGTCCACATTTGGAACTTTATTTGGTTCACTGATGTGTAAATTACAAAAAAAAAAATTCTGGTGGGGAGCTGAGGCACTGATGTCCTACACTGGCTTAGTATATATAATCATGTCTCCCTCTAGCCACTCCCACAGGAAGGCTAAACATCTACTGGCAGCTAGTGCATTTAGAGCCAAAGCCTGGTGAAGTCAGTGGAAAGACTCTCATTGACTTTAATGGAGTTTGGTTTAGGCCCTTACTCTTTTATCTGAAATGGTAGGGACTTTTGCTTCTATGTTTCAACCTACTCAGTTCAATCCCTACAGATGAGACATGGTGCCTCTATGTATGTGGTCACAATTATGTTTGCATTTAAGGAAGATGTGATACTTCTCCAATAAGTCATAAAGAGGCATTTCAAGGTATAATTGAGGTGAACGGTGCTTTGGAATACACTAAAAGTGTGGTGGAGATGTAGTGCAGTCGTGAAGTGTATTTAAGATGCACTTAGAGTATACATCTCAAGTAAACTGTACACTGTATCTGAGCTAAGGTAAGTAATCAAATGGGATATATGCACTTGTAACTGTACTTTATTAGATAAACAGAGTCAATCCACTGACACAATGGGTCTATTGTTTTTTTATGTTTTGAAAATTATAATAAATGAAGCTTCCTACATCAAAGAATTGAATGAGCCATTAGAAACAGAAGCTGATTAACAGTTATAGCTGATTTTAAAAATGCAACTAACAAATCAGTTTATTGCACAAACACACACATTTTATGTAAACTAATTTATTAAAATCAAAACCAGTAAGGCTCAGATGGCCACAACAAATATATTTCTCCAAGTATTGATTCACACACATACCAATATGTTTTGCATAGATCAGCTCAATTCATAAAGCACCAATTTATTACAAAGGCAAACATCCAAACCATAAACAAATCAATTATCTTTATGCATCAACCAATAGGTATACAGATACACACACACACACACACACACACACACACACACACACACACACACAAACAATTCAATAACATTATTGTAGAAGACTCCGTATTTTGTTTTGATAGCAATCTAACACTGGTGGGCTTTGTGCTAATTATTTTTGTTCTGTCTTATGATGGTGTGATTTTCAAAGCATTGGTAATAGGGCAGAACAGCTTTCACTTCTAGATCACTGGTTCAAATCCATCTCATATCAGTTGTTATATATTTACTGTTTGTTGGTCTCTGCAAAGTATCTTGGTGGTCCTAAGCTCTACTGCCTCGTGTAAAAAAATTGCTCTTGTGGTTGAGGAATGACTCGGGAAATCTGGGCTCAGTTCCTGGTTCTGCCACAGACTTCCTGAGTGATGATGCCCTAGTTCCTCATCTGCTAAATTGAGCCAATGATCCTTCCTCTCTCCTATCCATTGTCTGGTTTTGGCTGTAAACTATTCAGGCCAAGGACTGTCTCCTACTTATGTGTATGTTGTACCTAATTCAATGGGGACTTGATCTCATTTGGAGCTCCAAGGTGCAACTGTAATAGAAATAATAATACAGTAATTATGTACACATCACAAAAACACCACTAGAATTTAATCAGCTATAACTGGCTTCCTATTAGTCTTGTTGGAAGTGAAATCAAGGATTCAGTAGCCATGGAGACTGAACTAGCCTTCACACCAAGAGAGGTGATCCCTTCAGCTCTGGGATGAAGCATATAGGGGCAAAGGCTGTGTGAAAGCTGCTCCCTGTGCTGTACCTATTCACTGGATAAATAGAGGATTGCTGAGTCTGCAGGGATATCAGTCATGAACTTTTCACTAGAATTAAATTCACTCCTTACTTATATATTTAAAAGCCTGTGTGATCTAGGATGCAAACCAATGTATCTTTCCTATGCCAGCATATATAATGTTTATTAAACATATAACTTCCTCCTACTGTTATTTACTTTAAAAGGAAAAATCCTTCACAGATTGATCTTGAATTCGGCAGTGGCACTGCAATTCATTTCATCATATGTCCCTGGCACTTGCACGCAGTCCTCTACTACCATCTTTGGTTCCGTCAGTTTCAGCGTGAGAATAGTGCGGCAAGTATTGCTGCTGCTACCCTTATAGCCACTTGTAAACCTCCTTGTGAGATGATGAGCTCAACCTTGACAGCTGTATTTGGTACTCTTGGATGGTGCTCAGACTAATAAATATATCAGACTTCAGAGGCTACCTTCCCCTTGGTCTTTTCAAAGAACCAGTCATCCATAAAAAATGACATTAACCTTTATTTTAATTTCCCCCTTACGATACTGCACACTGCTTTCAGGAGTTTACTGACCTGAGCTGGAGCTGGTGTAAAATTACATTGAGCTGATGTGGGAATCGCAGTGGCATGGTGCACATGATGTAAAGGCAAACCCAATTATCTATGGCATGAATTTCACAATACTTTTTGGTTATTTAAATAAAATGCAATTAATGCTACATTGTTCAGTGCTAAACCAATCTGATTTATATAATTCGTAAAGTACTTGAGTGATTTAGATGCTAAAATCCTGGGGATCTGGCTCTGCAATGAACACCACCTAGATTAGAGGTAAAATAAAGTAATTTTTTTTTAGCGGGTCTTGTTTCTTTTAAACCTTTGAGAAGCTGGCAGTGTTAACCTACTGTAAGGACCAGTCTACATGATTTCAAACAGGTTTTATAATGGGGTATGTGACACTAATCTAGCCTGTTTAACACAGATACACTTGAGAGGATCCCACACAGCAGCTCTTTTCACAACACAAAAGTGCAATGGTGGGGGAAAAGGCAGAAGGTGCTTGCTATCCCTCCTCTTGCCAATGTCTCAGATTTTGTCCCAGTGCCCCAGCTCCATTCATGGGGGCTCCAGTCTCATATGACATTACTCCTGAATATTTGGAAGTGGAGATTTCTCCCTGAGACAATGCCGACTGCTACACCTTCTCAGATATGGGACTCCAGATGTTGTTCATCCTTCATGAATACCATGCTCCTCCTGTTGACAGAATGGAATGTCTGCAGCCAGGGAGAGGCATAGAGAGATGTGTGTGAATAATGGATTTTTGAGTTTCTTGACCATTTAAAAAAAAAAGAGTATATATATATTTGAAATGTTCAGTGAACTGAAAAGTAAAAACAAATTGTTTTGTGTCAAACAAAATATTTGCTTTGACAAATATACTTTTAAACATTTTATTGGTTTTAAAAATAAAATTAAAGGAAATTTTAAGTCATTTTGAACCAATAAATTGAACCATTTGGTTTCAAAAATGTCCAAATGAAACTTTGATTTTTTTTTTAAAAATTTTCTTAGGGATTCTTGTTTCATTTTGTTGTTGTTGTTTTTTTAATCACTCAATTTAGCGAAACAAACATGACCTTGTGGAATGCGCTGGTATAGCTGAATCTACTTTTTTTTCTCCAAAAAGAGTTTGATCCAAAAAATTCCACCTTTCTTTAATTGAGAACACATAAAGAAAGAACAGAGGGTTGTCACCTAGATGGACATCTGGTGGGGTTTAATTTAAAAGCTTTGATTGAGCCTTGGCCCAGGATATGAATTTCATATTATGAACCTTTATTTTAATTTTTAAAGTTAATCAATAGGTAGATGTGTAACACCTGGGGGTAATAGATCTTGGATACAAAAATATAAAAGTTAGTGGGAAAAGTTAAAACTGTGGTGGTGGTACGGACAGAGGTTCACACAATGTGTGTATTGTCTTAATCACTTTTCTTGTACAGTTTATCCTCCCTACACACACACACACACACACTTTTTTTTTTTTACACTGTGCACTCTTCAGGGCAGGAACTGTGTCTTCTTTATATATTTGTACAGCTCCTAGCACCATTGGGCCCTGATCCTGATTGGGGTCATGGATTCTGCCACAATATATATGTCACATTTTACTTTAAGGTTACTTTTATAAATGCCATATAAAGAGTTTATAAATTATTAATATATGTTATCAACATGTTACAGACATGAGTAGATGGTGTTACAGATGGTTATAAGCCATAGTTATAACCAACCTGTTGGGCCACATGGTTCAGGTCTTACTTAAGCCTTGCCATATGCCTGTGTTTTGGGTGGTGGCTCATACTGTTCCATAAAGCAGCTCGATTCTTTCTTACATTTATCCTGAATGAAGGGCAGCAGTCATAAGCACCAGTTTCACAGAGGTTTTGCCAACCCCCCCAGCATAACAATAACTTATGTTAATTTCTGAATACAAAAGTATACCTCTGACCAAAAATGTGCATGCTGCGATTGCTGGAAGATTTAGCTAATTTAACAAACACCACTGAATTGGTAGGGGTGTCTCTTCTAATCTGGGGTCAGGGGGGAGTACAATAGTCAGAAAATGAAAATCTAACAAACCTCCAGTGTGTTCAGAATTGATGAAAGAATTGCTGATCACAGCTTTAATGGAGTAAATGTCTTTACATTTGTGTCCAGACAGGGAAAAATAAACACAAATTTGGTATCAATGGATGTCTTGATGTAGATCATCTAGCATGCATTTTATAAATAGTGTCTACTAAAGACTAAATTTTACAGATGACACTTGTAGTTAACATACTTTGATCTCGTGACCCTATGCTTGAGCTTTCATGTGTCAAAAAAAAATTTAAAAGGGGGAAAAAACCAGAAAATTATAAAGCAATGGATAAGTATGTTGACATTCCTTAGTAATGAAATAAGCCACAACTAGTAAATCTCTACAGCAGGACTGTATTGCATTCTGATGCATACTATGGTCAGTTTGTTTTCTTACTGGCAAGATGACAAATCAAGGGTTTAAACTGGTGTAGTGTCTCTTTAAAATGTAGCCATTCAGCCAGCGATTGGAAAGATTAAGTAGAATGATAAAAGACGTGCCCGGTTCAGCTTGCATAGATGATCCTACACAAATGTAATGGGTTTTCAGAAAGCACTCCCAAAGAGGTGTAAATCCCATCATATCCAATTGCTCTTAACCTTTTCAGTGAAATCTCTCCATCTCTCCGGTACCAGACCTCCCCTCCCCACTGGACTTAATGAGATTGCCGGGAACAAAAGAAAATGAAAATGGACATTTAATCCTTTCTAGTCAGTGTAAAAAGACACAAGCCCTTTAGCTTTTCTCATCGTGTCTTGCTCTCCCTCCCTTCCCCTATTTCTCTAAAACCAGGCCAAACCTGTTTGAAAGTAGGGGTATAGCTTTAGAGCAAAAGATAAGAGTTTGGGTGTGGATTATTTCATTTGCTTGTGCAGGAGTCGGAATATCACTAGAAGTCTTAATCTGATATTGGCAAAGCAGTAATGTGGATGTTCTGGAAATAACAGTTCTCTGAGGTTCCTAAGTATGTCAAACCATTAACAGGCCAGGTATGGTAGGTTGTTGTTGTTGTTTTGTTTTGTTGTTTGTTTGGATTTTTTTACTAGAAAATCATCTCTATTACAAAATTTTCTAACCTACAGATTAGCTACCATGAAACCTGATAAGTGATAATACATCATATCATATGTGTCCAGCATCAGTTTTCTTGCTGGGTCTCGTATACACCTCCTTAACTGTTTTGAACAGCATGTCAGACTTGACACAAAACCTGTTTTTGCTGAAAAGTCAGTGACATGGTGTTAGGTCAAGATAGTCTGAATCGTCTTGAATGTTTCCTGTGTTGCGCCTGAAACAGAGATCATAGAATCATAGAATATCAGGGTTGGAAGGGACCTCAGGAGGTCATCTAGTCCAACCCCCTGCTTAAAGCAGGACTAATCCCCAACTAAATTATCATGCCAGGGCTTTGTCAAGCTTGACCTTATAAACCTCTAAGGAAGAAGATTCCACCACCTCCCTAGGTAATCCATTCCAGTGCTTCACCACCCTCCTAGTGAAAAAGTTTTTCCTAATATCCAACCTAAACCATCCCCACCTCAACTTGAGACCATTAGTCCTTGTTCTGTAATCTGCTACCACAGAGAACAGCCTAGATCCATCCTCTTTGGAACCCTCTTTCGGGTAGTTGAAAGCAGCTATCAAATCCCCCCTCATTCTTCTCTTCTGCAGACTACATAATCCCAGTTCCCTCAGCCTCTCCTCATAAGACATTTGCTCCAGTCCGCTAATCATTTTTGTTGCCCTCCGCTGGACTCTTTCCAATTTTTCCCCAGCCTTCTTGTAGTGTGGGGCCCAAAACTGGACACTTTCACCCCAGATGAGGACTCACCAATGCCAACTAGAGGGGAACGATCATATCCCTTGAACTGGTGGCAATGCTCCCACTTATACAGCCACAAAAGCTGTTAGGCTTCTTGGCAACAAGGGCACACTGTTGACTCATATCCAGCTTCTCGCCCACTCTAACCCCTAGGTCCTTTTCTGCAGAACTGCTGCCTAGCCACTCGGTCCCTAGTCTGTAGCAGTGCATGGGATTCTTCCTTCCTAAGTGCAGGACTCTGCACTTATCCTTGTTGAACCTTGTGGCGGGCCTGGCACCGCAGCACCCCTTTGTGGCAGGGGTGGGATGGGGTGTCGGCGCCTCACCACTCTCCAGTCCTTGGATCCGCCTCCCTGCAGGCGGTCGGTTATGGCCTCTTGGCTTTTTTCCCGACTATCGCCTCTGTCTGGCGGGGTAGCGTGGCCTAGCGGCCTGAGTCCATACAACCCCCCGCCTCCCTCACGAGCAGGGTAGCACGGCCTAGCAGCCAAAGTTTATACAATCCCCCTTCACGAGCGGGGTAGCGTGGCCTAGCGGCCAGAGTCCATACACCCCCTCCTTACGAGCGGGGAAGTGTGGCCTAGCAGCCGGAGTCCATACACCCCCTCCTTACGAGCGGGGTAGTGTGGCCTAGCGGCCAGAGTTTATACAACCCCTCTTACGAGTGGGGTAGCGTGGCCTAGCAGCCAGAGTCTATACATCCCCTCCTTACAAGCGGGGTAGCGCGGCCTAGCAGCCAAAGTCCATACACCCCCTCCTTACGAGCGGGGTAGTGCGGCCTAGCGGGGATTCTCCCAGGGGATCCTGCCGATCAGTTCCCTGAGGGAGTCAAAGTCTGCTTTTTTGAAGTCCAGGGTCCGTATTCTGCTGCTCTCCTTTCTTCCTTTTGTTAGGATCTAGGCAGCCAGCACATCTCTCGGCCCACACTGCTTCCCGCGGCCAGTGGGAGCTGCGATCGGCTGAACCTGCAGATGCTGCAGGTAAATAAACTGTCCTGGCCCACCAGTGGATTTCCCTGACGGGCCACGTCCCAAAGGTTGCCAATCCCTGCCTTAATCTATAGTTACCTGAGGGTTCTTAGAATTCCCTATCTCTGGATATGGGGTGTTGGCTTCATATATTTAATTTTGTCAGGATATAATCTCCTTGTCCTTGCAAAGATGTCCAGCTGGTGAAAGATATATGTTATAAGAGACAATCTCCCTGTTGCTGAGGTCAGAATCCACATGTTTTTAAACTAAGTCTCAACTGTATGTTTCATCTTTTCTGTAAAAGACAAATAAAGATGATAAGGATAAGTGTGAAAAGGATTGTTTTACAAGAATTTACAAATAGTGATGCAAAGGGCTGAAAGTAAACTGGTAGTCACTGAGTATGGATCCCAAAAAACAAACAAAAAACATAGCTGAACTATTTCAAACCACACAAGAGGTATTGGTAAGGATCCATTCTTTTTTTGCAATCAAACCAGTTTGTCGTACCAACTTCTTAAAATACTGCTCTCGTGGTCAATTGTTTAGGCTTCCCAATAATAACTTTAGGTTTCCCAATTTCTAAGCCTTAAGTCTGAAAGATAATTAGTTAGTCGGAGGTCAAGTCTGGGTAACTCCTGAGTTAAATATTTGCCTCTCTGGCTAGCTATGTTCATTCCAAAGAAGGTTATTTTTTTTTTGGTCTTCTCCTGTAACAGGAGCTTTACTTCCTTAATGATTGGGAGTTTCAGTGGGTTAGCTGATTTCCCTCTCCCCCCCACCTCAGAAAAGTGGATTGATGCCAATTTGTGTCTGACTCCACTCAGAGTAGGGCTATGGGTTGGATGTAGTTATGTGATGGATAAAGAGGCATCCAATTTGTTCTGGTAACTTTGTCATTAATGCTGCTAAAGAGGTTACTAGCTAGCCAGGAGACTATGAGTGATTCCCAAGGAAGAGGAAAAAAATAAAACAACCACCACATTTTCACTTGCAGATGGAGTGTATTTTTGCCATTCCAGTGCTGGCAACAGAAATCATTCAAATCTCCCTCTCAGTGACTTCACAGCAAAGTGTAACAACTCACTTCTTCATCTTAGCCTTCCCACAAGGCCGTTTAAAAACTTGACCAAAAAAAAAAAAAAGGGGGAAGAAATTAAAAGGTTCAAAAGGAAGCAAACGAAGACAGTATGAGAGGGAAAGGAAAGGGGTGGAATCCTGTAATGCTAGCTGCCTTGGGGAAGTAAAGAAAGAAATTTTCCACATACCTTTTTGGAGCATGAAAGACCTTGTAAGGTGCCCAGATACCATGATATACTTATCCAGAGAAATGCATAAAAACAACTCCATAAATAATAGTGCTATGGAACCCATTCAATTGTACATGATTCCTCTTGTGCTAATCAGTATACAAGAGCTAAGTAACAATACTTTATTAAGATGTAGTCTTTTAACAATATGGTTCATGCCACTGAAAAACTTTGTTCCTATCCACACTTGGATCAAAATCATGCTAGCTACAATCATGTTTGAACATACCTATATATACAGGGTTTCTCTGACCCAGCAAGGACAGGGAAATATAGACTCTGGCTACAGACCAAAATGTGCTAAGTTAGCATGGGGATATGTTGGAGATGGAGCTAAACTGTATTAAAACATGCTGTGGGACTATATTAAAACTATGGTGCCAAAATCTCCACTCACTGGGGTTACACCAGTGTAACTGATTAGAATGTTGCCCATTATTTTTTCAGAACTCTGTTATGTAGCATGAGTAAACACAGGGTGGTCTCATACATGCAGGCAAGACCAAAATTGTGTTTTAATACACTTCATTTGCCATGACAAAGGAGCTACACAGCCATGTATTTAAATATATGCTTTAAGCTATTTGTGAGGGATTTATAGGATAGCTCACTTATCACTCTTCTCAGTAAAAAAAGAAAAAATCCCAGTTCACATTAGTTTGGGGAAAGATGGTAGAATTGTACTAGCAAAACGCTTGATGCTTAAACATGCCAATAGCTATCATGGTTCTGTGCCCATTGTGGACATTATATTTGTGAGTGAGCTTAAGAAGAAAGCAGAAGAAGGATGTGTGCTGTTTGCCCCTGAGGCTAATGCATTGCTCTGCGAAGGCATATGTTGATGTTAGTTGTGTCTACTGTGGTATATGATTACAGTACCAAGAGAATGAATCCTGAAATCTATAATCAGAGAGTTTCACTCTGTGGAGCAGAATAATTATTAAACAGTGATTTAATTCTGTGAAAATGGCTGCCTTTTATACTAGGAGCTGACATTGCTCCAACAAGGAACAATGTGATTAGCACAGGGTCCAAAGGGACTTTCTTGTCATATGGCTAACAAGGGGTTAATAACTCACATTTACACAGCTACTTCAGGGAGCCAACATAAAAGCAGATGCTCCAGGAAGACAAGAAGGTAAAACAACCTGGGGGAAGGCTTGAGTCTGTGCTTAAGTGTAGGGCTCTGGCTTAGAGACCCTCGCCTAAAGAATGTTTTTTGTTGTGTGACTGACGTTCCATTAGGTATCGTTCATTGCCTGGTATATAAACATCTCTCTGAAAAAGGGATAGGACTGATTGACCATGAATTTTTGTTTGTTTGTTTTGTTTTGGGAGGGAGGCGGGGGGAGTTGACAGTTCTTGTTCACCATTATGCAGTGCTAATTAACTTGTGAATTATGGCAATTTATAAATGTCTACCAGTCAGTGTGTTTTTCTACTTCAACAGCCTCTCATTAAACTTCCCCTAGTGTTCCCATCCCAGCACACTTATAATCAAAGCTCCAACATGACTAGCCTTGCCTTTGGTTGTCAACCCTATGTTATGGCTGCTGTATGTATACTCTGGCTTCCAGTCCCACTACACTCCATCGTAATCATCTCTCTTCATTGTGATCACGGTGTTTGGCTCCTGTGAATGGCCCTTATAAAAAGGAGGAGGATGTTTTTAGAAAAAAAAAAAAAGTCAATTCACACTGCAAACTGCTCAGCTTTGTGAAGGGGTGGGGTGGGAACTGTCTGCCCTCAGTTCACATGAGTGCTAGTAGCTCAACCTCTCTTGTTATTAAACTCATACATTTACTAAGGTTGAAGCTGGG
This sequence comes from Terrapene triunguis, assembly GCF_002925995.2. Lineage (NCBI taxonomy): Eukaryota > Metazoa > Chordata > Testudines > Emydidae > Terrapene > Terrapene triunguis. Next base: position 66,983,760 of record NW_020664447.1, read on the forward strand.
TATTCATGAGGTTACGGGCTGGATTCTCAGATTGCTTACAATTGTATAAATACAGAGTAACTCCATTGGTTTCTGTGGATTTACACAAGGTGCAAGTAGATCTAACCTCTTATTTTCGAAAGAACAACTATTTCTCTGAGTTGGTTACATTATATCCAAAGGAACTGAATGATGGCCTGTTGATCTCCGTGGTGGCAGTATCAGGCTTATAACCATGGATGGAGGGAAAGTTAATGGTCATTTCAAATCCATTGAGCAGCAGGCAGGCTTCCTCAACACTAATGGTGGTCATGGCACATGCTGTCTGTGAAAGGAGTTCAGGAACCCTCAGTTGTTTCATCTTCTCTTCCCTGGAAATAAAAAAAATAGGGTACTAGTGCTTCATCCAGAGTAAATTAACTCCACTCTGGATTCTGAGCATTAGCACTTTCCTGGTGTGAGCCACCATCAGAACCAAACTCTGTCTTGTCCATTTCTTCATCTTTAATCTGAGGTTTAACAGGAGGGTATGAAAGGTGATAGATTGTCTGGAGGACTAATGACCCCATTTCCACAGTGTATCCATCAGGAGGTGGAGGAGAAATGGAAGGACAATGCTTGGCTCACATTATTTAATTATCCATCTGACACACGGAGTGGCAGGAAGCAGCAGGAAACGGAGGAGGTTGAGAGTGCAGCACTCACATTGCTTCCTTTGGGGCACTCCATCTGAGAGGAACAATGCAAGCCCCTTGGTAGATTAACTCGCTGTATTACACAAGAAAAATATCAAAACGTACAGGAGACAAGAGCAGACAGAGCAGTGCAAGGAAAATGGAGGAGATTCCTTAAATGCATTGCCATGGTGGAGAGAAAAGGTTCAGTATATTCTGTCATGTATTCGTGTGGGAGCTGGCATTCTTGCTACAGGACCACATTTATTCATATGAGCACAGAATGACCTTTATTCCTCTGAAAGAAAGTTGTTCCTTTCACAGGTCCAGTTATAGCTCACAATAATGTGTTCATCAGTCTAAAAGGTGTTGCTTTGAATGAATATTTAAATAAAGAAGATCCTGCCATCCTTACTCACAGGAGTGGTTCCATCAGCTTCAGTGAGATTTACTCCTGTGAGTAGAGGCTGCAGGAGCCAGTCCTTTGGTCTAAAGAGGAAAAGGAAAGCGTATTCCATATAAAACAAGGCATTTTTTTAAACATGTCCATTTTCTGTCACAGCATATGGATAGATTGTGAGCAGCTAGTTTTCAGGACTGGGTGAACATCAAGAATTTCTAGGTTCACTGTGCATATTTATCTTCAGTCAGGAGATTGGTCTGGCAATTTCATGACAACACGAAATGCACTCTGTGTGTGTGAGATAGGGAGAAAAGGGGGACAGAGCTGGAAGGTGTAGTTCCAGAGGCAGAGCCAAAGAATCTCAAAATTCAGGATTACTGAAATCCAGTATTTTGATTTGACCCAACAGCCCACTGGGAAATTGAGATGTCAATCCAAGTTCCACTTCATCAAAGTCCAAGGGAGTTAAATCTGGAGTTTTGGTTTAGGTCCCTCTTACTAATAAATGTATCTATCAAATTTTGTCTAATTCTTTAACATATGCATTTAATATGTATATCTATTTATAATTGCACCCGCCCACAGCTAATTATAATTTTATATTGATGGTGTAGTGCTGTGGTTTAAGGCACTCATTCAGGTCTAGATTTTGATGTTAGACACAAACCAGAGCAAGGCTTGGTGTGTAAACTGGAGTACTCTTGGGAAACATTGTAACTTGGAGACACCTGATTGTATTACAATTTCTCCCCTGCTTCATCCTTGCTCCTAAAGGTTAGTAATTTGCTGCAGGCTTGTATCAGTTTTAAAGTACTATTGTGTCTCACAGTTCTTCAATGCTGCATCTTCTCTGGTCAGTGAGAAGAGCTCTGACCATTTCCCCAATTGTCACGTTGTCTGGAGTGGCTCGCGGCCATGAGTGCTAACCTCAGGGCAGACTGTTGAAAAGCAGGGTAGGAACCCCAAACTGATTGTATGTTCTATAGTTAGATTTTATCAACCCAGTAACAAGTGTGAACTCCTAAAGCCATATAACAGTCTTACCATTGAGTAACAGACAGTCCCCTTGGGCATTCTAGTCTGTCTTGCCTCCGAGGCAAGATGGACTGTGTGATAGATGGTCACTTTACACCCCAAATCACCAAAATATTCAGGTTACTCCCAGTCCCAAAGGACCAATCACTTACCCCAGGCCCTCAAACCAAAGACATGCCTGTAGCTAATCCTGTAATAAACCAACTAAAGATTTATTATCTAAGAAAAGAAATAAGAGTTATTTACAAGTTTGAAGCAGGAACATACAAACAAATGAGTTACAGTCTTAGGGTATGTCTACACTTACTCAGTAGTTCGGCGGCGAGCGATTGAACTTCTGGGTTTGACTTATCGCGTCTTGTCTGGACGCGATAAGTCGAACCAGGAAGTGCTCGCCGTCGACTGCGGTACTCCAGCTAGACGAGAGGAGTACCGCGGAGTCGACGGGGGAGCCTGCCTGCCACGTGTGGACCGAGGTAAGATCGAACTAAGGTACTTCGAACTTCAGCTACGTTATTCACGTAGCTGAAGTTGCGTACCTTAGTTCGATTTGGGGGGTTAGTGTAGACCAAGCCTTAGATTTTAAAAAGGTAATATAAGCTTCTGTAAGAATCAAATATATATGTGTCTTTTAGGGCTAATCCATGCCAAATAGCATGGTGATCTCTTGCTTATGTTTAGGAATCTTTGCTCTCAGAGTCCAGCCAGCACAAAGATCCCAGTTTCTCCTTGTCAATGATTTTAATCCCCTTCAATCCAGAATCCCAGCTGATAGGATGAGTTCATGCACAGGCCTCCCCTTGCTGGAGGGATTGAGGAATGCAATTAACAAGATCTCTGTGCTTTGCTATGCAATGCCTCATTTGCCTTTAATGGACCATTTTGTGTGCAGGATGAGCACTTTATCTTAATTAAGCTGTTTTTCCTGTTTGGCCCATTATACAATTATAGAAGTTTAAAATGCAAACACTCAATATAACAGTAGAACATCGGATACAGCTATTATAAGTAGGATTAATACATGCAGAATCCTACAAGCATTACATAAAATCTAAACACATTCTTATAACACTAATATCTTAACTATAGTAACCCACAGGTGAGCCAGACTGGTTTCCAGCTATTCATTTGTCAGTGTTCAGTGAGGTCGTAGGCCTTGGCATGAGCTGGCAGCTGGCCTTTCAGCATCACATCCCACCCACTCTTTTGCCCTTTCCCCTGCTCCCTGGGAGCAGTAAATAGAGAAGTAATCCTATGTTTTCCTCTGTGTCTAAATCCAAGGTGAAGACAGTCCAAGTGGGGATGGAAGGAGAGTTCTTACTGCCTGTGACATCCCTATATGGGAGTGTCATCGGAGGCACAAACTTGTCCTGTGGATAGACACATTGCTCTTGGATTGGCTAAGCCATGAGTGAGTCATGCAGGTTGCCCTGAACGAGCACCAATAAACCCATTATATTACATCACCCTATCATGCATTCTCTTTTTCATGTATTTTGTAGGAATAATATTTTATATATTTTAGTTTTATTTTTATTGATAACATATTTCATATCCCTCTGTCTGGAAGGCCATGAGCCCAACTGCACAGAACAGAAAAAAAATAACTAATTTTTAAGACATTTCTAAAAAAAAAAAAAATTCCTCAGATAGCTTTTCTGTACAGAATAACGTTGACCTTCCAGAGCTAGAAGGGAGTGCTTGTATCCCTTTGGAAATGAGGGGAAGCAGGACTACATCAGCACGGACTGGGTATCTTTTAGTGAGTGCCAGAGGGTACTATGCAGAACAGCTAGAATGCAGCAGGTTAGAGCATTCTACAAATCACAACCCTCCAGTGTGCTTTGTTGTGCCAGGTAGACAAGCCCTAAGCAACATCCCCAAAGTGACACAGGAAGTCTGCAGTTGAATAAGGAATCAAACCCAGGTCTCCCAAGTACCAGGATCATACATGCAGGATACGGATGCTTGTAATAGATCATCCAGTGATTGTTACAATTGTTTCTATATTCTCTCTGAACTAGAATCTTGACATTTGTTATGCTCATTTATTATGGGCCCCTGAGCACAGTAAAGATCTCAAATTTTAAATTTGACCTCTGAACCAGAGATCACTGAAAAGACACCAATCTTTTACCCTTTACATACAGATTACAGATAACAATTAACACACTTTATATTTGTCTTGTCTGTGACCTGATCACATGGGCTGTGAGGCCTTCAGTTTGGAGGAATGAAGGTTGTCTGTGGTCACTGGTTTCCCTTTATTACATTTTAGCCAAGAAAGAGAAAGGAGAGGAGGTTTTAGAACCACCAATGTCATTCTGAGTTAGTGAATATTTTTGCAAGTAATTTTGTGTGAATTACATGTGATATATGTCTGGGGACTGTTAGCACTGGGTTGGTAGAGGCACTGTATGTGTAGATGACAAGTTTCCCTACATGTTGTAGCTCTAGCTCTTTAGGTTAGGTCTAACCTGCAGAACCCTCTGCTCTGTCAATCCTATTCCTATTTCCAGTTCAAATGCTATTTGAAATATATCTCCGTGTTCCAAATCTTAATGCCTGAATAATTCTGTAAGCATATCTCCAATCTGTTTTGCAGAAGCCTCTATTATATCAGGTGCAAGACCTCTGCTAAATAGAGGACTGGCACATTGAGGCAGGAAAGGTGGTTGGATTGTATAGTTTTGTGATGGGAAAACAATCATCTATTAGCAACCCACCAAATTCCTTATCCCCTTTCTTCCCACAGCCAGAATTTGAAACTCCATTTCCAGAGGTGCTAGTCAAATTCAGCAACCTACTGAACTCTCCAAATCATCTCAAATCAATTCACTGTTAAGCATTTTTAAAGGTTAAATCAACCTCTTCTGAAACGTATAAGCCTGCTGTGCTTTGAAAGAGTCAAATTTTTTCATGTAGCTGGTGTAAGTTTCCAAAGTAGTACTAAAGGCATTTAAAAAAAAAAGTGTAAAGGACTAAAGATTAATGGGAGAAGGAAGATTTATTTAAAAGGTTGTGTTACAGTCACAGAAATGAAAGCATGTAAAAGACAGATGGCCAAAGAATTAAAACTTTACAAGACAAAGCAATCTTTAGTTTAAATTAGAGCTCATTGATTTTAAACGGCTTTTAATGATCGTGCCAGGAATTTTGACTTACATACCTTCACCACAGACGCAGCACAGGCAGCTTTTCTTGTTCTCCTGATCTGTCCTAATGAAAAACTGAAATCCTAAAGCTTACTAAAAAAAGTGTGATACTACAGCTTGGATTGGAAATCTACAATCCAGGCCTGATTCTCCACTCCATTATGCTGGTTTGAAATCAGTGTAGTGGAGTTACACTGACATAAAACTAGTGTAATTGGGTATGGAATCAGTTAAGATCATTTAGCTATTAATTCAAAATAAACAAAATGGGTCAAATTCTCCCCTGGTGTAACTCTGTTGACTTCAGTGAGTTTGGCCAAATATGACACTTTTAGTGTTCTCTATAGCCATGCAGGTTATAACCTGGGCTTAAGCATTTGGAAAAAGCTGGGTTAACTTTAAAAAAAAAAAAAAAAAAAACCTCCCTTTTCTCTTCTGCACTTTTTACTATCAGCTGGGACAATTTGTGGAAATACCAAACTCTCGTAGGAAAAAAACAAATCTACTGACTACTTAGATTTTATTTTATGCTCTACACTCAAACACTAGCCACTCAACTTCCTCATAAAAGTTGGTATAAGACTCCTGCTCCAAAAGCACAAGGCATCTATGACATGAGCTGAAGTTGAATCTACTTGAGTTGTTAGCAGTATGACACCTATGGCATATATCTGATCAGCTCTGATTCCATCAAGTAGAGGGCAGTGGTCACACAGCAGCAAGTTCACTACAATACTGTCACCATGATCCCAACTCAACAAACCCAGAAAGTACTGAAAACCTTGCAATAAAATCTCTTTGCAAGAAATTTTTACCATGATTTATTCACTAAAGAGATTCAAAGAACCATCTGGATAATTTTATGCTTCTTGTGTATATAAGCCAAACAACCTCACTTCTTGTGGTTTGCTCATCACCATTCTTAAACATGCTTAGATTTTTGCCTTGCTGTGACCTGTTGGGAATGTCATTAACAACTTTCAGTGATAATCAGGGAAAGGGGAACTAGTTTAGATAAATTAAGAAGTGACTTAAACCTTTCCTCATCCTTTGAACTGAACATGTACTGTACCTCTTCTGAGGTATGTTACATTTCAGTTAACTTTTTCTCTCTCTAGCACATCTCTGCACTTGCTGGTTCTGGCCAAGTGGAGAATTACCAGGAGTACCATATAGGTACTTAAGTAAATAATCTGATCTACACTATTTCTATTTTCCTTCGTTGTTCTGGTACATGTTTGGAGCTCTAAGCACCTACCAAGATATTAAACACATAATTAGAAAGTCTAATTTGTGAGTACTTTCCTTCATTAATTTTTCAACTACACATTTGCCAAGTAATAGACTGAAGACACTACCTAACTATATAATAATACCCCACCTACACCATCCTTCAATCACCAGTCCTTCCAGCTACAAACCCCCAGCCTCCATAAGAGCCTGTGAGACAAGAGGAGCTTTGTAATGTGCCCAAAAGATTAGGCTCTGCTAACCAAGGAGGGAAATCAGTTCCAAAGTTTTTGACCCCTAATGGAGATCATCCTGAGAACAGTTCCCTCTTATTTATAGCAAGGGAGGCTCCAGCTTGAATGTCTCCACTGATCTCATCTATGGTAGTTTGTGGCATGAGGAGGAGTTGGGGTCCCTAACGGAGTTTGGCTAGATTGGACAGACCATAAGAGAAGGTGGCTTTGGTGGATTTTCCTGCATAATGAAAGGCCAATGGAACCAGAACAGCCACATTGTACTACATGTAACATAAGATGAGAATGTGTAAGACTGTGGCACATCTGAGAACATAAGTTTGGCCCACTCTCTACACTTCATGATCTCAGAGGAAGTCTATCACCGATATAAATCTACTAACTTCAGATTCAATCTTTGAAAGCCCTATATGGAAAAGGAATGTTGTATGAAGATTATTGATTATCTAATCTCAACCTTTCCACGGTGTATGGAAGGTACTTCTCACTCTGTTTTTGTTCCACCTAGAACAGCCTTCCTATTGCTCTGCATCTAGCTACAGCCTTGTTATAATTCAGTATAAATATAAGTGAAATGTCTGTCTCTCTCTCATATAAAACAATGGGAGCTGAGCACAGGAAGTACTAGAAACTGATGACTCTCATGTCACTTGGCCATTATACCCTTCTTCACACATAGTTTAACTGAATTTGTGCAGAGGGACTTCCTTCCATCTTCTGATACAAGTGCATGGATAACACTTTGTGGAAATAGGTGGCATGGCACCGATAAGATTTTTTTTTCTGCTTAGAACACAGTCTATATGCCCAAGGCTATTTGTTGCCTTTACAGTAACATAGCAAACTGTTGTAAATCAGGGATGTGTGTTGTCATATCTATACTCAGACAAAATAAACAAGCACTGCATTCATGCCTCACTTGATGCTAGTTGCCAGAATAAGAAAACTAATGACAGGTGGAACTCCCTTCTCTGGATATCTGCCTCAATCTATATTGTCCCACTTTTAAATGATATTTGAAAAGTCATCTTCATTTTGAAGTATGTTAATTCCCTGGATTAATCTGTAGGACAAAGCACAACAGAGCTCACTGCAGTAGCCTCAGGTCTCGTAGGTTTGGACACATTTCGTCCTCTGTTTTCTGCTGTTTGTTTTATACAACCTGAGCTTTACCTTCACTTACAGATCGATCAAACCCAAAACCGCAAAGGAAAACTACACAGTAATTGATTAATTTCTTCAGGTTTTGCACCCAAACTATGCAAAACAACCAAGGTTTTCATAGTTTAAACATTAAACCATAATTTGGTGCTGGTTTCCTGATATGTGAACCTTTTGCCAGACTGAGTTTTGAGCTTGTAATGAAACCTCAGCCCAGGTGTTCAAAATCCTGGCCCCTTTGTAGTTAATGGCAAAATTCCCATTGATTTCAATGGGGCCAGGATGTCATCTAGTAAAGGTTTTGTCACTTTCATGTATGTTTTGAGCTTAGTTGCGAAAATTTCTCTCTGTTTTTCTTAAATGGGGGGAAGTCCCTTTGGCTTTATATTGTGTATGACACAGTAAAACACTGTCACCACCCACTGTCTACCACCCTGTTAATATTTAAATAAAGGTCACTTCTAATGTCTCTTCTAATGTCTCTTCTTTGTCTTTTAGGGCCTGATCCTGCAATTGTTTTTTTCCAGATGGGAAGCCCCTTGTGATCATGAGGATTCACATTCATTTCAGGATTCCAACCGCATGCATTATATTGTAGGATTGGGACCTTAGACCATACAATAAGATACTCAGGACAGTGATCATGTCTTCCTTTGCATCTTGTATATTTCAAGATTGTTCTCAAATAAAGCTTTGCAAGTTTACAATACAGCTAACTATTTTTCATTCTCATCTCAGTGTATCCGTGAAAATTAAAAACTCGTCTGGCCATGTAGAAAACTGCAGTTTAATGCAGAAAACTGGTTTTGCTCCAAATTCACATCTTCAGCCTGCATCAAAATGTGTAAATATTTAAAGATATTTGGAGAGCCTTAAAAGATAGAATCAGTTTTTCACACATGAACACCAAATAAGAAATTGTTAGCAGTGTGGTTGTAGCTGTTTTGGTCCCAGGATATGAGAGAGACACCGTAGGTGAGGTAATACCTTTTATTGGACCAGTTTCTGTTGGTGGAAGGGACAAGCTTTCAAGCTTCACAGAGCTCTTCTTCAGGTCTCTGAAGAGAAAATTGTTAGTTTCACACTGTTCAATTTTTTAAAACATCAAAATCATCTTAATTTATCTTCTTTATCAGTGACCACGCCATACAACTTAGAGATCGGTTTTCATGATTCAGACTAAGTTAAACCTTCTGGTCTCATAATTAGAGCTGGGAACTGGAAGGCAGTTAACTTGCATTCTGTTCCTTCCATCTCTAAGGCTGCTCTATTGTGAGACCTTGGACAAATCAATGAATCTCCCTGTATCATAATTTCTCCATCTAAAATGGAGATCGTTTGAGTCAAACTTTTTAGATTCAAATCCAGATTTGGATGTGGGGCTTTGGTTCTGTCCATTAAATAAGTGGGGCAGGCAGAGCTGGGTTAATACAGCAAAAGGGAGTCACAAACATTCATTCGGATTAAACGTATGAGTCTTAATAGTATTTTCAACCCTATCCCACAAATATTTGTAGATGTGATTTTATTTTTTAATTTCACAGCAACAATACCCAATGTCCATGTAGGTGAAACTCACAAATACTTGTGATTTGGTAAAGTTTCCCACTGGACAAAAGCAAGTGCTACCTGAAAATCTCTGATTTCCATCCTCCTGTTTATAAAAATGTCAGTCACTTTAAATACAGTAAAACCAATGTGGCATAGATGACCAATCACACATCATCAGTGCTGAGTAGTTGAAGAGACAGTCAAAGCAAGTAGTTTGCTAACAAGCTGTGGACTGAAATATATTTATATAAGTTATTCCTCAAATACTGGACAAATCATACAAATCTCCTTATGTATGATATAACAGATAAAAGGGCAGTATTTGTTGTATAAATGATTTGCTGCTCATAATTGTCCAGCTTTTGGAGCAGTTGCAAAAATCAGATCCAGCTCTGCCTTTGACTTCCAAATTCTTTCAAAAATTGGGGATGTTCACATCCAGGATATTCATTCTAACCCTTCTCTCACTGTATGCACTGTATGTATGTATTTAAAGCCCCATGGACAAAGGCAATGTCTTGCTGTATCCTAAAACCCCTGGAAAAACGTGTACTATTTTTAAAAATTCACCAGGTCTGTCATTTAAGAGATTCAACCAAATCATGAGCTAATCATTTTGAATATAAGATCTTAGTGACCGTTCTTTCTACATTATGTGGTAAGTATCTATAATGGGGACAAAAATGGTATATTTAAATATAATTTGGGATCGTTGAGCAGTTATTGATACTGATTGGCTGTGTGTCATTAAATAAAGGGGAACCAAATTCAAAGCATTATGAACTTTTAATAACACACTTATTATTCTTAGCTCGGAACAAATTTGTCATGGCTTGCGGATATGTGGTAGGTCACTGGAGGCATAACAAGCTCTTTTTTTCTAGTTGTTAATCCTTAATGAGGATTTTTTTTAAGTACTGTATGCATCTGTGATATAACATTTATGAGGAGCACACTTAATGCAGCTTGGCTTGGAGAAATAACCAGATTTCTTGCAAATCTAGCACAAGGTCAGATACATGCCTACCCTGCCAACCTGCCTCTTCTCATCTCCTCCTAGCACTTTAGTACTTTAGTATAAACAAGTAAATAAATAAGGGGGGGGGGGGGGGGGAAGAAAAGAGGAGAGAGAGAGAGGAAAAAACTCAGAATAGTCACCCTGCAATGTTGCTTCAGGAAATATTCTGGATTTGTCTTTAGTAATGATTATTTTTTTCTTTTCAGTGTTTGTAAAAGTATTTTATTCTCTAGGTAAAATGCAATGAAAGGCTAACCAGTTTTAGATAAAATAAGAACTGATCTGGACCTTCTCTTTAAAATATCAAACAAAGATTTTTTTGTTTGTTTGTTTCGGTTTGGTTTGGTTTTTTTCCTTTATAAAGGGTCAAAGAACACTTCAGAATATGCCCAGAAGTCAGAAATTGAACATGATTTCCTTAATGGCCTGTGCACTGCTGCATTCCATTTAAACTGGATGGCATCCGATTGATTGAGTAAAAAATTTGGAACTTAGAAGTGAACATTTCATGGGTAAGACAGAGGGTAGAGAATACAGTCTGGCACTGGAGCTGAGCAGAATTATGAATTTTCATTCTGTCAGATTCTGATATTTCACCTAGGGCTGTCGAGTAATCACAGTTAACTCATGTGATTAACTCAAAAAAAGTAATCGTGATTAAAAACATTAATCGCAATTAATCACAGTTTTAATCTCACTGTTAAACAATAGAATGCCAATTGAAAATTATTAAATACTTTTGGATGTTTTTCTACATTTCAAATATATTGATTTCAATTACAACACAGTATACAAAGTGTACAGTGCTCACTTTATATTATTATTTTTTATTAAAAATATTTGCACTGTAAAATGGCAAAGAAAATAAATAGTATTTTTCAATTCACCTCATACAAGTACTATCGTGCAATCTCTTTATTGTGTAAGTGGAATTCACAAATGTAGATTTTGTTGTTGTTACATAACT